>NC_086102.1:125203149-125516721 GCF_963921235.1 Mobula hypostoma
GATCTCCGTCTCAGAGGCCGATGTTAGGCTGTCTTTAAAGAGAGTGTTATGACAGAACACAAAGATATTGGTCGAGGTCACAGCAATCTCAGCTCTTAATAATCTCTCTCTCTCTCAATAACCTGGGATATATTCAATGAGGCTCTGTGTACTTATCTATCTTAATGCTCTTTAGGAGACCCAGTACTATCTCCTTTGTCTTAAAAGGGCCAAGCAAGTTAGCACAGGTCTCCCTATATGCAATACCCTTCTTCTTGGCAAATACTGATACAATGTACTCATTTAGGACCTCACCCACATTATCTATCTCCAAGCACATGTTCTCTCCTTTATCCTTGTATGGTCTTATCTGCTCCCTGTGGTCTATAAAACACCTTGAGATTTTCTTTAATCCCACTGGCTAAAGACTTTTCATGGCCGCTCTTGGCTCTCCTAATTCCCTTCAGTTTTCTCCCTGACTCTATAATTTTCCAGGGTTCTGGTTTGTTTTAGCTTCCTAAACCCTTTTCTTCTTGATAAAATTTACCACTTCTCTTGACCTTCAATTTATACT
Organism: Mobula hypostoma; assembly: GCF_963921235.1. Taxonomy (NCBI): domain Eukaryota; kingdom Metazoa; phylum Chordata; class Chondrichthyes; order Myliobatiformes; family Myliobatidae; genus Mobula; species Mobula hypostoma. The sequence goes on from NC_086102.1 coordinate 125,203,703, forward strand.
CTGTGCAGAACAGATATGTTCTAACACAAAGGAAGGAGAAGGATGGCAAGCTACCCTCCAACATGCAAGATGTGGATTTGCTTGGAATTAACTCTCCCTAGTTCCTGACTGATACTCTCAAGTTGCCTTGCTCCATTTTAATATTCTCTCACAAGGTCCATCTATAGCTATCTAGAAACTTAAGCAGTATTGATCACTGTTCCCTAACTATTCTCTCACTGAATGCTCAGTTCCCTGGCCAGCTTCATTACCCAATACTAGGTCCAGTCTGGTCCCTCTCGTAATGTTGATTTAGGAAACCCAACATGAGGGGGAACATCTCCACTATGAGGGTGGTGAGAGTGCAGAATGAGCTGCCAGCAGAAGTGGTGGATGAGGATTCAACATCAATGTTTAAGAGAAGTTTAGATAGGTACATGGATGGGAGGGGTATTGGGGGCTATTTTCCAGGTGCAGGTCGATGGGACTAGGCAGACTAAAAGTTTTGCATGAACTAGATGGGCTGAAGGAACTGTTTCTGTGCTGTAGTGTTCGACAACTCCATGATTCTAAACCTTACTGGATGCACCTAACAAATTCTATCCCAGCTAAAACTCTTGCACCAAGGAGGTCCCAGTCTATATTAGGGTAGTTGAAGCCACCTGCTACAACAACCCTGTTGTTTTTACATCATTTCCTAATCCAACTGCATATCTGTTCCTTCATGTCCTTGTGGCTAGTGGCGGATTTTGAGCATAATCCCATTGGAATGATTGCACCTTTCTTATTTCTGAGATCTACTCATATAGGCTCAGTGGATGAGACCTCCATTATAGATAGATAGGTAGATATACTTTATTAATCCCGAGGGAAATTTGGTTTCATTACAGCCGCACCGACCAAGAATAGAGCGTAACTACAGCAATACAAAAAACCCCAACAATCAAACACCAAAATGCAAACTATGCCAGATGGAAAATAAGTCCAGGACCAGTCTATTGGCTCAGGGTGTCTGACACTCCACGGGAGGAGCTGCACGTTCGATGGCCACAGGCAGGAACGACCTCCCGTGCCACCAAGTGTTGTATCACGGGGGAATGTGGCCGAAGTCCAACAGTGAAAAGTTCAATATCCAGTCTGCAAACACGTTCCTCGATCGTAATATACCCCGGATTGCACCATCCGTTGTTAGCCAGAACAGTAAGCACCCAACTCCTTTATGCTTACCGCTCTCAGTGCACTTCCGGTCAGCCGGAACAGCATTACCCACTGAATTCCTCTTCTCCTAAAGTCTCTGTTGTCTCGACCCAGTCCTCTTTCCTCAGCTTTGTGATCCCCCTCCGTATGTTTTCCTCCGGATTTCAACAAGGGTGTCCACCGCTCTGTTCGCTAAGCCAGCCGGTATTTGCTGATCCATAGAATACACAATGCAACCTTGCTTCTGTCCCGCGTGTCGGGGTGTAACCATTTCCAGCGCTAAAGAAAACCCAAATAAAACTCTCTCTACCAGCATGTTAGAGAGGGTGCAGCTTCGACGTGTACCGTGAGAAAAAAAATACAAAAAACAACGTAAATTAAAAAGTAAGAAGAAGAAAGTAAGAATAGATCGGAACGGCTGTACCAGGCTGCATGCACGACCGGTGCATGCGCACTTTATATCCCTTCTGAGGGCTGTTGTGAATCTTCCCTGATTCACAGTGCAATTCCCTCACCCACTTCATCTCCTTCCGTATCTTTTCTGAAACATCAAAACATTGATATGATGTCTTGATATACGAAGAACCCACTTCTGGAATATGAAGAATCCATTCCTGTCCTTCTCTCAACCAAGCCTTTGTTCTGTGCTCCAAGTTCATCATCTTTACCCTACGTACTCATGGCATTAAAATACACACATTTCAATCCATCCATCTCATTGTGTCCACTACTTTGCTCTTGCCTGTTCTTACTGGTCATGACATCCACCTTCTCCTCAATCCCTCCACTTTTTGACCTAGTGCATTGGCTCCCAACTTGCCCCACCTCCACCCCGCTTGCGCGCCACACACACGCACACACGTACACACTCACTCACGCGATGTTGGAGGAACTCAGTAAATCAGTCAGGGGAGGGGTATAAATAGTCTATGTTTTGGGTTCACCCTTCCATAGACGCTGCCTGACTTGATGAGTTCCTCTAGCACTTTGTATGTGTTATTCAGGATTTCTAGTCAGGATTTCTAGCATCTGCAGAATCACTTGTGTTTATCATACACTGAAAGTAGTCTGCTAATGTTCCAATCACATTCATCAACCATATAGCATAATGATCGACTGACCACTTTCCTAATAACAGGAACAGAAGGAAGAGTAGGGCATGCGACTCTTTGAACCTGCTCCACTGTTCAATAAAATCATGATCTTTGGCCTCAATTTTAAATCCACCCAATCCCTATAAGCCTTAGCTCCACAGAAGCACAAAAATATCTATCAGCCATGAACGTACTCAATAATTTAGAATCCATCACCCTCTGGGCATCAGCCCTAACACATTATTCTCAGTTCAACGTGCCTATTATGCCTAATGTGGCATCTTATCAAATAAATGCCTTTTGGAAATCTAAATACATGATATATACTGACTACACTTCATCTATAATGTTGGCTGGCTACATCTTCTGAGAATTGTGATACATTTGTTAAACATCATTTCCCTATGTGTTGACAGTGCCTAATTACATTACATTTTGCTGATTGCTTTATTTTCACTCCTTAATAATAGATTCCTGCATTTCCCCAACGACTGAAGTCAAACTAACTGCCATGGAATTCCGTGTGTTCTCCCACCTTCCTTTCATGAGCAGCAATGTTACATAATCTACACACAAGAAATTATGTAGATGCTGGAAACCTTCAGTGACAAATACAAAATGCTGAAGGAACTCAGTAAGTGAGGCAGTATCTGTGAAGGAGAATAAACAGTCAATATTTCAGACTGATGAAGGATCTTGGCCTGAAATGCCTACTACTTATTCCCCTCCACAGATGCTGCTTTGCGGATTTCCTCCAATATTTTGTGTATGTTCCATATGCTGTTTCCATTAACTCAGAACATTACAAAAACTAGGAATTTTGGAAAGTTGACAACAGTTTCACTCACTACCTCAGCAGTCACCTCTTTCAGAGTCCTTAAGATATATGTGTTTGGGTCCAGGGTCTGTCAGACCTGTTCCCATTAATTTGCCTGGTACTTTTTGGTCTAATTAATTCATCGTGTTAATTTTCACTCTCTTTCGTCTGTTAGTCACCTGCTATTTTTGTTTCATTTTCAGTGTCATGTACTGGCAGATACAAAATACTCTTTTTCGGGTGCTAAACAAGCCAGGAGGGTTATTTCCAGAAAGGCTGCAGCTGACCCCTAACACAAGTTGGCTACACCCAGTCCTCTACTACCAATCAGTCTTTTTAGGAAAAAAAATATGTGCAGTACACACTCTTAAATATTAATTAAAACAAACAACTTTGGCAATTTATGTTAATCAGAGCAAGTAACAGGTAACTTCATGAATCATTCAGTGTCCACAGATTATATTTTCACTTTGCTGCTGCGTTATTTAACACTGTTAAATAAGAAACTGTTTTGCAGTTCCAGCACAGCACCCAGGAAACTACTGTCAAGGGAGAGCCAGAAGGTTTAAAACTCTGCACCATTTGTGTAAACAATAGCAGACTCCCAAGTTAAAGTTAACTTTATTTTGGCCTTCTTCCCTTTTCACGGAATCACATACAATTAACAGCACTGAAACAGACTATGGTAGGGACATAAAGCGGAGAAACAGGCCCTTCAGCCCAACTCATCCATGCCAACCAAGATGCTCATCTGAGCTAGTTCCCATATCCCCACATTTAGCCTATATCCCTCCATTCCCAGATACATACCTGTCCTAATACCTTTTAAATGTTGTTACCAAATGTTGTTACATTCCAAACCAAAATGTCTTAGCCTGACCAAATGCTGCTTTCGCCAAATCCCTTGAATACAGGGAATTCCTTGTAGATCTTTTCTACACTCTATCGAGATTAGTGACAGATTTCCTACAGCAGGGAAACCAAAGCTGAATACAATACTCCAAGCAAGGCTTCACCAATGTCTTGTCCAACTGCAACATAACATCCTGTCCTCCATGTACAATGCCCTCCTGACTGTTGAAAGCCAGTGTGCTAAACACTAACTCTACTAATCAGATGTTGCAGAACCTGGTTCAATATCAATGTTTGCCACACCCCCTCCTGAGCCAAGTTCCCATCTCCCATTTTACCCTGGTTTCTTTAAAATGACCAGGATCCTGTCTTCTCATTCTCCTCTTAAGTTTCTCTGTTCACTGGAAAATGTATTATAATATTCTGTAACATCTAAAAAAGTGAGTTAAAATTGTGTTGTTATTAATTGGATTTGCATCCAACAGTCTTGAAAATCTTCATGCTACTAAAATCCCAAGTGTGCTGGACTCAGAGTGTTAAAAATATTTGACCACTTGGTCCATGTCAGGAGTTATGTTTCGTTCAAGCCTCCTTCCAACCATTTTATCTAAACACTTCCATGTGTCCTGATACATCCATATCTAAACTCTCCTTAAAAATAATCAATGCTACTTGACTCAGCTGCTCCTTAAAGTAATAGCTTTGATATTCGAACCATTCTGTGTGGAAAAGAGTTCTGCCTGAATTAAATGAATCTTAAGGTAGCAAATCATGACGTATACATCCTTTAAAAATAAATTTACTTTCACACACACACACATATGTGTGTGTGTGAACCTACTGTTGGACTTCCCCAAGTGCAAACATTTCTTGCCTCATCCTATAAATCTCTTCAATAATTTTATAGTTTACTATTATATTATTCTTCAATCTTCCTCAGAGCTACACCCAATCTATTTAATTCAGTTCAATCTGGACATCATCTTCATTCTGTGGTAAAGTGGTAGCTGAGTGATGGTTTTTGAAAAAAGATCAAAAGCAAGAGCCAATTCTGATATTGTGTTTTTTTTCTACTGGCTCTCCAGGACACATCAACACAGTCAATTAGATCAGGAAGAGTATAAATCAATAAATCAACATCCTGACGAAGGGTCTCGGCCTGAAACGTCGACTGCACCTCTTCCTAGAGATGCTGCCTGGCCTGCTGCGTTCACCAGCAACTTTGATGTGTGTTGCTTGAATTTCCAGCATCTGCAGAATTCCTGTTGTTTCAGTAAATTATGACAAGTTTGAGGCATTCAAGTTCACCCACTAGTTCAAACTCACCCCCACCCCCCCAACCCATGACCTTTGCCACCTGCAGACACATGGGAGCATCACAGGCAGGTTCTCTTCCAAGTCACACACTATCCAGACTTGGAAATATATTGCTGATTCCTTCACTGCTGCTGGGTCTGAACTTAGGAAAATACTGCCCAACAGTACTTTGAGAGCACCTTCCAACTGAACTGCAACAATTCAAAGAAATGGCTCACCACTACCTTTTCAAGGACAATTATAGATGGGCAAAAGATACTAGCCAGCAAAGCCTGGATCTCAGAAAATAAACACAGCAAATTGACTGATAGGATTTGATCTCACGTTGCCTGCATGGATGCTGTGTATAGCAGTTAGAAAGGGAATTGCTAATAGAAACTTCTGTTCATACATCTTTACAGTTCATGAGATTAAATTGGTTAATCAACATCTACATATATCCAGTCAGTTAACAACAGGGCAACAGCACCTCCACACATTATTTTGCTTTTGAAAGGATGGATGAATACTAAAAGGTGTGCAAGCAGTGGAGAAAAGGGATGCAAAAGGCAGATGGGAAATCTAAACTGTGTTACAGACAAATTACTCTCTCACACAAACCTCTCACTGGAAAGATAATGCAAAAACTTTGAGGCTTCTGAAGTCGAATGGCTAATTTCTTTTGGGTAAGGTTCAGCCTTAACTACTAGAAGTGCAGAATTGGTCAGGAACTAAAATTAATTTACAAATGCAAGGATTTTTAACCTAACCCAATTATTTGGAAATATTTGTGAAAGCTGCTTACGTGATGATATGCACTAATGATACTGCTACAACTAGTTTTTTTAATGTAATTGAGCATGCGTGTACATGTGCATGTGACAATAATCAATTTTGACTTTGACACAATGAAGAAATATCTTAAATTTACACCCTCCCCATTTTCTCTGCTTACATCAATGCAGAACAGTTTCAGGTGGGATGCAAAACTAAAATTCAACAAGGGAGCAATTTGGGTTAACCGCTCTACAGATTCCAAGTTTTGCACTCACTCATTACAAATAAACTCCCTCAAAATGGTACATGTAACTTGAAAACTCAAACTGAACAACCATATTTAGCCATTATAACAGAAGTAGTCAGTGTTGGAAATACTCGCAGGTCAGACAGCATCCAGAGGGAGACACAATAACTGTTTCAGGTTGATGACTTTTCCTCAGGTTTGTAGCATCTGCAGTTATTTTTAAAAGGTTTTTCTGATGATGACCTAGTAGTTGTATAAGGTTCATGCTAGTTAAAAGGCTGGCTGCCCGTAACCTATTACTTACTGTAATCAATTTTTATATTAAAATTAGCATTTAAAAAAAGGAATTTACCAGACTACTCTCACCACTGACAATTATGAATGTCTAGGAGTCATTTACAGTTTAACTGTTGAAAATTCCAATCGTAAATATCCTGAGTTTAGTAGCCATAAAGGAATTTCTGTGTCATATTAGACACGGGGAATCAAATGAATAGCTTGTCCATGTTTTGAGCAGGGAACATTTCTTTTTTTTTTAATCTCCACTTGAAAGAAATCATTAAGAGAATGCAATAGGTCATAAATCAATGCCCACCTGCAAGAGTTCAAATGGATGGAGTTGCCCTATTGACTTACAGCCATTATCCAAAGTCCAACCAGACACTTCGATATACAACAGAATTCCATGAACTACTGGAGTTAACCTTACTTAGGGGAAAATTCAAAGCTGAAAGAATTTGTGCATTTCATTTCATTTCAATCCAGATGTACTTACAAAGTCAAAAGCCAGTAACTTTCTATTTTTTAAAAAAGCATGTAAAAAATGAAATGTATTTATGCATCTTTGCAGTGCTTGCCTACATGTATCTTTATATCAAACAAGATTTATTACTTTGATAAATTCCCTCTGTTGACACGCTCATGCAAGGCCAACACTTTCATTTTCGAAAAGTGATGCTCTGTACAGGAATAAATAAATAAAAGCTTTGCAGCTTCAGCAACCCAGGTTCAATCCTGATCTCTTGCACTCCCTGTGTAGAATTTACATCTTCTCACTGTGATCCCTCAGGTTTCCCGTAGATGTTCCAGTTCCCTCCCACCTCCACCGGTTCTCCTTTGTCTATCCTGCTTGTTATTTCTTCAAAGAATTCCAACAGATCTGTCGGGTAAGATCTGTAATTGTTATATCCGTGCAGTAATTGTTATATGGTTATATGGTTAAGATTTTCCCTTAATGAAACTATGTTGACTTTGGCTATTTTATCATGTGCCCATTATCACCCCAAAACCACATTCTTAACAATTGACTCCAACATCTTCCCAACCCCTGAGGACAGACTAACTAGCCTATAATTTCCTTTCTTTTGCCTCTCTCTTCTTGAAGGGTGCAGTGACATTTGCAATTTTCCTGTACTCTGGAACCATTCCAGAATCTAGTGATTCTTGAAAGATCATTATTAATGATTCTGCAATTTCTTCAGCCACATCTTTCAGAACCCTGGGAAGTAGACCATCTGATTCAGGTGATTTATCTACCTTCAGACCTTTCAGTTTCCCCAGAACTTTCCCCATAGTAATGGCAACTTCACTCACTTCTGCCACTGACATTCTCAAACTTCTAGCTTTGTGTCTTCCACAATGAAGGCTGATGCAAACTACTTATTCAGTTTGTCCGAGTAAGTAACATGTCTGAACGACTGGCGTCCTGTTGCACTCACCTCAATAATAAGCAAATGCTTTGAGAGGCTGATCAAGGACTACATCTGCAGCTTGCTACCACCCAAACTGTACCCCCTACAATTCACCTACCGACACAACCGATCAACAGATGACGCAATAGCCACAGCTCTACACACCGTCCTTATTCATCTGGAGAAGAAGGATGCTTATGTGAGAATGCTGTTCTTGGACTACAGTTCAGCATTCAACACCATAATTCCCTCCAGGCTCAACAAGAAGCTCAGAGACCCCAGCCTTCACCCTGCCTTGTGTAGCTGGATCCTTGACTTCCTGCCAGATCACTGGCAGGTGGTAAGAGTGGGATTCCTCACCTCTGCCTCGTTGACCCTCAACACAGGTGCCCCTCAGGGCTGTGTCCTAAGCCCCCTCCTTTAGTCTCTGTAGACCCGTGACTGTGTTGCCACCCACAACTCCAATCTGCTAATTAAATCTGCTAACAATACTACATCAATTGGCACAATCTCAAATAATAACGAGGTAGCCTACAAAGAGGAAGTCATCACCCTGACACAGTGTTGTCAAGAAAACAACCTCTCCCTCAATGTCGCAATAACAAACGAGCTGGTTGTGAACTACAGGAGAAATGGAGATAGGCTAACCGCTATTGACATCAATGGATATGGGGTTGGGGGGATGCACAGCTTTAAGTTCCTTGGCATAAACATCAACGAGGATCTCACGTGGTCTGTACATATCAGATGTGTGGTGTAAAGGGCACAACAGCGCTTCTTTTACCTCAGACGGTCGAAGAAGTTCGGTATGGGCCCCCAAATTGAGAGCATCCTGACTGGTTGCATCACTGCCTGGTATGGGTATGGGAAAAGTACTTCCCTCAATTGCAGAACTTTGTAGAGAGTGGTTCAGACAGCCCTGCGCATCTGAAGATGTGAACTTCCCACTATTCAGGACACTTACAAAGACAGGTGTATAAAAAGGGCCTGAAGGATCACTGGGGACCCATGTCACCCCAACCACAAACTATTCCAGCTGCTACCATCCAGGAAACGGTACCGCAGCATAAAAGCCAGGACCAACAGGCTCTGGAACAGCCTCTTCCACAAGGCCATCGGACTGCTTAATTCATGCTGATGCAACTGTATTTCTATGTCATATTGACTAACCCTGTTGTAGATAATATTTATTATAAATTACTATAAATTGCACATTGCACATTTAGAGAGACATAACGTAAAGATTTTCAGTCCTCATGTATATGAAGGATGTAAGTAATAAAGTCGATTCAATTTAATTCTGCCATTTCTTTGCCCCCCACTACTACCTCTCCAGCATCATTTTCCAGCGGTCCCATATCTACTCTTGTCTGTCTTTTACTCTTTATACAGTATATTGAAATAAACTTTTGGTATCTTCTTTAATATTTAGCCTACCTTCATATTTCACCCTTTCTTTCCTAATGACTTTTTTAGTTGCATTCTGATGGTTTTTAAATATTTTCCAATTCTCTAACTTCCCACTAATTTTTACTCTCTTATATGTCCTCTCATTGGCTCTGACTTCTCTTGTTAGCCATAGTTCCCAAATTGATACTGAAATCGTCCGTGACTATTGTAACATTGCCCCTTTGACATGCATTTTCTACCTTTCTTTGTAACTTGAAGTTTACACCTTTGGAGGTCTGTATATAACTTCCATCAAGGCCTTTTTACCTTTGCAGTTTCTTAGCTCTACCCAAAATGACTCTACACCTTCTGATCCTATGTCACCTCTTTCTAAGGATGTGATTTCATTTTTTACCAACAGAGCCACGTCACCCTCTCTGCCTATCTTTCGATACACTGTGTATCCTTGGATGTTAAGCTCCCAGCTATAATCTTCTTTCAGCCACGATTCAGTGATGCTTACAACATCAAACAATTGATCGTAAAGCAAACAAAGCTAATTTACTTGGAGCATGTTTTAAGAGGTGACAGAAACAGAATTCATCAGAGTAATTGTACCAAATCTCTCAATAAATTCAGAGTCAGAATCAGGTTTATTATCACTGGCATGTGTCGTGAAATTTGTTAACTTAGCAGCAGAAGGTACAATGAAATACATGATAATATAGAAAGAAAAAATAAATAAATCAATTACAGTAAGTATATATATATGTTATTGAATAGATTAAAAATAGTGCAAAAACACAAGTAATATATATTTTTAAAAAGTGAGATCACGTTCATGGGTTCAATGTCCATTTAGGAATCAGATGGCAGAGGGGAAGAAGCTGTTCCGGAATCGTTGAGTGTGTGCCTTCAGGCTTCTGTACCTCCTTCATGCTGGTAACAATGCCCTGGGTAATGGGGGTTCTAATAATGGACGTTGCCTTTCTGAGGCACTGCTCCTTGAAGACATCTTGGATACTACGGAGGCCAGTACCCAAGATGGAGCTGACTAATTTTACAACTTTCTGTAGCTTCTCTCGGTCCTGTGCAGTAGCACCCTCCCCACTCCCCCCCCCCCCAACTGCCATACCAGACAGTGATGCAGTCTGTTAGAACGCTAACGACTGAAAAACAAATGGCTACAATATAGGTACTGACAAATTGGTGTTCCCACCTGGTCCTGACATTTAATGATAGGGTTAGATCAGACACACAAGGTTTTTATTTTATTTTATAGAGATGATATAGGCTTCTATGGTGAGACGTGCAGTAAGTGCCCATCAGTAATTGTCCTTGAAAAAGTGGTGCTGAGCTGCTTTCTTGAACCATTCCAGTCTATCTGATAAAGTTCCTCCCAAGGGAGATAAAGACTTTAAACCTAATGACAATAATGAGATGGCAGTGCATTTCCATATAGGAATGCAGTGTAACTTGGAGTGAACTTGAATGTGGTGAAGTTTCTATTTATCTGACAGTTTAGAATCTGTTGCTGAAACTTCTTTTAGAAATCCCTCCCTAATTCTCTACCTTTGAGATGCTCTTTAACACCAAGAATTTGCTCATCCGTTGTAAAACCTCTTCACATGGCAGTGTCAAATTTTAACCGATAATTGCTCTTGTTCAGCCCCTCAGGAGACCCTCCTAGACTGAAGGAGCAATACAAATATTGGTTTTTGTTGACTGCTACATACAGTTGTACATTAGTTACTTTAAAGAGACCAGTCAGCACTGAGCCAGATGGTAATAAGAGAAAGCGGGAAGCAGTTTGGGATCTATCCAGGCAGGTGTGGTTGAACCTCCAACGTATGAAACTCCTTCATCATCACCCAGTTTTATTCCCCCGTGGATTGTGTAATGCAGCCTCTCACCATCTTCAATCAATGTCACTTCAGTGTTATTTTTAACCCTCATTAACACTACTTTCATCTTATTAAGACCAAAGCATAGACTTCAAAAAACTACAGATGGCCGGGAGATCACAAAGATTTAATCCTGGGGGAGAGAGTGGAGGTAGGTTGGGGCCTTCAGTCCGCTCAGTTTGGCAAGCTAAATGACAATGGATTGCAAATCGCTTTCAATTTATCTTGAGCAGCTTCAAGTTCCTGGGTGTCAAGATCTCTAACCTGGTCCCAACATATCAATGTAGTTATAAGGAAGGCAAGACAGCGGCCATACTTTATTAGGAGTTTGAAGCAATTTGGCATGTCAACAAATATGCTCAAAAACTTCTATAGTTGTACTGTGGAGAGCATTCTGACAGGCTGCATCACTGTCTGGTATGGAGGGGCTACTACACAGGACCAAAAGAAACTGCAGAAGGTTGTAAATCTCGTCAGCTCCATCTTGGGCACTAGCTTACAAAGTACCCAGGACATCTTTAGGAAGCGGTGTCTCAGAAAGGCAGTGTCCATTATTAAAGACCTCCAGCATGCAGGGCATGCACTTTTCTCACTGTTACCATCAGGTAGAAGATACAGAAGCCTGAAGGCACACACTCAGCGATTCAGGAACAGCTTCTTCCCCTCTGCCATCTGATTTGAGGAAAAACTTTTTCACACAGAGGGTTGTGGATCTGTGGAATGCTCTGTCTAAGGAGGCAGTGGAGGCCAGTTCTCTGGATTCTTTCAAGAAAGAGTTAGATAGAGGTCTTAAAGATAGCAGAGTCAAGGGATATGGGGAGAAGGCAGGAACAGGGTACTGATTGTGGATGATCAGCCATGATCACAGTGAATGGCGGTGCTGGCTCAAAGGGCCGAATGGCCTACTCCTGCACCTATTGTCTATTGTCTATTGATTCCTAAATGGACTTTGAAGCTTTGGACACTACCTCACTTTTTTAATATACAGTATTTCTGTTTTTGCACATTTTTTTATAATCTATTCAATATATGTAATCGATTTACTTGTTTATTTATTATTATGTTTTATTTTATTTATTATTATTTTTTGTTTCTCTCTCTGCTAGATTATGTATTGCATTGAACTGCTGCTGCTACGTTAACAAATTTCACATCACATGCTGGTGACAATAAACCTGATTCTGATTCTATTTTGTTTATTTCAGTTTAGTTTTGCGAATGAAAGACTGGATAAGCCTCTCACCCAAATCCATGCTCTTGGAGCCACTCATTTTTCCGGGAGACTGCCTCTTGGTAGTGAGACCAGGCTGACTTTCCAAAACCCCATCCAGAGGTCTCTGCTGCTGCAGTCGGGAAGTGGAATTGAGCTCTGAGCTGTGGAAAGGGTGAGAAAAAACTCAGTCAGAATTAAACAACATATACATTTAAATAATCAACTTCTGTAAGAGAGCACTCAGCAGATTAGTGCATTGAGCCAGGTCTACACATACAACATGGACCACAGCACAAGACCCCTGCTGCCAGAATTGCCTTGTTAGTGGTAGCTCAACCCTTGGGTAGAAGGTTGGTTATTCAACTTCCACTCTGAAGACTTGAGAACAAACAACAAACCAGGGAGAGAAAAGAAATGCTTGGCATGTGTGCTATGATCTATAGTAACTACTTCAAACGGTAGCCAGTGACATGGCAGGGCAATAATCTGAAAGGTTTCTGTCAAAGCTATATTATATCTACAAAGAAGGCCAAATGACAAAAATTATTAACACACCCGTTCTACCAACCGAGAATCAAGGATGAACTGTATTCACCATATACATCTATGTGTATTAGCAATTTGCTGCTGTGTCTTGGCATGACACGCAACACAAACAACATTCAACAATCGTTACGAGTAAAGAATGATATAAAAATAATTATGGAAACGGGATAAAATGTGCATAACTACATAAATACCGGCATGTATTTACAGTGTAAACAGCATTATAAAGAATGGTTTAAGTGTTTAGAATGCAGTGCAGTGACTGAGAAAATAGACAGAGGGGGGAGAGGGGCTAACTAGAATAATTGATCAGATGAACTGTCTGGGGGAAGAAACTTTTAAGATGGCGGGAAGTTTTTAGTTTTAATAGCCCTATAGCATTTTCCAGAAGGGTGCTTTGGAAAAGGTAGCTTGCAGGGTAGATAGAGTCAGTAATTTTCCTGCACGCTTCTTTGTCCAGGGCACATATGAGTCCTGCAAAGATGGTAGACTACAGCCAACAACCTTTCCTGCTGTAGTTTTCATATATTGTGGAGAATGCTGCACCTGGTTTGGTGTGAGAATGCTCTCCATGATGGCCGTGTAGAATTGAAGAGCAGACAGTAATGGTTGATTTGAGAATGCTCCCTTTGATGGCAGTGTATAATTCATAATATCCCAGAAACGCTACTGGTCACACAGAGACATAACTGGTTACTGGCTAAATTTTATGTGCTCTAGCTCATAACAAGGAAGGACACGTAATAGGAACATTCATGTTCTACTCCCTCACTGTTAATCAATTAAATGAGTAAATGTTAGTTTCAGTAGCTAATAGTCACTAATTAAATGTTTTGTTGCATGAATTTGGGCCAAAACTTATTTTTTAATCAATGGCACTATACACTATAATTAGGTTACCCACTCTTCTGGTACCATACTGTGCATGAATTAAAAGCATTTATTATTGTAATGTTTCCTACATTATAATAGAAAATACGCCTCAAAAGTATGCCATTGTTTTTAATACACCTTGGAGATGTTTTGAGGTCATGAAAAGTGCATTAACACAAGCCATTCTTTTAGTATGAAGAACTAAATTAACACCATTCAAGAATTAACCAGCATTTCCAGCATCTTTTAGCTATACACAATGTCTAGTAAGGGCAAATTTTTAGTTACAAACCTCTTATCTTCATGTACCAACCGCATCTTGTGCACACCCATGGCTTCCTCTTCATCTGAATGTGGTGGAATAGGAGGTGGAACTTCAACTTCTCCCTCATCATAAGCTGTCAATGTTAACAAACAGGACTGTAAAGTGATACCTTAAAAACAACGATCTCACAACAATTTTCCCAAAGGAATTTTAAACACTAGCAGTTCTGATACAATGGACACTTTCACCAGGAGATACCAGATTACACTTGTTGAGATTCTGGACAGTCAGTGCAAGTACAGATTCTACCACGCTGTCTGGTATCCCAGGAGAACACTAATTTTGACATTCTCCTTTACCGAAATATTACTGTGGATTGCTACAGGGACAGCACATTGTCTTTCCAGAGCACAGTGTGAGCAATTTTGGGCACCGTATCTCAGGAAGATGTGCAGGTCCTGGAGTGTGTCCAGAGGAAGTTCACAAGAATGATCCCAGGAATGAAAGGCTTAAGAATATAAGGAGCATTTGAAGTCTCTGGGCCTGTACTTGATGGAGTTCAGGAGGATAAGGGAAAAGGAAACTTACTGAAACCTACTGGACACAGAAAGGCCTTGAGAGAGCAGACATGATGTCTCCATTTAGTAGGAGAGTCCAGGATCTGAGGGCACCGCCTCAGATAAAGGGACTTCCATTTAAAACTGAGATAAGGAGGAATTTCTTCAGCCATAGGTGGTGTATCTGTGGAATTTGCTGCTGTAGAGGCTGTCAGTGTGTACTTAAGTGGGGGGAGGTTAAGGGTTACAGAAAGAAGACACGAGGATGGGATTGAAAAAGGCAAGGCGTGACTGAATGGCAGAACTGTCTCAATGTGCCAAATGACCTAATTCAGTTCCTACTGTATATCTGGTCTAACATCAATGCTGAATCCAGCATCGGCAGAGATTAATAACAACATGGCCAACCTGAAAATAAACACAGACATTATTGAGGAGAATGTAGGCATCCCCTTAAATCTGGCTTCCGCTACAATTCGAGTAACAGCATTAAGTGCAGATTTTATATTACAATTTACAATAAAGATGTTGCCATAAACTTGGTATGCAAATGTGTTTTGGAAGAGTTCTCCATCAAAGATTGTCAGCATAAAAGCTGAAACCAGATATCAAAAGAGTAACCAATTGATCAGGAAGCTTGCAGAGTAATTAGAGCAGACATCAGGCCAGCAGAGGATGCATGTGTGAGAGGAGCACAGGTGCAAGTAATACCACGTCTTGGGATGAATGAAAAGGAGGAGCCTAACAGTCTCAAAAAATCCACTTTTGGTGCTGGGACTTGTTACTTCTTTCAATTTCCCATTATGTACGTCACAGCCATTCTCTTAATGAATAGTGCTCTGGATGCAGGGTGATGAGGAGGATACGTGGGGTAGAAAGTAGCACAAGATGTAAAGGAAACAGATGTAAAACGATATGTAGTCTTAGTATGACACTTAAGAGTACAGCAAGCAGTTTTGGGCACCGTGCCATGGGAAGAATTTGCAGGCCTTGGAGGGAGTACAGTGTAAGTTTACCAGCATGATATATGGATTCACAAGGCTTATGTTACAAGAGGAGGATCTGAAAGCTAAGGTTGCATTTCTTGCAACTAAGGTTAATGGGCAACTTGATCAAATTTTCAATATAGCACTGAATGGGAAGTCTCGGACTCAGGGTCATAGGCAGGACTTTCAGGGCAAAGACAGGAAGTATTTTGCATGCAAAAGGTTTATTACCACTGACATACAATGTGTGTGTGTCTGTGTGTGTGTATATGTGTATGTATGCACGCACGTGTGCACATACACACATATATATATACACACACATACACAAACACACACACACAGTGGCATGCAAAAGTTTTGGGCACCCCTGGTCAAAATTTCTGTTACTGTGAATAGCTAAGCGAGTAAAAGATGACCCGATTTCCAAAAGGCATAAAGTTAAAGATGACACATTTCTTTAATATTTTAAGCAAGGTTACTTTTTTATTTGCATCTTTTACAGTTTCGAAATAACAAAAAAGGAAAAGGCCACAAAGCAAAAGGTTGGGCACCCTGCATGGTCAGTACTTAGTAACACCCCCTTTGGCAAGTATCACAGCTTGTAAATGCTTTTTGTAGCCAGCTAAGAGTCTTTCAATTCTTGTTTGGAGGATTTTCACCCATTTTTCCTTGCAAAAGGCTTCTAGTTCTGTGAGATTCTTGGGCCATCTTGCATGCACTGCTCTTTTGAGGTCTATCCACAGATTTTTGATGATGTTTAGGTCAGGGGACTGTGAGGGCCATGGCAAAACCTTCAGCTTGCGTCTCTTGAGGTAGTCCATTGTGGATTTTGAGGTGTGTTTACGATCACTATCCTGCTGTAGGAGCCATCCTCTTTTCATGGTCAGCTTTTTTACAGATGGTGTGGATGTTTGCTTCCAGAATTTGCTGGTATTTAATTGACTTCATTTTTCCCTCTACCAGTGAACTGTTCTCCGTGCCACTGGCTGCAACACAAGCCCAAAGCATGATCAATCCACCCCGCACCCCCCCCCCGTGCTTAACAGTGGGAGAGGTGTTCTTTTCATGAAATTCTGCACCCTTTTATCTCCAAACATACCTTTGCTCATTGTGGCCAAAAAATTCTATTCAAAAAGTTCAAAGGAACATCTAAACAAGCCTGATGCATTTTGGAAACAAGTCCTGTGGACTGATGAAGTTAAAATAGAAGTTTTTGGCCGCAATGAGCAAAGATATGTTTGGAGAAAAAAGGGTGCAGAATTTCATGAAAAGAACACCACTCCATCTATTAAGCATGGGGGTGGATCGATCATGCTTTGGGCTTGTGTTGCAGCCAGTAGCACAGGGAACATTTCACTGGTAGAAGGAAGAATTAATTCAATTAAACATCAGCAAATTCTGGAAGCAAACATCACACCATCCATAAAAAAGCCGAAGATGAAAAGAGGATGGCTTCTACAACAGGTTAATGATCCTAAACACACCTCAAAATCCACAATGGACTACCTCAAGAGGTGCAAGCTGAAGGTTTTGCCATGGCCCTCACAGTCCCCTGATCTAAACATCATCAAAAATCTGTGGATAGACCTTAAAAGAGCAGTGCATGCAAGATGGCCCAAGAATCTCACAGAACTAGAAGCCTTTTGCAAGGAAAAATGGGCGAAAATCCCCCAAACAAGATTTGAAAGACTCTTAGCTGGTTACAAAAAGCGTTTTCAAGCTGTGATACTTGCCAAAGGGGGTGTTACTAAGTACTGAACATGCAGGGTGCCCAAACATTTGCTTCAGGCCCTTTTCCTTTTTTGTTATTTTGAAACTGTAAAAGATGGAAATAAAAAAGTAATCTTGCTTAAAATATTAAAGAAATGTGTCATCTTTAACTTTATGCCTTTTAGAAATCAGGTCCTCTTTTACTCACTTGGCTATTCAAAGTAACAGAAATTTTGACCAGATAATATATATAATACATAATATATGATTATATATATATATATAATATATAATCATTATGGTAAATAGAGAGAAAAGTAACCAGACATTGTTCATGGATTGGCTCATTGTCTCTTGGGAAATCTGATCGCAGCAGGCCCTTAATGATGGGTGCAACCATGCACAAACGAACATATACAGAGTTAGGCAATACATCTACCATGATCTCAATGAGCAACAGAACAGGCTCCACGAGTTAAATGGCTTTCTAATGCAATGAAATAACGCTGGTTAGGCTAATAATGAGTTGCCTTGTAGCAATGCTGTCTCTTTTAATGATCTGTTAAAAATGAAGCAGCACAGGTTCATTCTGCTCCAAAAGTTTTCTAGCTTCACTTCCTTTCATCCCCTTCAAAAAGCACAGAGAAGCCACGAAAGAGGTAAAAGCAACATGACCCATCAAGCTTACCCTATTCTGCATGTTTGCACAATCCATCCAACTCAAGTCCTCCCCAGCGTTCTAGGCTCACGAACAGTTCCTGGTAAAAATATCCCTTTCTTCTTCCAGAGTCCAGACACATATCTAACCTGCAAGTTACATCATTTATGCTCCTCTGGCTACTTTGCTTAGCTGATAAGTTCTGTTCTCTTGGCAACACAGAACTGAAATTTTGATCTGGTACAGAAATCACAGAGTGATAAAAATTTATGGGTAATAAAAGTTGAAAATGCTGGAAACAGATGTTACCTGACCTGTTGAGTGTTTCCAGCATTTTCTGATTTTATATCAGATTACCAGCATCTAAACAGATTTTTTAAAATTTTCATCAAGAGTGATGTGGTCTATAAATTCGGTTAACTTGCAGCATTTACATGTTTATTAGATGTGGTACAATTCAGGCATTTACTACTGAAATTTGCTATAAGGAAGCAATGGAAAAAATTACATTCAGACACTATTCACCTTGTTATATCACACAGCTGGATCACATTTAATCACATTCTTAGACCATAAGACCATAACACCAACAACACAGGAGCAGAATTAGGCCTTTTGGCCTATCGAGTTTGCGCCATCATTCCATGATGGCTGAACCCTATTCTCCTGCCTTCTCCCCATAACCTGACACCCTTACTAGTCAAGAATCTATCAACCTCTGCTTTAAATATGCCCAATGACCTAGCCTCAACAGCTGTCTGTAGCACCATCTGTATCACTCTGCAATCTTGGAAATCTAATAGAAAATGATGCATCTCATTTTGGAGCACCCACCTCCCTCATCTCCAGAGCTTTTTGGGCAAGAGTGTTTCAGAATTGCCACTATTTGTGAAGCAGGGATTCCTGACCTCACCTCATTTTTTTGGTTTGTTTGTTTGTTTATTTATTTATTTATTTACTAAGTGATCCATCCCTACCGAGAGTAACAGACCCTATTGGTCCGACAAGACCACAAGACCAATTAACCTACTAAACCGCATCTCTTGGGATTGTGGGAGGGAACCGGAGCATCCGGAGGAAACCCATGCAATCATGGAGTGGATGCACAAACTCCTTACAGAGAGCAGCAGAAATGAACCTGGATTGCTGGCACTGTAATAGAATTATGCTAACCACTATGCTACCATGATTGAAGTTTTACGTTACAGGTACATAAATTGCAGGAAAGGATGGGGTCAGTTAAACACACAAGTTGCTCTGCCATACACCAAGATCATGGCTGATCTTCTACCTCAACACCATTTTCCTTCACTACTTGAATGATCTGCTGAAAATGAAACAGTTCAGGTTCATTTTGCTCCAGAAGTTTCCAATTCCATTCCCTTTCATTTAACTTCCCTAATATCCAGAAACTTAAAGATGTCTGTTTTGAATAAACTCCAATGACTGAGCTTCCAAAGAATGCTGTGGTAGAGAATACCAATGATTCATCGCTCTTTGAGTGAAATTATTTCTTCTCACATTACACAGCTTTCTGCCTGTAAACTGGTTCTGGGCTCCTTAGCCATGGGAAAACATCCTAAATGCAAGTCAAGCTCTGCAAGAACTTTGGAAATTTCAATTACATCTCCTCTAATTTCTTTTTAAAGTCTAGAGAATACAGGCCTAGTCTTCCCAATCTCTGGCAAACTAGCCATCCTTGGAACCAAGCTAGAGAATCGTCACTCTACTAGCTCTATGAGAAGCACATCCTTTCCAAACGTAGTCTCATTGAAATTCTACACAATTGGCATAAGACTTCCTTACTCCCGAATTCAAGTCCTATTGTAAGAAAGACTATGATATTCATTCACCACAGTACAAACCAGAAAAAAGGGTTTTTTTCTACCTCCTTCTAATCAAATCCTTTGATCATCTTGACCATCCAGTAGAATTGAGGTTAAATTAGTGGACTAGTTTCCACAGGCCTGGTTGAATCTCCCCTCTCAGATGATTAAGCATGCTACTCAAGTTGTGGGGTAAATAAGGATGGACCCTGATATTGACCCTGCAAACAAAATCCACAACTACTGGATGAATACTTTATACTTTATTATCGCCAAACAATTGATACTAGAATGTACAATCATCACAGCGATATTTGATTCTGCGCTTCCTGCTCCCTGGAGTACAAATCGATAGTAAATATTAAAAATTTAAATTATAAATCATAAATAGAAAATAGAAAAGGGAAAGTAAGGTAGTGCAAAAAAACAGAGAGGCAGGTCCAGATATTTGGAGGGTACGGCCCAGATCCGGGTCAGGATCCGTTCAGCAGTCTTATCACAGTTGGAAAGAAGCTGTTCCCAAATCTGGTATCTAGAATAGATAAATCTCAATAAGATCAGCTCTCAACTATAAAAACTCAGTGCAGCACAAGCCACTATAAACCTCCAACACCAATGCTGAAACATGTCGGCTTAGACATGGCTCTGGACTCTGGCAATAGATAGTCAGGTTCCTGTCACGACCTTAAACCTAAAAATCATGGGGTAAAACAATTTAGGTTCACAGTACCAGCTCTTACCTAATGTATCCCCCTCTCGAGGATCAGGTGGCTGAGTATGTATTTGTCTTGGACTGTTACTGCTCCGAGCATTGTGGGCCTGAATAGCACCAATCTCCGGACGATCCTGAGAACGCAATACACATTTATCAGACTTTAATCAAATTCTATTCAGGCACATAATTTTCAATAAAGCCATCTATATGACTAAATCATTTTTTATCCAATGCTACTTTTGGCAACTGATAAAATAACACAGCATGGCATAGTATCATTCTTCAAAATCGACAAAATGCCCTCAAAGACTGAGACACCTGGAGCTAACTTTGTCCAGCAGCTACCATAGTTTCCATAGCAACTTTTTAAGATCCGACTGGCAAAGCATTGGATTCAAGAGCTCCAAATAATTCCAGACATTTCTCATCAAGAACTTTATTCAATTCAATGCTGAATCATCATCTCTTATCCTATAGTCCACAAATGCTGATATTTCACAATAGCGCTCTGTATCATCATTAGTATAAACAAGGAGACAGACATGTAAAATGAAGAATGGCAATGAAATCCACTTTAATTTTAAAAATTTCATCCAGGTGCTTCCTGAAGATTTGCATACTTCCAATGGTCAAAACAATCTGAGGATCTAGATACATAATTAACTTGCGGAACTGTAAAAAGGCTGGATGGGAAAGAGATTGCCAAATGTGTTCAGGAAAATTTCTTTAATCAGTATCCAGAAGTTCCAACTATAGAGAGACTGCAATACTAGGTTTCACATGAGGGAATGAGACAGGGCAGGCGACAGAAGTTTGTGTCGGGGAGCACTTCACACCTAATGATCATAATACCATTAGTTTCAAGGTAATTATGAAAATTATAGGTCTGGTCCTTCGGTTAAGATTCTAAATTGCAAAAAAGGCCAATTCTGATGGTATCAGAAAGGATCTGGCAAGTGAGGATTGGGACAGGTCGCTTTCTGACAAATGTGTACTTGCTAAGTGAAATTTTTAGAGTACAGAGTTTGCATGTTCCTGTCAGAATAAAAGGCAAGGATAAATGTTTAAGGATCCTTGATTTTGAAGAGATATTGAGGCACCGGTTAAGAAAATGAAGGAGGTACATAGCAGGTATAGGCAGGTAGGAACAAATGAAGTACTTGGGGAATATAAGAAATGTAAGAGAACATTTAGGAATGAAATCAGGAGGGCTAAAAGAAGGCATGAGGTTGCTCTAGCAGACAAGGTGAAAGAATTTTAAGGGCTTCTACAGATATGTTACAAGTAAAAGGATAGCAAGGAACAAAATTGGTCCTCTGGAAGAGGAGAGCGGTAATCTATGCTTGGAGCCAAAGGAGATGGGGGAGATTGTAAACAGATTTTTTTGCATCTGTATTTACCCAGGAGACGGACACAGAGTCTATAGCTGTGAGGCAATGCAGCAACAAGTTCATGAACCCTATACAGATTACAGAGGAGGTGCTTGCTGCTTGAGGCAAAAGTAAGGTGGATAAATCCCCAGGGCCTGAGAAGGTGCTCATCTGGACCCTGTGGGAGGCAAGTGCAAAAATTTCAGGGGCCATAGCAGATATATTTAACACATCCTTAGCCAGGGGTGAGGTGCTGGAGTAGTGGAGAATAATTAATGTTATTCAGTTGTTTAGGAAAGGCTCTAAGAATAAGCCAGGAAATTACAGATGGTGAGGCTGACATTGGTAGTGGGAAAGTTATTGGAAGGTATTCTAAGGGACCAGCCACATATGTATTTGGACAGACAGGACTGATTAAGGATAGTCAACATGGTTTTGTGCAAGATAGGGAGTGTCTAACCAATCTTACAGATATTTTGAAGGAAATTACCAGGAAAGTTGATGAAGGCAAGGCAGTGAATGTTGTCCACATGGACTTTAGCAAGGCCTTTGACAAGATACCACATGGGAGGTTGGTCAAGAAGGTTCAGTTGTTTGGCATTCAAGATGAGTTAGCAAATTGGATTAGACATTGGCTTCATGGGAGAAGCAAGAGAGTGGTAGTCAATGGTTGCCTCTCTGACTAGAGACCTGTGACTACAGGTATGCCACAGGGATCTGTTGTTTGTCATCTGGATGATAATGTGGTAAATGGATCAGCAAGTTTGTGGATGACACCAAGATTGGGGGGTGTAGTGGACAACCAGGAAGACTATCAAAGCTTGCAATGGGATCTGCACCAGCAGGAAAAATGGCAAATGGAATTTAATGCAGAGACGTGTGAGGTGTTGCACTTCAGGAGGACCAACCAGGGTAGGTCTTACACGGTGAGCAGTAGGGCCCTGTGGAGTGTGGTAGAACAGAGAGGTACAGAATACAGATCCATAATTCCTTGAAAATGGTGTCACGATTAGATAGGGTCGTAAAGTAATCTGTAGGCACATTAGCCATAAATCAATGTACTGAGCACAGGAATTGGGATGTTATGTGGAAATTGTATAAGATGTTGGTGTGGCCTAATTTGGAGTATTGTGTGCAGTTTTGGTCACCTACCTACAGGAAAGATGTAAATAACATTGAAAGGGTGCAGAGAAAATTTACGTTGTCCGGACTTGAGGACCTGAGTTACAGGGAAAGGTAGAATAGGCTGGGATTTCACTGTCTGGAACCTAGAAGATCAAGAGGAGGTTTGATAGAGGTATACAAATTTGAGGGGTACAGATGGGGTAAATGCAAGCAGGCTTTTTCTACTGAGGTTGGGTGAGATTGCGACTAGAAGTCATGGGTTAAGTGTGAAAAGTAGAATGTTTAAGGAGAACATGAGGGGGAAACTTCTTCTCGCAGAGGGTGGTGAGAGTGCAGAACAAGCTGCCAGTGTAAGTGATGGATGTGAGGCCAACTTCAAAGTTTAAGAGAAATTTCAATAGGTACGTGGATGGGAGGGGTATGGAAGGCTTTGGTTTGATTGGTTGGACTAGGCAGATTAATGGTTCAGCATGGACTAGATGGGCTGAAGGGCCTGTTTCTGTATAGTAGTGTTCTATGACTCTATGACTACCATTGGGTTACAAGATCAATGGTTTTACACAAATAACCTACTGCTGACAGCAATCGATATGAAAATACAGGGAACACTGAGAAAGACACAGAAGGAAAAAATAAAAGGGAGGTGCCAGACAGCTATTGAAAGTGGGGTGCACACAGAAGAGGGCTAAAGTGGATGGAAATAGGTTGGCAGAAAGGAAGAAATATGGAAAAGGAAAGGGAGAATAGGAGGAAAAACAAAGGGAGAGTGGAGAGAAAAGTATAGGGAGAGTGGAAATATAAGAAAGGGGAAAGGGATATAGAAGGAAAAAGGAAAGGAGGGAGATTGCCAGGGAAAGGAAGGGGTAAGAAAAGAGGGGGTAAACAGTGAAAGTGGGAATACTGGGCAGGAGAGAAAATGGGGGAAGGAAGGAGAGTGGGAGAAGGCGGACAGTGGGTGGGAGGGAAAGTGGAGGCAAGAGAAAGAGTGGTGGAAGGAGATATAGTGGAGAAGATGTAGAGTAAATGGGGGAAGGAGAGAGTGGCGGAAAGAAGATGTACAAGGAACAGGTGATTGGGGAGACAGGAGGAGAACATAAGGAAAGGGGAAGAGAAAATAGGGATTGATAGGGGAGGGGTTTATTTTTCCCTTTGTAATAAACCCTATCTTTGTCACCAAACTTCAGTTGTCTGTCTAATAATTCAAGCATCTCCATATCAATTTCTTTTCATGAAAACCATTTGGTGAAATAGCTGGAGGCATTTTACTACATTAATAAAGCAACAAAGTATATACACGTCCTCATGGCTTCCTACTAACACTAAAAATGATTATTATGTTCCCTTTTTCCCTTTTAATTAATTCTTCCTTGATAGCCATGACCAAACCTGTTTCCACCATGTTTCACAGTGCATTTCACATTAGACCATTGTGTAAAAACAAAAGTTCTCATCTCCCCTTCGATTCCTTTGCCAACTATCTTAATTTTACATCCTCTGATTAAACAAAAGCTTGAATGAAGAAAAAATATCTGGCCTGGAACTTATTGAAAATTAAGAGGTTTTGTGCAACTTTACAATCAGTCCCACTGGGCATTTTCCAATCGAGAATTTAGTGGAATATTTCCATTACATTGGAGGAAAGTAAAGCGGGTACATTAGAGGAAGGTTATCTTCTACAGAGAACGGTAAGTGCAATGCTGGGTCGTGATAGAGGCAGATATATTAGGGGTACTTAAGAGAAGCTCAGGTAGGCATATTGATGAAAGAAAAAAGAAGGGCTCTGTGGGAGGGGAAGGTTAGATTGATCTTGGAATAAGATGAAAGGCCGCAAAACAACATGGGCCAAAGAGCCTGTCCTATGCTGTACTGTTCTGTGTTCTGGAGCAAGAGAACACTGACTACAAATTTTTTCAAGCAACTCAAGAATCTTTGCCCTGTATAGCTTGTGCTGTTGGGCAAGTTGGATAGGGCTACAGGTACTGGAAGACAGTATTACATATTTACGTACCAGCCTAGACAGTAAAAAAAACAGACTTCTGGAGGAAGAACAACCCTTCCCTTCACTGAGGACATGTTTAAGAGATGGTGCCTCAAAAAGGTGGTATCTATCACTACGGAACCTCACCATCCAGGGGATGCCTTCTTCTCATTATACTGACAAGGAGGAAGTACGAGGAGACTGAAGACCCACACCTAACAATTCAGAAATTGTTCCCCTTTGCCATCAGATTTTGAAATGGTGCACAAACACTATCTCTTTATTCTTTTCTGTATGCACTACTTATTATTGGAATTTTTCATTAGTTTTGTGTCTTTGCACTTTTCTGTTGCTGTAGAACAATGAATTTCATGTCATCAAAGCATCTGAAGTAGAAAAGCAACTGTTAGTGTTTCAGATCAAGACCCTGCATTGCAGACAATAACTTTGGCTGAACTATACAAATATGAAGCCCAGAGGCATCCAGTAGCAGCCCTCATGACATCATAGCCAAGCCGCTATCTTGGCATAACTGTAAACTTAACTGTGACTCTCCCAATCTGCATTCTTATGGTGTTAACCTAAGGCAGTTCCTTCAGGCATCGGAGAGAGGAAGTAACCAAATGCTACAATGGCAATTGCTGTGGTATGAAATATTTATACACTTTATTGCAGTATGTTGCACAAAAATCAGTTTGAACATAGCATATCAAATTTTCAGCACTCTTGCAACATAACAGATGGAGCCAATTATTGCATAGCATTGGACAGCAACAAGGAGGCCATTCAGCATTTGAGGCCTATACCAGCTTGATAAAATCATACCAAATTGGTTCCACTTGGCGGCTCTTTCCAATATTTTGCCATTGAGAAATCGAGCACATTCTCTTTAAAGATTGAATGTGGAGTTCATTACCACTGACTTTTAAGGTAGAGTATATCAGGACACAACAACCTTTAGCATAAAAACAAAAAGATTCCTTTATCCTTCCTTTGGTTCTATAATCATTACCTACTTCTGCACTGTTAGGGAACAATACCCACACAACATGTGAATTGTAGAAGAGTGAAACAACTCACTAATTGGGAGTGTAAAGCAAAAGAAATATTCTTTGTGAAGGCAGTTAATTTTTGCCAGTGCAACTTATAGCTAGCCTGCTGCTCACACTTATAGCAATCCAGTGTGGATTGTATCCTATCCCAGAGGCAGAGGTTATGAGTGCAGAATAAACTCCATACAATTGTACTCCTGAATTTTGGCTGGCATTCCAGTACAGAACAAAGTTATGTCGCTCTGTCAGATGAGACTTCTTTCTCTCTGAACTCTCAGGTTACTCCAAAAAGAATTATATTCAAGAAGCAGCAGAGGCATCCTGCTCCTGACCAATATTTATATCACAACCAATATTTTAGAGATGATTCGGCAATAATCTCATAGCTTTGATATGAAAGCTTGCTGCACAGAAATTGGTGCCTAAGTGCTGTCGCTGTGGTAAAATGTTTTCTGTAATCTTAAAGTCATGAGTGTTACTTCAGCAATGCATATTTAAAAACCAAGACAGGAACTAAATTGGTCTAATTTCATTGTTTTATTTCAGGGGAACAAAAAAATCAATTTTTGAGATTGCTTTCCACAAATTTCTACCTTTAGAAATAGCACTATCAATCTCTGGTGACTGATGCCTAGTCAAAATCTGTTTTCATTACATTATTCTCCATGACTCTGCCCACGGCCCACAGTCTGTTGAGAATTACATTTCACTATTCCGCCTATCAACTTGGGCCCTGAATTCCAGAAACTTCTATGTTTCTACATAGAAGTTATATTTTGAACTACCACTACTTTTGTAGAAGGATTAACAGCTGTGAGAATGAAATGCTGCAGGATTAATAAGTAATAGTCTGCAGCTGTTTATGACCAGGGTGGAAGTGGTGCAGATATTATTTGCACCGTGCAATATTCTCAGCACTCTTTGTCTGATTTATTGTTGACAT
Organism: Mobula hypostoma; assembly: GCF_963921235.1. Lineage (NCBI taxonomy): Eukaryota > Metazoa > Chordata > Chondrichthyes > Myliobatiformes > Myliobatidae > Mobula > Mobula hypostoma. Next base: position 125,230,766 of record NC_086102.1, read on the forward strand.
CAATTTTTTTGGTGGAGAATGGTGAAATTTATAGGTCCCTTCAGTGAAAGTAAAGCAGATTTTACACTGGCGTTACTTTAATTTATTCCCTAGGAAACCAGCGTCTACTATTTGCAATACTTCCATCTCCCAGCAACAGATTTCTAGACCCACATGAATTGAAATGACACCAACAGAAACACAGCTCAAGGTTGAAAGTCATAAAGACGTACTACACTTCTTGATGATGGGTAATTCCAATGAATCATTAGATGTTGCTTATTACCTCATTTGGTGGCTACTTTAGCTAGATCTGGACAGGAAATGAAAGTATCCCATTTTTCACTTTATTCTAAAGAACCTGGTGCATCAAATAATTTCATAACATTCATGGTTTAAATGCGGTGATTCTTTTTCCTTCATAGAGAAGTCAAGGACATGTTTTTCCCAAAGTCAAGCAGGAAATCCAGCTTTGGGAACGTCTCAGTTGCTTAATCACCAGAGCGGCACAGGGATTTTGCAGCACGGATCTGACAGAAGTAGGCAGATGTCAAAACAATAGAAATCAGAAGTAAAAATAATAGAAAATAATCCAATGTAAATAAGAAAAAAATGGCACTTGAAGTTTCAAATTTTCTCATTGAATTAGTCCATGGTTTCAAGGCTAAAGACTAAAATACCAGTGTTAACAATTTAAATGACTTGTTGCTAATCTGATGCACTGCTACCTGAGATATGCAGCCACAAGCTTTGGAACTCTCTCTGGTCTCTAAGGAGCACCTTAAATTTTGACCTGCTAATCACCCATCATACTCTTTTGTAACTCAATCTAATCAGGTTCCAGTTAAGTGCTCCAGGAAGTTTTGCAGTAAATACACTCAGTGACCACTTTATTAGGTACACCTGTACGTTAAACGCAAATATCTAATCAGCCAATCATGTGACAGCAACTAAGTGCATAAAATCATGCAGACATGGTCAAGAGGTTTAGTTGTTCAGACCAAACATCAGAATGGGAAAGAAATGTAATTAAGTGACTTTGACCCTGGAATGGTTGATGTTGGTGCCAGATTGGGGGGTGGAGGAAGTTTCAGCATCTCAGAAAAAGCTGTGATCTCCTGTGATTTTCATGTACAACAGTCTCTAGAGTTTACAGAGAATGGAGGAAAAAGTAAAAATACATCCAGCAGATCTGTGGTCAAAAATAGCTTATTAATGAGAGAGCTCAGAGGAGAATGATCAGACTGGTTAAAACTGACATGAAGACTAAATCAAATAACCACACACAACAGTGGTGTGCAGAAGAGCACCTCTGAATGCACAACATGTCGAACTTTGAAGTGGATGGACTACAGCAGGGGTCCCCAACCTTTTTTGCACCGCGGGCCGGTTTAATATTGACAATATTCTTGTGGACCGGCCGACTGCGGAGGGTGGGGGGGTGTTCAAGTGGGGTTAAACTCACCTCAACATGTCTTTTACAGTTAGGGTTGCCAACTTTCTCACTCCCAAATAAGGGACAAAAGTAGCAGACAAATCTCGGGACACTTTACCCCAGGAAAAACCATGACCATGAAGCCTTGCGCGGGCACCTGTGTGCGCATGTGATGTACGCATGCGCATATGTGCTGATTTTTACCCCCACAAATCGATTTTGCCTTCATCTTCCCGACTATACTATACATACATTATTTCTACTTTATGTAGGCTGTGTATTTATCATATCATTCCTGCTTTTACTATATGTTAGTGTTATTTATTTTTGGTTTTATGTGTTATTTGGTATGATTTGGTAGGTTATTATTTGGGTCTGGGAACGCTCAGAAGTTTTTCCCATATAAATTAATGGCAATTGCTTCTTTGCTTTACGCCATTTCGGCACAAAAGTTTTCATAGGAACGCTCTACCTTAGCGGGGGAAATACCGGACAAGGGCAGTCCCGTATGGGACAAACCAATTTAGCGCAATGTACGGGATGTCCCAGCAAATACAGGGCAGTTAGCAACCCTATGTTCAAGTTCAACAGTGCACGACAGGGAATGAGGAAAGGTGCAGCTGACTCATATCATTTCCTCTCGGCCCGGTAGCACATGGTTTACGGCCCAGTACCGGTCCACGGCCCGGTGGTTGGGAACCGCTGGACTACAGCAGCAGAAGGCCACACTGGTTCCACTCCTGTATGTAATAAAGTGGTTAATGAGTATATATGGCATTTGTAATAAAACAGCTTGGTTTACTCATTAAAAAAATAAAATCAGACAATTTTCCCTTCATTGTTTTCCATAATATTTGTTAATTTCTTTTACTGCATTCTTTTAGTTGACTTCATTTATGTTCATACCATTTGCCCAAAATGTGACGGTTCATTCTGTCCCTGGTAAACTATAAAAGCAAATTGATGGAAGGAGCAACTTTAAGCTAGGAATTTCTTTTTATATGTCCACTTTCATACCTCGTATTTGTTAAATAATGACTATTTACATTCATAAGGTGCCTTCAAGTAAAAGCAAATACTGTTTCTCATGCAGATGGGTGAAAAATTGAGATAGCTACATGAAGGGTCTTCAACAGGTACTTTTTTAAAAGGAGAAAGAGATGAAGCAAACAGGACAGTGCAAGGCAGGTTAAACATAATGTGTTTCAGGGTGCATAGATATTATTGGGTGGATGATTTCAAAAGATGAAAAGTAACCAATCCACCATACAGAAACTCAAGCATCTTAAAAGTAGTTTCAACCAAAGAAATTTTTGAAATGCAGTCACTGTTGTAAGAAATGTCCAGTTAATCGATTTTTGTATTTTTGGCCGGAGGCAGGGCAGATTAAGCTAGTGCAGGACCAGTAGCATATGTTATAAAGGGGCTCAAAATTTTAAAAATGCAAGTAAGTATTAAAACATTAATTATTTACTTGCATAGTAAAGTAATTCAATTTTTTCATTTGCTATACAGCCATTTAATACAACAAATGTCTGACACTTCAGTAATAGTATTACTTACATGTAGGTATCAATTTCAAATGTCAAAAGTAACAAAACTACAATTTAAGTTACATTTTCTAGATTTAGCATGAGCAAATTTGTTAATGATACTGGAAATGTCTATTTCACGCAGAAGTTCATGTTCAATGCTCATTAGACTGAGATTGTTCAATCAGTTTTGACCCATGGTGCTCCTTAATTCATTTTTAATCCTTTTCAGCTTTGAAAATGAGCATTCTCCACTGCAGTTGGTAACCATGAGTGACAAATAGATGCGCAAGGCATTTTCTACATTTGGAAAGCATGAATCCAAAGAATTGTCAGTTATCAAACGGTACAACTGTAACTCTACAAGGTCTTGTTTGTGCCAATGTGAGAAGCAAGATCAGTTTTCAACAGTTCAGTAAACTGCACAAATTCTTCATCAAGACTTTCTTCCAGATCTTCCGGATATGGTTTAATAAGATTTGATTACCTCTTTATGATCTCTTCGGGTGTAAACGACTGTAACTGATGAAGGAATCCAAATACACCATTCACCTTAAGATAAGCTTTCTGCCTTTTTGACAGGGCAGAAAGCAAGCTGTCAATAATGGAAAGAAATGTTTGGCTTATAAACTTCTGAGAAGGCATTTGAGATTCAACAAGTGGATCAAGAGTGCTGGAACCACTGAAATCATCATATGTGCGATTTTGCTTGTGTTTTCTTTGAGTTTGCTGTTGATAATCTTCACACTTAGTCAGATCCTTGGATTTTTGCTCAATGTCTGAAAACGTAGACCGCATAGCTTGAATATATCCATGCAAGGATTCATAGAGTGCACAAGCTGTGTTCAAGTCTTGGCCAGACGATTGCAAAGAAGCACTGGTCATTTGAAAACGCTGTAATACTTGATCCCACAATATGACCATTATTCCTGTTTCCAACTTCACCATGGTTGAAAGTAGTCCACAAGCCTGTTGTCGACACTCTGCCTTCTGATCATTGTTATTTGAAATGTCATCCAAGACCTGTTTTATTGCAGAAGAGCTGTGTAAAAGTGCTTTTGTTGCATCTGCACGAGCTGACCACTTGGTATTTGACATTCTTTTCACAATGGGCAAATGAGCACCACCATCAGATAATGCAGCAGAAAGGATAAGTCGAAGCAGAAAAAAATGTGTACAGGCTTTCTACAAATTGAAAGAAAATTAATGCTTCTTGACAACATTCAGCAGCACATTTTCCAACCAAATTTAGTGAATGTGTAAAACATGGAATGTAATCCACAAACTCATTCAGCTCTTTAATTCATGCTTGTAAGCCACTATACTTGGCACTCATGTTGCTGGCATTGTCATAACTTTGATCACGGGCAGTCTTTTATATCAAAGTAATTTTCCTTTAAAAAGTCAAGTAAACTTTGAGCGAGCTCTTCAGCACTATGACCTTCCATCTCCAAAAACTTCACAAATCTTTCAACTGGGTCCAGACGGCAAAACATAGCGCACAGTCAAAGTCAGCGGCGTAACAGTGCACGCTGCAGCGGCTTGGGAGTGTGGGAGATAGCACAAAGGTCACCACGACACAGCAAGAAGCCAACACACGCCTGCACATACCATGCAGCACGCAGCTCCCCCGACATGAAAACAACAGCGTTGCCAGATCGTGGTGAGAATACGGTGAGATGCCGATTTCACCAGACTGCAGCTTGCAAGCATTTAGTGCGGGGCCCATAGCATATGCTACTTTTGCTACTAGGTTAATCTGGCACTGGCCAGAGGTGATCATTTCCAAGACAAGAGGGGAATTTATCGTGTTCTTCTTTTAATGATGACAAGGAATCTTTTAGTCTGAGAGAGCAGATGAGGTTTTGTCTTCATGCACCACATCCGGCAATTGGAAATATCCTAAAGTTATGAAAGGAAATATATGTATGTAAGTTTGTTCTTCTTTGCACCACTGGCACTGTGAAATTAAAACATTGCTCCTTTCATGATATTTCAATACTTCCAAGCAATTTGGATGGTAAGCATTTTGTCTTACCAATTTGCAATTCCCTGTTTGCTAAGAGATGGAAGGTTCATTACGTTAAGAGGAATGGAAGAAAGTGAAATTTGTGTAGTAAGTAAGATGATTGAACAAGTTAAAGCATCTTTTCCAAAGGCTTTTATTCCATTAAGGCAAACTATTACTAAATTAAAATGCTGCCCAATGGGAGAATGGAAATGTGCAGAGCCAAGCAAGAGCAGACACACTTTAAAATTCCTCATCATTCTCTGATAAATTACACAAATCAATACAATAGTGGCAAATCGGTACTCGCCCTAATTAAAGTATCTGGCTTGTAGAACAGATCAGTCACTGCCCTGTGCATTACTGTCCAAACCAATAAAACCATAAAAGATTGCTTAATGGTGTAAGCATTATAGACGGAGGTTGTGACGCAACTGCAAAAGGTCACAGCCTGCTTTCTCTAACGGGACCATCAAACGACTAAATTAACATTGAGCGCAAAAGCACATGCCTGAGTGTGTAAAAAAAATAACTTTTTACATACAATCCGTCATGTGGAAAATTCAATTAATGAAGGCAGTTAACTAGAGACCACAGAAAAACATTTCTTCAACTTTAAATACAATTAAAATTAAATGTTAAATAAATGGAATAAAATTTTACTTCCAGTTTCCAAAGAACTTGGAACTGAGAACTTATCAATAACAAAACACTACTCACAGCAGAAAAAATAGATAAAAAGTAGATAAAACAACAATATTAAAATGATAATATACTATAGTATTTACAATGAGGCATCAGCTAATTTATGAAGTTGTTACTCTATAATTTTGGTTCCTAAGCAAAATCTGTTTATTCTATTCTCAGTGTGGGCACCAGTTATTAAATAAATATCAACATTTTAAACCATGAAATACACATTAATTTATAAGAAGAAAGAAAAGATTCACAAATAGCATTTTTTCATAATTCTCTAAATATTTTCAGCCAATACAGCTTTATAAATGTCAACTGAACCAGACCAATTCTCGACTTCTCTGGGAATGTCCTGTGGTCTTTGCCAAGTCACAAGATGAAAAGATCCTGCAACCCTTGAGATGGTCAAAATTGAGACCTTTTCTTCACTCTCAGGTTATCTGAAAGATCTCAGGGTACTGTTTTAGAATCCTCCTGCTCCTTAGTCTATATTTACATATTACCTCCAGGTAATGGCTACTTATCTGCACGTCCCAAATTGGCAACTTCTGCTAATAGAGTCATAGAGCCCTGGAGCTCTACAGCACAGCAACAGGTCCTTCGGCCCATCTAAATTATGCCAAACTATTTCTCTCCAGTCCCATTTACCTGCACCAGGACCACAGCTCTCCATACCACTGCCAATCATGTGTTCACATGCACAAGGGAGAAGGTGTTCAAAAAACTGCAAGACCTAAGGGTACATAAGTCACCCGGACCAGATGGACTGCAACTTAGGGTTCTAAAAGATGTAGTGTTAGAGATTGTGGAGGCATTAGTAATGATCATTCAAAAATCATTGGACTCTGGCGTGGTGCCAGAGGACTGGAAAATTGCAAATGTCACTCCACTCTTTAAGAAAGATGGAAGGCAGCAGAAAGGAAATTATAAACCAGTTAGCCTGACCTCAGTAGTTGGGACGATGTTGGAGTCAGTTGTTAAGGATGAGGTTATGGAGTACTTGGTAACACAGGTCAAGATACGACAAAGTCAGTATGGTAAAATCTTGCCTGGCAAACCTGTTGGAATTCTTTGAGGAGCTTGCACATAGGATAGATAAAAGTGGATGATGTATATTTGGATTTTCACAAGTCCTCTGACAAGGGGCCACACATGAGGCTGCTTACCAAGTTAAGAGCCCATGGTATTACATGGAAGTTACTGGCATGGTTACAGCATTGGTAGGAGGAAGTGAGTGGGAATAAAAGGATCTTTGACTGGTTGGCTGCCAGTGACTAGTGATGTTCCGCAGTGATTGATGTTGGGACCACTTCTTTTTATGCTATATATCAATGATTTAGATGATGGAATAGATGCCTTTATTGCCAAGTTTGCAAATGATACAAATATTGGTGGAGGGGCCGGTAGTGTCAAGGAAACAGGTAGGCTGCAGAAGGACTTAGACAGATTAGGAGAAGGGGCAAGAGAATGGTAAATGAAATACAAACCACATTTCCAGAAAAGTTGGGATATTTTCCAAAATGCAATAAAAACAAAAATCTGTGATATGTTAATTCATGTGAACCTTTATTTAACTGACAAAAATACAAAGAAAAGATTTTCAATAGTTTTACTGATCAACTTAATTGTATTTTGTAAACACACACAAATTTAGAATTTGAAGACTGCAACACACTCAACAAAAGTTGGGACAGAGGCATGTTTACCATTGTGTTACATCACCTTTCCTTTTAATAACACTTTTTAATCATTTTGGAACTGAGGATACTAATTGTAGTAGATTTGCAATTGGAAATTTTGTCCATTCTTGCTTGATATAAGACTTCAGCTGCTCAACAGTCCGTGGTCTCCGTTGTCTGATTCTCCTCTTCATGATGCGCCATACATTTTCAATAGGAGATAGATCTGGACTGGCAGCAGGCCAGTCAAGCACCCGCACTCTTTGTGTCTACAAAGCCACGCTGTTGTAGCCCGTGCAGAATGTGGTCTGGCATTGTCCTGCTGAAATAAGCATGGATGTCCCGGGAAGAGACGTCGCCTTGATGGCAACATATGTCTCTTTAAAATCCTAATATACGCCTCAGAGTCAATGGTACCTTCACATACATGCAACTCACCCATGCCGTGGGCACTGATGCACCCCCATACCATCACAGATGCTGGCTTTTGTACCTTTCGCTGATAACAATCTGGATGGTCGTTTTCATCTTTGGCACGGAGAACTCGACGCCCGTTTTTTCCGAAAATGAGCTGAAATGTGGACTCATCTGACCACAGCACACGGTTCCACAGTCTTTTGGTCCATCTGAGATGAGCTCAGGCCCAGAGAACTTGTCGGCGTTTCTGCATAGAGTTGATGTATGGCTTCCTCCTTGCGTAATACAGTTTCAAGTTGCATTTCTGGATGCAACGACGGACTGTGTTGAGTGACAATGGTTTTCCGAAGTACTCCCGAGCCCAGGTGGCTATAATTATCACAGTAGCATGATGGTTTCTTAGGCAGTGCTGCCTGAGGGCTCGAAGATCACGCGCATTCAACAGTGGTTTCCGACCTTGCCCTTTACGCACTGAGATGTCTCTGAATTCTCTGGATCTTTTCACAATAGTATGTACTGTAGATGTTGAAAGACCTAAATTCTCTGCAATCTTGCGTTAAAAAATGTTCCTTTTGAACTGACTAACAATTCTCTCACGAATTTTAGCACAAAGGGGTGAGCCACGACCCATCCTTGCCTGCAAAGACTGAGCCTTTGATGGACGCTACTTTTATACCCAGTCATGATACCTCACCTGCTACCAATTAGCCTGCTTAATGTGGAGTCTTCCAAGCCGGTGTTACTTGAATATTCTGTGCACCTTTCAATCTTATTTCAACTCTGTCCCAACCTTTGTTGAGTGTGTTGCAGCCATCAAATTCTAAGTTTGTGTATATTTACAAAATACAATTAAGTTGGTCAGTAAAACTATCAAAAATCTTTTCCTTGTACTTTTGTCAGTTAAATAAATGTTCACGTGAATTAACATATCATAAATTTTTGTTTTTATTGCATTTTGGAAAATATCCCAACTTTTCTGGAAATGGGGTTTGTACAATGTTGGAAAATGCATGGTCATGCACTTTGGTAATAGAAATAAATGCACAGACTATTTTCTAAATGAGGAGAAAATCCAAAAATCTGAGATGCAAAGAGACTTGGGAGTCCTTGTGCAGAACACCCTAAAGGTTAACTTGCAGGTTGAGTTGGTGGTGAGGAAGGCAAATGCAATGTTAGCATTCATTTCAAGAGGTCTAGAATACAAGAGTAGGGATGTGATGCTGAGGCTTTATAAGGCACTGGTGAGGCCTCGCCTTGAGAATTGTGAACAGTTTTGGGCTCCTCATCTAAAAAAAGATGATCTGGCATTGGAGAGGGTTGAGAGGAGGTTCACAAGGATGATTCCTGGAATGAAAACGTTATCATACGAGAAATGTTTGATAGCTCTGGGTCTGTACTCACTGGAATTTTAAAATATGAAGGGGGATCTCATTGAAACTTCTCAGATATTGAAAGGCCTAGACAGAGTAGATGTGGAAAGGATATTTCCCATGGTGGGAGGAGTCTAAGACAAGAGGGCACAGCCTCAGGATAGAAGGGCATCCATTTATAACAGAGATTCGGAGAAATTTCTTTAGCCAGAGAGTGGTGAAGTTGATGAATTCCTAACCACGGGCAGCTGCGGAGGCCAGGTTGTTGGGAGTATTTAAGGCAGAGCTTGATAGGTTCTTCATTGGACACAGCATCAAAGGTTACGGGAGGAAAGCCAGGGAGTGGGGTTGAGAAGGGGAAAAAAGGATCAGCAAGGATTGAATGGTAGATCAGACTTGATGGGCCAGATGGCTGGTTTCTGCTCCTATGTCTTATGGTCTAAGACAGGAGTGACCAACCTTTTACATTCCATGTGTCAGAGTGAGTTTTTGGGTAGATAATTCATTTACACTTAAATAGCTCTGGCCACAGGTCTTCTGTTTGACAAAGTACTGTGGATTGAGTTCACAATAATACATTTCCTAAAAGCTGTGAATATCAGAATACTAGCCAGACGCTGCGGATGAAAATGTGAAGTTTACAGGTAGTTTCAAAGACAGTATTATCTATATAAATATGAATTGTCTTCTATGTTAGCATATAAAATACCAAGTAAGTGTATTGTGGATTTAACTTGCACTCCTAAAGGCTGTGAGGACCAACCCAGACATGTACGCGTCTAGAGGAGAGGATGAAGTCAGAAGGTGTGATGTTTTGTATGTAGCTTCAAAAGGAAGCATTGTCTATAACTTTGTAAATAGGAATTGCCCTTTGTGTTTAGCATATAAATATCGAGCCCACATTGGGCTAGCAGACCTTTCTACCGAAAGCGTCTCTGTCCATATGATACCTGCTGTACCTTGTGTTGTCAAATAAAGAAACTGCTTTGTATCTACCAGTAACTCTGTCTCTCCGGTGACTTCATCCATGCTACAACATTACGCATCCATTTTTTCACTCAAGAGTTCAGATGCGCCACACAGCTCTTGTACCCCCATTCAATTCTTGTAAAAACGTGTTAATATAGAACTCATGCGTGAAAAAATCGCATCTGAACTCGTGCGTGAAAAATTGATGCATGGAATGTAAAAGGTTGGCCACCCCTGGTCTAAGACATAAAAATTTCATAGAAGTTACAGTAAAAAATGACGAAAAAGAGGCCATGTTCATGGATTAAAAATTGGATGTTAGAGGGAAAGAAGCTGTTCCTAAAACATTGAGTGTGGGTCTTTAGGCTCCTGTACTATCTCACTGATAGTAGTAATGAGAAAAGGGCATGTCCTGGGTGGTAAGAGCCAGAGTAGATTAGATTAGTTTTATTTGTCATATGTACATCAAAGCATACAGCAAAATCCTTAATAATGGATGCCACCTTTTCGAAACATCGCATTTTGAAGATGTCCTCGATGCTGGGGAGGCTAGTGCCCAGGATGGAGCTGGCTGTGTTGACGAACCTCTGCATCTTTTCTAATCCTGTGTAGTGGCCACTCTATACCAGACCATCATGTAATCAGTCAAAATGCTCTCCACTGTACATCTGTAAAATATTTGTTAGAGTCTTTGCTGACATACCAAATTGCCTCAAACTCCAAATGCTGCCATTTCTTCTTCATGGTTGCATCAATATGTTGGGCCCAGGATACATCCTCTGAGATGTTGAAACCCAGGAACCTGATACTGCTTGAAAATGAGGATTGGTGTGTGTGTTCCCTCGAACTCACCTTCCTGAAGTCCACAAACAATTCCATGTTCTTGCTGACGTTGGAATCAAGGTTGTTGTGACATCACTCAATCAGTCAATCTTCCTTTCTCCTCTATGCCTCCTTAATGCCATCTGAGATTCTGTCAGTTACAGTGGTGTCCTCCTCAAGTTTACAGATGCCATTTGATACCACACTATCATGAGTGCAGAGACAGTAGAGCAGTGGGCTGAGCAGACATCCTTGACATGCACGTGTGTTAAGTATCAGTGAGGAGGAGAGGAGTTATTGCTGAGGGAGGTATGGAGGCTCCGGCTTTAAAGCTTGTTGATTAGTACTGAGGGGATGATGGTGCTGAGCCGTAATCTATAAAAACCCTGATGTATATATTGCTGATGTCCAGCTGCTTCAAAGCCAAGTGGAGAGCCAGTGAGACCGCATATTCTGTAGACATATTGTGGAAGAAGGCAAACTGCATCAGGTCCAGGTCCCTGCTTAGGAAGGAGTTAATTCTAGCCAAGATCAACCTCTCAAAGCATTTCATCACAGTAGATGTGAATGCTATTGGGCAAAGGTTGTGAGGCAAATCAGCCTGCCCTTCTTGGACACCGTATTAAACTCTCTGTATTGATCCAAAATAAAATGATTACCAAGGTAAGTGGGTTTCAAAGGCAGGTGGGAACCTCTGACTGCAACAGTGAGAGGTTGAAGATGTCCATATTGTCATTTTGCCCCTATTTTATCTCAGGACTCATACAGAAAAGCACAATGTTATTTGACCACACCATGTTCATCTGAGAGTGAATATCACTAAGACCATCATTTCCTGACATAAAGGACACTTGTTTGTTACATTCATGTCCAAAGCTTACCTCTTGGGGATGCTCTATCCTCCTGGCCACCATCACCTTGATCATTCCTCGGATATTCCCCTCCATGGACATGGATCGTCGTAATGTTTCCAAAGCTTCGTGGTTGGATTTATCCAGCAGTTGCTCACTGTTCACTGCAATCAGCTGATCATTGACACGCAGGCGCCCATCCTACATGATACAGAAAGAAACAACACCAAATCTCTGTGATGCTCCTCAATTTCAATCTTGATATGATAACAATATAAGAACGCAGAGCATCTTATGGTAAATTATCGTAAGTGCCAAACTGGCCAAACTAAAAAGTTGATGGAAAATTTGGTTTTATTATATGACTCCCAAAAGGAGGTGGAGTTCTTTAGGAAGAGAACAGTGGTAAAAGAAATGAAAATAAAGAATGGACGATCAAGGATTTCGGCAGCTGATATTTGGAGGAGGTTATAGTTTGCCTTCATTTGCCAGGGCATCGAGTACAAGAGTCGGACATCACATTACAACTATACAAGACGTTAATGAGGCCATACTTCAGAGTAATCCATACAATTCTGGTTGCCTAGCTATAAAAAAAGTGGCATAAAGCTGGTCAGGGTGCATAAGGATGTGTAAACTAGTTTTGTAGGGATATAGGAACCAGAGCCTCAGGTCAGTAACAGAAGGATTGGACCAGAAGGTAAATGTCAGGGAAAGTATTGAAAGGCAAAATTAAAATAACAGGTATGATGGGTAGGTTAGTTTGAAGTGTGTATATTTTAATGCTCAGAGTGTTATGGGTAAGGGTGATGAACTTAAAGCACAGATCAGTGCGTGAAATGACAATGCTGTAGCCATTACTGAAACTTGGTTGAGAGAGAGCAGGAAGGAATGAGTGATTAATGTAGCAGGTTTTTAAAGTTTCAGAAAAGGTAGAGGATGAAGTAAAAGAGAGGGTGGAGTTGCACTCCTAAGCCGGGACAATATCACAGCCGCACTTAGGGGAGACATAATGGAGGGGTCAGACACTCAGTCCGTTTGGGTAGAACTCAGGAATAGGAAGGGTGCACTCACACTGATGGGATGGTACTACAGACCACCTAACAATCACTGGAAGGAAAAGTGTAAAAATAATAGTTGTTGTCATGAGGGGGTTTCAACTTCCCCAATATAAACTGGGACCTTCTTAGTGCAAGGGGTTTAGATTTGGCTGAATTTGTTAGTGTATCTGGGAAGGTTTCATAAATCAATATATGGACAGTCCAAAAAGAGGAGGGGTCATACTGGAACTGGTGTTGGGTAATACGCCTGGTCAGCTGACTGACATTTCAGTGGGTGAATAGTTTGGGAACAGTGGCCACAACTTCTTATCTTTCAGGATAGCTATAGATAAAGATAGGTAAGGTCCTTGTAGGAGAGTTTTAAATTGGATTAGGGAAATAATGAGGGCATTAGGAACTAAGGAGTGTTAATTGGAAACACCTTTGCTCTGGCAAATCCACATCGACATGTGGAGGGTGCTTAAAGGTCAATTGCACAGAGTACAGGAAAGGTAGGTTCCTGTTAGAAAGAAGGACAGGGATGGGAAAACAAGAGAACCTTGACTGTCCAGAGAAGTGATGAATTTAGTCAAGAAGCAAACAGAAAAGTCCTCTTCCATCTATCACCTCCCAAGTTTCTCAATACAACCACCTCTTCCACCCATCCACCTTCCCTTGCATCTGGTTTCACCTATCAGCTTGTACTCCTTCTTCTTCCACCACACTTCCTTATTCTGGCTTCTGGCCCCTTCCTATCCAGTCCTGATGAAAGCTCTTGGCCCGAAACATTGACTGTTTATTCCTGTCATTATATACTCTGTGTGTGTGTGTGTGTGTGTGTGTGTTGCTCTGCATTTGCAGCATCTGCAGAATCTCTTGTGTTTCCAACAGAAACTCTCGGGAGTCAGCTGAAGCAATCAGTGAACAGATCACATTCTATCAGATCACAACTTAGCAGATTCCAAGGTGTACCAAGTGACACAACTTCAGAGGTATTTTTCTGGTTCAGACAGAGAACATTAGAACTGGCCTTCTGAGCAGGAGCTACATACCTCAGCCAACACGGAGCCAAATGAATGAACCACAAACCAAGAATAAAGAAGAGTTAAGAATAATTACATCACTGCGGAATTACATTCCTCCCCACTTGCCAGAAAGTACAAGTGGACAGTGGACTAAATCTTCCGGTCTTTCTGGAATGCCCACAGTAGTTAATTATTCTACCAATACTCACTAACTGCTTCAATAATACTAACTTAACGTTTAAGTGTACCTCAACTATTTATTCTTTCTACAGATCACACTTAATCTACCACTTAATGGCTCCTGTCTTCACTTTTGAGGCAACAAGAAAAAAGTTCTGCAATAAATAGTTATGAGTCTTCAAAGGTCATCAAGATAATACATGGAATATCCATTCATATCTACGTTTCAACGTTGACCAACACAGTTACCTTGAAAGCTGCCCCTCCATGAAGGATAGCCTTAATGAATATTCCAAGGTCAGCTCCAGTCTCTTTTGATTTGTTTCCTTTAAGGCTGATGCCCAGGCCAGCGGAACCAGAGTCATTGAGTGGGATCTCAAAGATCAGGTGCTCCTTTCTCTCATCTGTTGGAAGGTTACAGTTTTGTTCCCCCTTCTGAAGCAAAACAAAAGCAATGGGTGACAAAGAATTAACAACCAGCTATTAACATTTCCAAATGTTTTCAAGAACAACCACCTCATTGGCTTTAATTAAGTATATGTGAAAGCACGGATTGAGTTTCATTTCCCACCATCCCTCCAATGCTCAAGGCCTACTCCAGAGTCTGAACACTTCATAGAAGCACAGAAAACCTACAGCACTATACAGGCCCTTCGCCCCCCAAAGCTATGCCAAACATGTACTTACTTAGAAATTACCTAAGTTTAACTATAGCCCTCTATTTTTTTAAGCTCTATGTACCTATCCAGAAGTCTCTTAAACTCAATTTCCCTCGGGATCAATAAAGTATGTATATGTCTATGTCTAAAAGTCTCATTTTGGGTAAAACTTCACCCAAAATTAGATGTCAACACAATATTGAAAGTACTAGTCAAGGGTCACCTTTTGGATAAGATGTAAAGCTAAGGCCATATGTGCTCTCTCAGGAGAACAAAAGAATCCGTCCGCATAATTCCAAGGATTTCCAGGTCAATATTTTCCCTTGACTGACATCACTGAATACTAAAAGTGAGATTCTAGTTATGATAGCATTCCTAATCCTGCAAACTTAATATGTATGTATAAACTAGCATCTTAGTTTCGTACAGTATAACACTCATTTGTCATGGACCTCAAGAAAACTGTTTAGCCCAGGAAATGTATGCTGGCCCCGCAGATAACCATAAGAATTCTGCATTAAAAATATATTTTTCTTTCAGGTGATTTTTTAAATTATGTATCTGAAGATGAGAACACTGTGGTTTCTAATGTAGTAAAGAGAATAGAACATAGAACAGTACAGCTCAGGAACAGACCCTTCAGCCTACAATGCACTGCAAACTAATTATATAATCAAATGCCCCACTAAACTACTTGCTTTTGCCTACACTATGTCCATACCCTTCCATTCTTTGCATATTCATATAACCAGCTAAGAGTCTCCTTGGAATGCTTCTATCGTACTTGCTTCCACTACCACCACAGGCAATGCATTCCAGGCACCAATATTCCTTGAGTAAAAAAATTGCCACACAAATCTCCTTTGAACTTATACCCGACCTCAAATGCATGCCCTCTGATATCTCACATAACAACCCCCGGGAAAAGGATACCGGCTGTCGATGTATGCCTCTCTTAATCTTATATACATCCATCAGATTTTACGTCAGCGTCCACCCTTTCAGAGAAAACAGCTCAAGTTTTTCCAACTACACATTGTAGCACATGCCCTCTAATCCAGGCAGCATCCTTGTAAACCTCTTCTGCCCCTTCTCCAAAGCCTCGACATCCTTCCTATAATGGTGTGACCAGAAGTGAATGCAATCCTCCAGATGCTGCCTAACTAGAATTTTATAATGCTGCAACATACGTTCCTGACTCTTGAATTAAATCCCTTGACTAGTAAAGGCTAGTATGCCGTAAAGCTTCTTTACCACCCTATTCAAACCGGCACTTTCAGGGAGGTATGGATTGAGACTCTAAGATCCCATTGCACATCAACACTGTTCAGGGTCTTGCCATTAACTCAAAATGCAACACTTCACAGTTGGCTGGGTCAAGCTCTATCTGCCACTTGTCTGCCCATATCTTCAGAATCAGAATCAGGTTTATTATCACAAGCATGTGTCCTGAAATGTGTTAACATAGCAGCAGCAGTTCAATGAATACATAATATAGAAGAGAAAATAAATAAATGTAAATAAGTATATCAATTACAGTATATGTATATTGAATACATTAAAAATTGTACAAAAATAGAAATAATATATATTTAAGAAGTGAGCTAGTATCTATAGGTTCAATGTCCATTCAGGAATGGGATGGCAGAGGGGAAGAAGCTGTTCCTGAATCGCTGAGTGTGTGCCTTCAGACTTCTGTACCTCCTACTTGATGTGAGAAAAGGGCATGTCCTGCGTGCTGGGGTCCTTAATAATGGACACTGCCTTTCTGAGACACTGCTCCTTAAAGATGTCCTGGGTACTTTGTAGGTTAGTACTCAAGATGGAGCTGACTAAATTTACAAACCTCTGCAACTTCTTTAGGTCCTGTGCAGTAGTTCCTCCCCCCCACCATACAGGTTTCCCCCGCTATCCAAAGGTGGAGCATTCCTGTGAAACGGTTCGTAAGCCGGAATGTCGTAAAGTGAATAAGCAATTACCATTTATTACTATGGGAAAAATTTTTGAGCATTCCCAGACCCAAAAAATAACCTACAAAATCATGCCAAATAACACATAAAGCCTAAATTAACAGTAACATATATTAAAAGCAGGAATGATATGATAAATACACAGCCTATATAAAGTAGAAATACTTTTCTGCAATCATTGAAGCACTGTCTAGCGCAGCAAAAATCTCACGCAAGCGCTCTCGGCAGAAGCGCTCTTGTCAGAAACATTCTCTCCAGTAATCTTTAAGCTATGAAGCTGCCAAATCATACCAAATAACACATAAAAATACACAGCCTGTATAAAGTAGAAATAATGTATGTACAGTGTAGTATCACTTACGGGAATCGGGAAGACAGTGAGCACACTGATGGTGTGTTAGGCTGAGTTGTTGGAGGTTGGGGTGGTGGGACACTGGGGTGTTATCTCATCGTTGTCTGTTTCCATCAGGTCAGGCAGGTCATCTTCTATGTCTGCCTGCCTCGATGTCGAAGGTCAAGGTTCGTCATCTGCTGTGGCTGATGTGGAAGGCTTGAAAAATGACAGTATGCTTGACTGCTTAGCCTCGCACATTTTTTTATCATACAGTTCTTTATAAGCACTCAAACCATCCTGCAAATATGCCCTAAACCTACGTACCCTTTCAAAATTAAAGTCGTACTTTTCTGCAATCATTGTTGTCAATTGCAGCAAAAATCTCACGCAGTTGCTTCACGTTCAGTTCCTGGACGACTTCACTTTCAGTCCATTCGCTACTGCATTCAGTTTTGATTGTTATCCTTTCCTCTTCCAATTGCATCAGCTCTTCATCTGTCAGTTCTTGGTCATGGGTTGCCAAAACCTCTTCAACATCATCTTCGTCAACTTCCACAAGCCAAACTCACTTTGCCCTTACTTCATTCACCACGATCGAAACGCTTAATTACGTCTAGTTTTACACTAAGTGTAACACCCTTACGAGCTCTCTTAGGCTTTTCCGATACCCCGTACCTTACAACTCATCTTGCTAATGGATGCTCAAAATAAATCGACATAAAGCACAGATGCTCACGGCACGTGTTTAAGCAATGGCGGCTAGAATGCAGTTCCGGGGGAGGAGCTTGGCCGCTCGGGGCACGTGCTGCCTTTTTTCATAACAGTGAAAACACCTTCTGTTAGCGAAAACAGGTAACTAATGTAGGTCTTTCGTAACAGTAAGGTGTCGTAAAGCAAACGTACGAGAAGTGGGGGACACCTGTACCAGACAGTGATGCAGCCTGTCAGAATACTCTCTATGGTACATCTATAAAACGTTTTGTGTGTTTTTGTTGACATACCAAATCTTTTCAAACTCTAATGTAAGTATAGTCGCTGTATCTATATCTTGCTGTATCCTTTGGCAGTCTTCTATGCTATCCACAGAACCAGCAATCTTCATATCAGCTGTAAACTTACTAACTCGCCATTCCATGTTTTCATCCCGGTCATTTATCCAGGTCGCAAGCAGCAGAGGTGCCAGTATGTATCTCATTGGAATACCATTAGTCACAGACCTCATGGTCTGAGTCGAAGTTCCCCCACAGACCTCCAGCCAGAATAAGTCTCATTGAACAAGCCAGTTCACTGTGGATCCCAAGCACCTTAACCTTCTCGGCAGGCCTCCCATCAGAGACCTTGTTACTGTTAGTAAAATCCATGGTCTGATTTTATTATTGCAACAATAGAAAAATAATGGATTTCAAGAAAATGTGTCCATTATGTTCAGGAAATATCACAATGAGGATAGTAAACTATCTGTGTGCTCACATGAAGTTTCAAGTCAATGTGTAACAAGATTCCTGTCTTCTTTGTGCACTTTCAATACAGACACTCACATGCCATTTGTATATCCCCCACTGATACCTCAATTGAAGTAATTTACAGATATCTATTCAGTGAAACAACATCGGGCATTCATTCAATGCGTCATCGCTTTCAATGGATAAATCTACCAGGCAAGTCGACAATAGCAAAGGAAACAATTGTTCGCACAAATGTTCAACACGCTCTCGATGGGTCACAGCAAGGCTTTTCACACTGAAGCATGGTATATAAGTCAGACTAATAAGAAGACTATCTTCAGCTCACAAAGAGAAAAAAAGATAATTCAGGCCAAAGTCACTGCATTACCAGAACAATGATAAGACTGTTCCTTTAGTGCTTCCCGCCAATTGTAGGCACAGAAGCACTATTCAAAGTACAGGAGTAAATTGGGAGTTACTGACAGTTTCATTAGTCTAATACAAAAGCTGCATGGCATCAGGGACAAAAACAGTGAATTCAAAGCTTCCTGGCTGGAAAGGAGTGAAGCTTGATTTACAGATATTAATTGCAATAATAACACTTTGAAGGTAGATCTGCTCAAAGTAGTGCTTGTGCATTTATATAGTGAAGGGCATGCAATTTAAAGCAAACTCATGTCTACATCCATTATTAAAATCCTGCACAACCACTCTTCACATATAACTGTTAAAGTGCAAATCAGGTTGTAATGCTCTTGTCCTTAAGCTTCTAACATGAATCCTATAACAGTCAGCAGCTACCTTAGGGCTACCTTTCTGAGTGCATGACAGGTGGAATGAGCATTGTCACTGCCCTGTGAACAACAACCATTTGAATTTCTATAGCATGTTTAACATAACCAATCATCCCCAGAAGCCACAGAGCAGCATTCTTAAATAAAATTTCCAAACTTTTGCATTCTCTAAGACTTGCCTCTAATGTACTTTGGTTTAAATGCAAACCTTCCCCAAGTTACAAACGCTCAACCTACAGACTACGTATAAAGAAGCTCCCCATAATAGTATTAAATTCAAAGGTCTGGTGTACATGCATATATGAATTCCTACAAATTGCAGAACTGGTATATATATATATCTCTCTCTCCCAGTTTTTAGTAAAGGTTCTTTATTATCAGTCATATGTGCTTTTGATGCCAACAACACTGTGGGGATACGGTTACCAGATAAAGTGCATTCTGTATACTTTTAAAAGACTAGCTTTATTTGTTATGCATACATCAAAACATACAATGACCAACACCCTCCAAGGGTGTGCTGGGGGCAGTTCGCAAGTGTCACTAGTCCTCCAGCGCCAACATAGCATGTCCACAATTTACTAACCAAGTTACTACTCACTTGTCTTCGGTTTGTTGAAAGAAAATGGAGCACCTGGAGGGAAAACCCACATGGTCACAGAAACAACGTACAAACTCCTTAGAGACAGTGGCTTGAACCCTTTGAACTGAACCTCTATAGACCTCTGCTTCAATGTTCCTTGGACACCTCTCACAATCCACCTCTGTAATTAAGTTTCTGATCACCTGTCCAGTGGGCGCACTGGGTTAGGGACCGACCCCTCCCATCGGTGCTGTTCTCCAGTGTTTTCTCCCTGGAAGACAAGCTGAATTGCCTTCGCTTGTGAAATGAGCAACTGCTGCATACTTGTTCTTGCAGAAACGTGACTCTAGGACAACATCCCATGCACCAGCAATCTTCAGACCATGCCACTTAAGGACTTGTCCTACAATTTCTTGTGACAGTACGTGCTATCGTAACTATATGTGCTGTGTGTGATTGCATGTACAGTGTTGCATAACTTCACCCTGGAAGAATGCTGATTCCTTTAGCTGTACACAAGTGTATGTATGGTATTTTACACTTATACAAGTGTATGTATGATATTTTACACTTATACAAGTGTATGTATGATAATGTACACGTATACATGTGTATGTATGATATTTTACACTTATACAAGTGTATGTATGATAATTTACACTTATACAAGTGTATGTATGATATTTTACACATACAAGTGCATGATATTTTACACTTATACAAGTGTATGTATATTTTACACATACATGTGTATGTATGATATTTTACACCTATACATGTGTGTATGATATTTTATACTTATACAAGTGTATGTATGATATTTTACACTTATACATGTGTATGTATGATAATTTACACTTATACATGTGTATGTATGTATATTTTACACTTATACATGTGTATGTACGTATATTTTACACTTATACATGTGTATGTATGATATTTTACACATACAAGTGTATGTATGATAATTTACACTTATACATGTGTATGTATATTTTACACTTATACATGTGTATGTATGA
Source organism: Mobula hypostoma (assembly GCF_963921235.1). NCBI lineage: Eukaryota > Metazoa > Chordata > Chondrichthyes > Myliobatiformes > Myliobatidae > Mobula > Mobula hypostoma. The sequence continues at coordinate 125,251,579 of NC_086102.1, forward strand.
TAATTTACACTTGTGTATGTATGTATAATATTTTACACTTCTACGTGTGTATGTATGTATATTTTACACTTATACATGTGTATGTATGCATTTAACTGATTCTTTTAGAGCAACGAAATTAAATTCCGTCTGATAATATTCCAGTGGGTTGTCATGAGGCAATCAGAATCAGCAAAGGAATACTGGGAAGCAAGTGAGAAAATGGACTTGGAAGAAAGCAAGACCAGCCATCATCATACTTCAGCAGAGCAGAAATAGGGAGCTAAATAGTGTTCTCCAATTTCTTATGGTCTTGTGAGATATTTCCTTTTGTTAAAGGGGGTATATAAATGCATATTGCTGTGCTGTGACTGAACACTCGGCAGGCATGATTAGAAATCACTAATATTTTCTGCGTTCAAATCCTACTTCACATTCAAGGGTGGAAATGTCCATGAAATAGCATAGAAATATGCACTTCAGCAGCCAAGCATTAAACTGCTTAAGCTCTTAGATAGAACATCCACCATTCACTCCTCACTATCGAACAAGTGAAGCACTGTAGAGAAACATCATTGTGCTTTCTTTAAGATGATGTCCACAGGAGAAACTAAATTCATTAATGGATACTAATGTAAGGGGTTTCTTCTTTTATGTTACTGCATAGGCTAATTAAGATGGCTTCTTTGTTATGTTAACTGCTGAGAATGTTCTCTCGCTAGCAGCTTGTTTGGGTTATATTATTGATAAGAGAGCAATGAACCAATTGGGATAGATGTTATTCTTTCTAGTGTGTCTGTAAGCTATCGTATGCACGGGTTTATGGGCAGAAGGCGCAATGGGGAGAGAGAGAGTGGACGCGGTGCACCTGTGAGCTGGCTAACAGGGTCGGACCCCAAGCAGGAGTCCGAGGTCCAGGGTCTTCGACGAGGAGAGGAGACGAAGACAGACTCATGTGGAGCGTCTGGTCTACCACCGTGGTTGGACCCAGGCGGCGGGTCGAAGTGGTCAGAGGGGATTGAATGGTGTAAAGAGGATCATTACTGGAGCTCCAACCATTTGTGCACGAAGAGATTGAACTTTGATAAGTTTGGCGCCTTTTATTTTCCTTTTATATTTTATCTCGATTAATTAGAGTTCCAGTAATATCTATAAATTGTAATCAATTAATCGTTTATGGTGTTTTGTCTGTTACTTAGCGGGGTAGGATACAATCACACAGCATCCTCACAAACTTTATTACCCAGTTTGGCGGGGCCAAGGGCTGCTTTCCCGAGACAGCGAGTCGAGCGAGCCTGAGGCGTACCGGGGGGGGGGGGGGGGCTACACTGAGAATCTGCTAAGGAGCTGAAGCGGCTCCTGTCTCAAAAATGCTTCACAGTGACCTACACAATACTTTTAGGTAATGAAGGGGGAAAAAAAAATCACAACTAACGCAGGGTAGCAGCTGGTTAATATAGTGTCATAAGTTACAAACTGAGAGAAAGCAAGAAAGTTAAGTGATTTTTATTCTTCATTAGATTTTGGAGAAGGTCAAAGCAGAGTGTAAATTGGCACAAAGGGCACAATATATTTCTGGAGAAAGGAGCAACAAGGGAATGTATTTGAGGCTTTGTAGCTCTCCCACAGCTCAATTCAGTGAGTGGAGTGTGAAAAAGAGAAATTGAAAGGAAGCTGTTTTAAGGTACTTCAAAGTAGTTTAGCAATACAACATGCATTTTCTTATGACAGAGAAACGGCCACTTGCCCCGTCAAGTATATGCTGGCATTCCCATCAATCCTATTCCTCAGCTTATTCCCAGTAACCTTTTCTGCTATTGAGCACATTTACATGGAGTACTGCCACAAGAAAGCAGAATCCATCGTTAAAGGACCCCCAGCATTCAGGCCTGGCTCTCTTCTCACTATTACAATTGGACAGGAGGTACAGGAATCTTAGATCCCACACCACCAGGTTCAAGAACAGTTATTATCCTACAACCGTCAGGTTCCTGGACCAACACGTATAACTTCACCACCACCACTCTAAACTGATTCCACAACATAGAGACTCACTTTCAAGGACTCTACAACTCTCATCCTCAGTATTGATTTTTTATTTTCACAATTTGTCTTCTTTTGCACATTGATTGTTTGTCAGTTGTTTATGTATAGTTTGTCATAAATTCTATTGTGTTTATTTTCCTGTAATTGCTTGCAAGAAAATAAACCTTAAGGCAATATATGGTAACATATACAGTTGAAGTCAGAAGTTTACATACAGCATAGCCAAATACATTTAAACTCAGTTTTTCACAATTCCTGATATTTAATCCTAGAAAACATTCCCTGTCTTAGGTCAGTTAGGATCACTACTTTATTTTAAGAATGTGAACTGTCAGAATAATAGTAGAGAGAATGATTTATTTCAGCTTTTATTTCTTTCATCACTTTCCCAGTAGGTCAGAAGTTTACATACACTTCGTTAGTATTTGGTAGCATTGCCTTTAAATTGTTTAACTTGGGCCAAACGTTTTGGGTAGCCTTCCACAAGCTTCTCACAGTAAGTTGCTGGAATGTTGTTCCATTCCTCCAGACAGAACTGGTGTAACTGAGTCAGGTTCGTAGGCCTCCTTGCTCGCACATGCTTTTTCAGTTCTGCCCCAAATCTTCTATCAGATTGACGACAGGGCTTTGTGATGGCCACTCCAAAACCTTGACTTTGTTTTCCTTAAGCAATTTTGCCACGACTTTGGAGGTATGCTTGGGGTCATTGTCCATTTGGAAGACCCATTTGCGACCGAGCTTTAACTTCCTGGCTGATGTCTTGAGACGTTGCTTCAACATATCCACATAATTTTCCTTGATGCTATCTATTTTGTGAAGTGCACCAGTCCCTCCTGCAGCAAAACACCCCCGCAACATGATGCTGCCACCCCTATGCTTCACGGTTGGGATGGTGTTTTTCGGCTTGCAAGCCTCACCCTTTTTCCTCCAAACATAACGGTGATCATTATGGCCAAACAGTTCAATTTTTGTTCCATCAGATCAGAGGACATTTCTCCAAAAAGTAAGTTCTTCGTCCTCATGTGCACTTGCAAACTGTAGTCTGGCTTTTTTAATGGCAGTTTTGGAGCAGTGACTTCTTCCTTGCTGAGTAGCCTTTCAGGTTATGTCGATATAGGACTCACTTTACTGTGGATATAGATACTTGTCTACCTGTTTCCTCCAGCATCTTCACAAGGTCCTTTGCTGTTGTTCTGGGTTTGATTTGCACTTTTCGCACCAAAGTACGTTCATCTCCAGGAGACAGAATGCCTCTCCTTCCTGAGTGGTATGACGGCTGCGTGGTCCCATGGTGTTTATATTTGCGTACTAATGTTTGTACAGATGAACGTGGTACCTTCAGGCGTTTGGAAATTGCTCCCAAGGATGAACCAGACTTGACATCATTTTCTGACCTCAATCCGATAGAAAATTTGTGGGCAGAACTGAAAAGCGTGTGCGAGCAAGGAGGCCTACAAACCTGACTCAGTTACACCAATTCTGTCTGGAGGAATGGAACAACATTCCAGCAAGTTACTGTGAGAAGCTTGTGGAAGGCTACCCAAAACGTTTCACCCAAGTTAAACAACTTAAAGGCAATGCTACCAAATACTATCAAAGTGTATGTAAACTTCTGACCCACTGGGAAAGTGATGAAAGAAATAAAAGCTGAAATAAATCATTTTCTCTACTATTATTCTGACATTTCACATTCTTAAAATAAAGTAGTGATCCTAACCGACCTAAGATAGGGAACATTTTCTAGGATTAAATGTCAGGAATTGTGAAAAACTGAGTTTAAATGTATTTGGTGAAGGTGTATGTAAACTTCTGACTTCAACTGTACATACTTCGATAACAAATTTACTTTGACTTTAACTGATTCACATACTCATCATCTCTAACTTTCCTGTCAATCACATACAAGTAGGGCCGACTTCTACAATAGCCAGTTACACTATCAGCACACTAGTTGATTGTATAAAACACCACACATAAAATAAGCTAACTACTGAAAAATATTTCAGGGCAATGCTTTCAATAGAAACCTCTAAGATGACAATATTAAAGGAAGGTGATGAGCTCGTACCAACCTGAAACATACAGTTAAAAAAGTCATAACAAGAGAATTCAGAGAAATGCTGCAGGGCAGAGGGAGACATAGAAGAAGCGAGAAGAGGAGATAGAGATAGTGAAAGTGAGAGGGAGACAGCAGAGGGAAAGAGGGAATAGGAAAGGAGAGGAAGAGGGAGAAAGAGGGAGAAGGAGAAAGAGGGAGAGGGTGAAGGAGGGAGAGAGCGAAGGACGGAGAGGGAGAAGGACGGAGAGGGAGAAGGGGGGAGAGGGAGAAGGACGGAGTGGGCGAAGGAGGGAGAAGGAGGGAGAGGGCGAAGGAGGGAGAGGGAGAAGGACGGAGATGGCGAAGAAGAGAGAAGGAAGGAGGGAGAGGGCGAAGGACGGAGAGGGAGAAGGACGGAGAGGGAGAAGGACGGAGAGGGAGAAGGACGGAGAGGGAGAAGGAGGGATAGGGAAATGAAAAATGTTCTTTTTTCAGAAAAAAGATTAATTCAAGCCTTAGGATTGATAACAGCACTACAAGAAACTATTCAAAGGATATGGTCTTACAATCTTATGTCAGTCAACTTTGAAACTTCAAAGTCAGTGCTGGCTTTTATTCCGTTCTTCTTTGCTGCATTCCTTTCTAGGTTTAGGCCTGTCGCTATGCCATCTCTGATAGCTCAACGGGATGTTATGGTGCACCACCTGAACTACTGCAGGCAGTCCTGGTAGTGGAGGCTCCAGGCTTCAGACTGAGCAACAAAGAAATATCAGTCCAAATCCCACCAAATGATGTGAGATTTGGAGAAAAATCAGCAGATGGTGTTATTTCAAATCCTGCTGCCCTCTCGTTGTTGGTTAAGGTTACAGGTTTAGGAGATGCTGTCAAGGAAGCCTTTTCAAGTAATTGTATGTATAGTTTTCAGTCACAGTATGCTAGCGATTAAAGGAATGAATGTCCAGGATTGTGGTTAGAATACAATCATACAGGTCCTGGAACTTACAGAACATTGTCACAAATAGATACAGTCCAGAAGCAGGCCCTTCAGCCCATCAAGCCCATGCAGACCATTAACATTTACATATTTTTTCTCTTTGGGAATGTGGGAGGAAATAGGCGCACCAGAATGAAAGCAATGTGGTCACAGGAAGCAATGTGCCACCCTAAAAGAGAAAGGTTGTTGAGGATCATTGTCACACAGACATGCAATGGCAGCTGTGTCACACTCCTGACTTGTGTCTAGTAGATGGTGGTAAGACTTTCAAGTGTCAGGACATAACCTGATGTCTTTCTTCATATAATAGCTCAGACAAATCAATAACTACTCAGTTGAAAGGGAATGCCAACTGTAATCCTTCCTCTCAACACATGGGTCAAGTTACCATTAGCTACTGGTCCAGTTATTGACAGCATGAAAAATAAAGCCATTTGGCATGACTTCTGTTCATATCCAATTAGGGAAGTCTGCTCAATAATCTCCCTCTGAGAATTTTTATTATTTTTTAAGTTTGATTTAAAAAAAGAGATTCCTGTATCCTGTTTGGCAGTCCATAAATGTAAAAAAATAAATCAGATTTTCATCCAACATCACTTCCCCATTCTCCCATTGTCTCATAAACTGCCTGGAAATTGCTACAGATAGAACTAATTCTAAATCAGAGACAAAAAAGTAGTGTAGATTTTTTGAGGATTATGTATTAAAAAGGCAAAACTTAATAGGTTGCTTAAAAGTTTTTGTTGGAAATAAAATCGGTTTATTATTTAGTTCAAATACTCAAATGAGAGAAATGTTCCAGACACTGATTTCCAGAAAATCACAAGACTGTATTGAAATACAACAAAATAAAATTCCGGTCACCTAAGACTTTTTATATGTAAACGAAAGCACGGAGTCTATGTCAGACAAGTCACTTTATCCTGAAAAATAAACAAGCACACAAAAACCATACCTGCTTAAAAATCAGAGATGAAGAACAAAAAGTGCTGCAGACAGTCAATAGTTCAAGCTGCATTTGTAGAAAGAAAAATAATTAATGTTCCAGGTTCTAGATCCTTCATCAGAATTGTGATGAACAGTCCTGGACCAGAGACATTAACTGCTTCTCTTCCCATAGATGCTGTCTGATTTGCTGAGTGTTTCTGGCAATTTTTGATATTATTTTGTCCTCTCTCCTTTGCTAAACAATGCTGGTGTGACCAATATGTAAATATTCTCAGCAAGCAAAGGTTAAAATAAGTCACAATGGAAACTGAACTTCTACGCCATCATTTGCGGTATTAAATCTCACCAACGTGCTGAAAATCACCAACAAAGATTCAAATGTTTTAAGCTGACAAATACTTCAACAGGTCCTCAGCTCAAAGTTTTAAACATGTGCACAGGGTAAAGAATATTTATTTACAATACATCAGTTATTTAAATAAACAGAAATAAAACTTCAAGTGGTTTGTTTAAACTCATCTATAACGCTTCCCCAGTGACAAAAGGATTTATTTAGAAGTTGGGCTTCCTCATGTGATGCTCATCAATCATCAGCTCAGCTCAAGAAAGAAGCAAGTCTGTTGTGAAGTTTTACTAAGACCCATGATCTGTGCAGACAGAAAAGGACCAGGCTTTAAAGGCAAGGGATGGTGGTTCTCCATTGTTTGCTTGGCAGGTGTTGGATGGAGCCAGTGTTATCTCAAAATGAACAACACTGACTACGCATTGGCAAAATTAAAATCTCATCCCAGGCAATGAGCACGTCACCTCACATGATGCTCTGCTGCAGTACTGAGGAAGTGTGGCAATGTCTCAGAAGCCAGCTTTCAGATGAGATTTTTCAAATCGAGGTTCTTTCCACCATTTCAGGTGGACATTCTATCTCCTCTATTTCGGAAAGAGCAGGAAAATCTCCCCAGCATCATTCCTCCACCCAACAGAACTAAAAAATCTCATCGATGTCTCACTGAAGAACAAAACCCTGCAGCTGCTGTGAAATTGAATATAGAACAGTACAGAAACAGGCCATACAGCCCATCATACAGCTGTAGTCAGAAGTTTACAAACTTGCGGGCAGAACTGAAAAAGCGTGTGCGAGCAAGGAGGCCTACAAACCTGACTCAGTTACACCAGTTCTGTCTGGAGGAATGGAACAACATTCCAGCAACTTACTGTGAGAAGTTTGTTGAAGACTACCCAAAACGTTTGACCGAAGTTAAACAATTTAAGGCAATGTTACCAAATACTAACAAAGTGTATGTAAACTTCCGACCCACTGGGAAAGTGATGAAAGAAATAAAAGCTGAAATAAATCATTCTCTCTGACATTTCACATTCTTAAGATAAAGTAGTGATCCTAACTGACCTAAGGCAGGGAATGTTTTCCAGGATTAAATGTCAGGAATTATGAAAAACTGAGTTTAAATGTATTTGGCTAAGGTGTATGTAAACTTCTGACTTTATCTGTATCTGTGCCAAACACAATGCCGAATTAAACTAACCCCATTTGCCTCCACATGGTCTATATTCCACATGCCTGTCTAAATGCCATCATCCTGTCTGCTTCCACCATCACCGCTGGAAGCATGTTCCAGGCATCTACAAGTCTCTCTGTAAAAGACTTGCCTTGTATATCCCTTTAAAACTTTCCCCCTTTCACCTTAACCCTGTGCCTGCCAGCATTTGACATTACTACCCTGGGAAAGAGACTCTGACTATTTAACCTGTCTATACTTCTCACAATTTTAGAAACCTTCATAGTCTTCCCCCAGCCTCTGATGTTCCAGAGAAAGCAAATCAAGTTTGTCCAACTTATCCTTATAGCTGATACTGTCAACGCAGGCAACATCCTGGTGAACCACTTCCGACATCTCCCAGAGCCTCCACATCCTTCCTGTAATGAGGTGAGCAGAACCGCATGTGCAGCCTAATCAGTGCAAAATGACATCCTGACTTTCATATTCAGTGTCCTCACTGATGAACGCAAGCATGCCATTCACCGTCTTTGCCACTCGAGTTACTTGTGGTGCTACTTTCAGGAAACTTGCAGCCAATAACTGTGCAGCAAGGAATTAATGATTCAAGTGAATGACCATTCATCTGAACTGGAAAAGAGTACGATTTAGACACATTTTAAATTGCAGGGGAGGGGAAAAGTGAAAGGATTAAAAGCAATGTTTCTGATTGGCTGGACAGATGAAACATTGAATGACGACTGGTGGTGTTGGCTGAGAGAGGTCAGTGAGGGCCTGCTAACCCCATCTGATCTATTTGGAGGAGATGTAAATAGGAGGTTAATGAGGAGAGAGAGGAAGGAAATCTGGAACAAAAAAACACTGCAAACACTCAGCAGGGGTGGCGGCGTCTGTGGAGAGAGAGAAAAACTGAGTGAACATTGAAGTTTTAAACACAAAATGCTTCAGGAACCCAGCAGGCCAGGCAGCATCAATGGAAAAGATGTTTCAGGCCAAGACCCTTCATCAGGACTGGAAAAAAAAGATGAGAAGTCAGAATAAGAAGGTTGGGGGAAGAGAGAAAGGAGTACAAGGTGGTAGGTGATAGGTGAAACCAAGAGAGGGAGAGGGGTGAAGTAAAGAACTGGGAAGCTAATTTTTAAAAGAGATTAAGGGCTGGAGAAGGGGGAATCTGAAAGGAGAGAATAGAAGGCCATGGAAGAAAGGAAAGGGGGAGGAGCACCAGAGGGAGGTAATGGATGGGTAAGAAGATAAGCTGAGAGAGGGAAATGGGAATGGGGAATAGTGAAGGAGAGGAGACAGGGCAATTACGTGAAGTTTAAGAAATCGATGTTCATGCCATCAGATTGGAGGCTATCCAGATGGAATATAAGGTGTTGCTCTTCCAACCTGAGCATGGCCTCATTGTGGCAGTAGAGGAGGACATGAACTGACATGTTGAGCTGGGAATGGGAAGTAGAATTGAAATGGATGGCCACCGGGAGATCCTGCTTTTCCTGGCAGACTGACTGTAGATGCTTGGCAAAGCAGTCTCCCAATCTGCGTTGGGTCACTGATATACAGGAGGCCACACTAGGAATACAGGATGCAGTGGATGACCCCAACAGACTCACAGGTGCCTCACCTGGAAGGACTGTTTGGGGCCCTGAATGGTAGTGAGGGAGAGGGTGCAGGATTGTTTTGCTTGCAAGGAGGGAGATCAGTAGGGAGAAAACGAATGGACAAGGGAGTCACACAGGGAGTGATCCCTGTGGAGAGTGGAAAATGGGGTGGAAAGATGTGTTTGGCGGTGGGATCCCGTTGAAGATGGCAGAAGTTACAGAGGATTATGTGCTGGATGTAGAGGCTGATGGGGTGGTAGGTGAGGACAAGGGGAACCCTATCCCTGATGGGGTAGCGGGTGGTTAGATTGAGGACAACATGTGCAAAATGGAAGAGATGTGGTTGAAGGCACCGTTGATGGTGGAAAAAGGTAAGCCCCTTTCTTTGAGTTCTTCTAGCATTTTAACTGTCTTCCAACATCGGCAGATTTTCTCTTGTTTGTGATCAATGAAGTTTAAAGGCCGGTTAATTGTTGAATTTGATTCTGAGTCCCAAATTCTACAACATTTCTAGTCAGAAAATACAGATTCTCAAGCTTACATTGGATTTCACTGGAAAGTGCAAATGGACAATTACAAGAGGTCAGAGTGGAATGAAGAATTGAAATGGTAGGCGTTCAAAGGCTCAAGGTCACCCCCATAGACCTTGCTGCAGGCAGTTGTCGCTCTTGTTTTGTGTATGACAAAACAGGACCTCTTTCAAATGTACATCATTGGCTGATAAGTGCTTTGGGATGTCGGAAGATCATGAAAGTTATTAAGTTCCTTCTTTCTTTTTTAATAGCCTCCATTGTCAATTTATGCACCCTTGTCTTGCAATACCTCAAGAAAACTTTGTCGCAACTAGTGAGAAGATGGAGGCGGAATCCACAACTCACACTACAATGCTTCACAACCTTGATAGCACTTGATTTTCAAAATGTCATTTTCTTGCTTTATTGTTTAAGGAACAGAGCAATAAAATTAATCACAGTACTTGATGTAATTTTAAAATCCATATAAAGTCACACTTTTGATTAAAGACCTAAAGAAGGCACAATTTGTGGAAATTGTTTAGACTTTATGCATCAATTTACATAGATAAGTTTACTTTAAATTTGTACTCCAAGAGGCACTGAAAATGTTATTTGTAAGATTTACAAGGATCTGAGACAGCTGATACTGACGAACAGATTGTTTTTGTCATTCACAGTTGTCTGAACTAGTTGAAAGGTATCCGGCATTAAAAGAATTTTTTTTTTAAAAAATGCTGTCAGTCTCCTTGGGGAGCAAGGCAGGAAGCTGCGTTTGTGTAACACATCGGGACCTTTTGGTACCTGCACATTGCCCTTGACTGCATCCCTGTCAAAATATCTTAAGAGCTGCCTGGCCCTGTCTGACTGTTGCTAGCTGATAAGAAACCAGAAGTCTCCAGAGTCCCATTTCCAGCCAGGAATTGGAAGCGGTCTCCCAGAGATCAAGAATTCAACAAAGGAAATCAGTCAATTATATTCTGCTTCCATCACTTCTGGCATAACACACAGGGGTTACGTACCACTGGTGACTGTTGGAGACACGCCATGGCCTCTGTTGTCTACCAGCAAGAGGGGTGGAGTCACAGTTCAAGGGTCACCTCTCAACCTTGCTTGCACAGTGGGCCAACCCACTGGCAACTTTTCAATGGTTATTTTTGTCTCTGTCCAACTTCAAACGGCTCAACTGTGACTTTACGTCTTCACATACTGTGACACTCTTTCAGGATCAGAGAGAACCATTGCCTACCATCATAAGGGTATAACAACTTCCTTCAAGTCATTAAGAACAGGCACATTTGGTCTACAAATAATCTACTTGGGCCATGGGGAGACACTTGTCCTTCAAACCACAGAATGGAAGGAGTCATCAAAATAAAAGGATATAACTTCACACTTCTTTACCTCAGAAAGTAAGCAGAGTTTTACAATTACACAGAATATCTGTGAGTAGAACATCAAATTGTACTCTGATCAACAGTTCCAGAGTGAATTTTTAATTGTACGAAGTCAATCTGAACCAAGAGCTATCATGAGATTAAAAACTAAAGAATTCAATCCAATATAGTTCAAATTTTAGAGTGATATGGATATACCGCACAGAAACAGGTCCTTTGGCCCAACTTGTCCATGCTGACCAAGATGCCGATCTGAGATGGTCCCATTCAGCTTTGTTTGCCCAATATCCCTCTGAACTTCTCCTATCCGTGTGCTTTAAACATTGCAATCGCTTCTTTCTTTACCAACATATTTGTCAGTGCATTTTATATGCCCATCACCCTCTGTATGAAAAAGCTCCCCCCCCCCACCAGATGTCTTTTAAATCTTTTCCCTCTCACCTTAAATCTATGTCCTCTAGTCTGAGACTTCACTTAGTTGTGGATTGGTATTTTTACTGCCATCCACAATGGAAGCTGAAATGTATAACGTAACCATAAGCTCATCCAAAAGTCTGCTGGCCCTAAAATCACTTCCCACCCATTTGTACCCTCATTGATCCGCATTGACTTTGTCTGGTATGGAAATTCAAATGTGCATGAACCTAAGAGAGTTGTGAACTCATCCTAATATATCATCGGCACATTTCTCCCTATCATTAGTATTCACAAGACAGCATCATACATCAACAAAGATTCTCACCATATAATCCATGTAATCTTTTCACAGCTACCATCAGGCAAAAGGTACAGAAGCCTGAAGTCACATAGCACCACATTTGAAGAACAGCTACTTCCCTTCAACCATTGCATTCTTGAACCAACCGGCACAACGTTAATCACTACCTCAGTATAAAACCACGACACTTGTGCATTACAATGGACTTCGTTTTTTTTCTTGTTTTAATTTGTGTTCTTTCTTGTACAACTTTGTATAACTTATGTTTGATTTGTGTTTTTCTTCTGAATGTTGTCTCTGATGCTATGCACCTGTGACGCTGCTGCAAGTTTTTCATTGCATCTGTGCCTACATGGACGTACACACGACAATAAACTCGACTCTGACTTCTCAATTTTATAATCCTCACCTTTGTTTCTAAATCCCTTCCTCCCCTTGCCCTCCTTTGTCTATGCCACATCCTGCAGCATGACAAGCTTCCAAATTCTGCATGCTTTGATCAGCTGTCCATTCCTGACTTTTGTTTACCCGTACGATAATCATCTCAGTTAACAAGTTGCAATACATGCCTGCATTGACTTCTTGTCCCTGTCACTTTCTGAATAATTTTAACCTAAACAGATTTTGAGCTTACTAGAATTATCTTTGAGTTCCAGAAAAGCTGTAAGCAACTTTAAAGAAAATCTGAGGAATTTAAACAACTTTTGACCATTTCTCTGTCTTGCATATCATTGGTCACTATTGATAAATGTTATCTGACTGGGCAATGGGAAAATGGAGGTTAAGAATCTCTGATAATCAAAAATGTTCAATCTAATTTATCAATCCTGATCCTAACTTCTCCAAAGGAAATTGGACAGATTTGGATTCTTGGCCTGATTCTCTGCAATCATCTTATTGTTTACAAACACCCATGTTATTTGGCAGTGTACCTTTCCAAACAATCAAGACAGAAAGAGAAATATCAAATAAGCAATGACTCTTCACGTTGACAATCCCTAAGCAACATGGTTTATTACACTCTCCAATTTAATTTCCTCAGCGATTGCTGCACTAATCACCACCTGGTTAGAATTATTTTCAGAGCACAGATCTAACCTCACACTTTATATTGCATGTACGAACACAGACTCAAATGGACCGCTGCAAATGATCTTAAGCGTCAAATATTTACTTATCGGAATTGTCCTTTTAGAGCTTTGTACCTGTTCTCTCAGTGGCCACTTTATTTGGCACAGCTGTATGCCTACTCATTACTGCAAATATGTAACAGTCAATCATGTGGCAGCAACTCAATGCATAAAAGCATGCAGACCTGGTCAAGAGATTCAGTTGCTGTTCAGACCAAATATCGGAATGTGGAAGAAAACTGATCTAAGTGACTTAAATCGTACAATGGTTGTTGGTGCTAGATGGGGTGGTTTGAGTATCTCAGAAACTGCTGATCTCCTGGGATTTTCATGCACAACCGTCTCTAGAATTTACAGAGAAGGCTGCGGAAAAAAATAAAACATCTGGTGAATGGCAGTTCTGTGGGAAAGAACACCTTTTTTATGAGAGGTCAATGTGTAACCTGTAACCACCACACTTCCTTACTAGTCAAGAAGGCAGAGCAGTGTCTACACGTTCTGAGGAGATTGAGGCATGCAAGACTCTCTGTTCCTATTTTAATAATTTTCTACAGAAATACCATCAAGGGTGTTCTGCCTGGCTTCTTCATTGTGTGGTGCGGAAATTGCAAGGCATCGGACTGCAAGACCCTATAGAGGATAGTAGAAAGCGTGGAGAGGATCACCAGGGTATCTTTCCTCTCTATTTATGACACTTATCAGGAGTGTTCTATACGAAGAACCTGAAGTATTGTTGAGGATCCCTACCACCTACCCAACAATTTCTTTGACCTACTACCATCAGGAAGGAGGTACAGGAACACCAGGACGAGGACAGCCAGACTGGGTAACAGCTTCTTCCCTCAGGCTGTGAGACAAATGATTACCCTGCCACCACCGAGGTCTCATCACTAGAACAGCAAGATGTTTCTGTTTGCTGCACAATTTAATGCTTGCTGTTTACTTGTGCAGTCCACTACATGCATTTTGACTTATATTTTATTAACTTATTTGTAGTAATATTTTGTTTTATGTGCTGTGTGTGATATATATATATATATTGAGAGTGCACCGTGGTTCGGAGGAACGATCCTTCGTTTGGTTGTTTGTATGTATAGTCAGATGTCAATAAACTTGGAACTTGAACTTGAGAATGGCCAGACTGGTTCAAGCTGACAGTAACTCAAATAACCACGCGTTACAACAGTGATGTGCAGAAGAGCATCTCTGAATGCACAACACGTCATGCCTTAAACAGATGGACTACAATAGCAGAAAACCATGAACATACACTTGGTGGCCACTTTATTAGATGCAGGAGGTACCTAATAAAGTGGCCACACAGTGTATATCCAGGCAGTTCCAGTTAAGATTTTTAAATTTCATAAACTGAATTATTTCTACGGTCTTGAGAGTAATTATGGTGAGCCCAATATTAGTGTCAGCATTTCAGCCCAAGCCATGAGTTTCAAGTCCCATTCCAAGAATGTGTGAGCAAGACTAGTCCTGAGGCAGTCCAGCCAGAAAAGCAGGTTGAGCCAGAGAAGGCCAATCTCTCCTCTTAGATAAATATAGTGGATCCTATGCCATTTCCTGTACATAAGAGTATAAGGACTTAAGAGTCATACTGCTCAGAAACAGGCCTTCAGCCCACAGAATTTGCACCAATCATCAAACACCCATTTGCACTAATCCTACATCAATCCCAGTTTTATTCCCCACACTCACATTATCTTCCCCTGCTGCTCACCTATAAATTAGGATCAATTTACAGTAGTCAGTTATCCTACCAACCCCACAGGTCTTTGGGAGGAGAGAGGGAACCAGAGCACCCAGAGGAAACCCACATAGTTACAGGGAAAACATGCAAACTCCACGCAGACAGCAGTCAGGTTGAGACAAAATCCAGATCACTGAGCTGAGAGGTAGAGGCTTTACTCGGACCACCACTGGCTGATCATTCTCCCTCAACTATCATCATCAAGATATCAAATTATCTAGTTACTACCACAGTCTTTTTGTGGGGATTTTGCTGTGTGAAAAAACAGCTGCCATAGTTCCTGTATTACAAGAGAGACTTCAATTCAAGGACACTCCAGTCGCTGTAAAGCTTTTGGAATACCTTGAATTTGTGAAAAGTGCCATAAAGACAGGCTTTTCTCACAATCTCTTTTCCCCACAATGAATTTAGTCTCAGTGCATTTAGTCTTTTAATCTTCAAGCCTTATTTAAAGTAGACAGACATCCTGCTCCATTTTTAAAAGTGTTGAGTGACCCAGCATAAAGTGGTTTAATCAGCAGCCTGTTCAATCTCCCTATTACTAATGCGGTGAAAATAAAATTACTTCTAAATCCAGATTGAAAGCTGGGGAATAAGAGTTCAAATGCAAGGAGGATTCATACCCCAAAGGATTCTGCGATTACAACAACTGTTAGCATATTTGAATCTAGTGCTCTGAAGACAATATTTGCTTATCAGTCATTGACATCACATAGTACTGTAGGGCTTGCAATCCTTCAGAATAATTCAGCAATCCATTTTCTCAATACATTTCAAGTTATGCGAACAGTGATGAATTACATCAGTTAATTCAAACTTTGGAAATAATTTTTTGCCTTACTCCAAAGGATTAAATGAGGAGAAAATCAATAAAATTAGGGTAACACATTCCCATTTGGGCCTTACTTCACCCAAATGTTTTTCCCTTGAGATAAAAAGTTGAAGATGCTAGACATATGAAACCAAGAATAAAAGACAGTGGTGGGAACAGAACAATTTGGTCAGTAACCGGGGAAAACAGGAGCCCTTCTTCAGACTGGAATTAAGAGGATGTCCTACAAAAGAAGAATTGTAGATGTACAGAAGTAAATCCAGTGACCTGGATGGGGAGAGGTGCAAAATGACAAAGATAAAGGAAAGTAGAAGACAGGAGCCTGAAGACACACACTCGCTGTTTTAGGAACAGCTTCTTTCCCATTTCTAAATGGACAATGAATCCATAAACACTAACTCCTATTTTTTCTTTCTTTTTTTTCCACTACTTATTTATGTATACAAATAATATATATATTTTGTGTATGTGCGCGTGCGTCCATGCGTGTGCGCGCGTGTGTATATATACACACACATAATTCTTATTGTAATTTATAGCTTTTATTATCTTGCTGCAAAACAACATGTTTCATGACCTATGCCAGTGATATTAAACCTGATTCTGATTTAGCTCGAAGGGTGAAACAATGTACTTGATTCAGTCGAGTAAAAGTCAGAAGCATAAGAACATTAAAGGAACACAAGGGCATAATTAGTTACGGAAGCGAGAATCATGTTGAGATTGAAGAGGAAGCTTGGAAGCCCCAAGGATTAGGGGAAAAACTGAATGATACAGCCAAGGTTACAAGTTAGTTACAGCATTTGCTTAGATTGGAGGGTTTCAAATTGCCAAAAAGAAAGACAATTTATTATTCCTGAAGCTGCCACTTAACTTCAATGCTACAAAATACTAAGCCAAGGAGGACATCAAGTGACAAATCACAAGTAACTAAGGACCAGACAGAGAATAAAACAGGGTATACTAATGCCCTCTGCTAATGCAGCAGACTGCCCTGCAATCAGTTTATTCAGAATCCTCTGAAATCAAGAGAACTAGCATTGATACTTCTGTGTAGCCTACACCAACTGTTAACTGCATTTCAACCTGTATCCCAAAGGTTACATTTCTCAACTGCTTCAAAAGTATTTTAAAAACCCATGGCTCAGCACCTATATGTGAAGATCAAAGGAATTTTTAGGAAATATCTATAATGTGTTTGCACATACACAAAATTCCCGCCAGCATTTATCATCTGCGTTACCCAGAGTGCTGAAAATACATGAAATGCAGCCAGACAGGAAAAAGGAAGGATTGCTTCAAGTGTAAACATTTTTTTCCTCTTCAACCTGTTGACCATTGTATAAACAAGAGTTTCAAGTCAGGAATCTGCTTCCAATTCCAGTGTGTGGCAAAGATAAGCACAGTATATGTCCTCTGGTGGAAAAACACACAAACGACTTGCAGTTGCTGCTGCTTTAACACCTATGGAACCTGCAGAGAATGGTAAACACAGCCCAGTCCATCACAGGCTTGTCAGTCCCTTCCATTCAGGCCATCATCACTGGGTGTAGCTTCAAGAATGCTAGTTGTATCATCAATTATGCCTGCCACCCTGGCCATTCCCTTTTGGGAGAGGATATAGGAGCTCGAAAACCCAGATGTCCAAACTTATGAACAACTTCCTCCCCATTGCTATCAGATTCCTGAACCAATCATCTCAATCACCCCACTTCTCAGTGGTGTTGCCATGTTCTTAGAAACATAGAAAACCTACAGCACAATACAGGCCCTTTGGCCCACAATGCTATACCGAACATGTCCTTACTTTAGAAATTACCTAGGGTCACCCACAGCCCTCTATTTTTCTAAGCTCCATGTACCTAACCAGGAGTTTCTTAAAAGACCCTATCATATCCACCTTCACCACCGTTGCCAGCAGCCCATTCCACACACTCACCACTCTCTGCGTTAAAAACTTATCCCTGACATCTCCCCTGTGCCTACTTCCAAGCACCTTAAAACTGTGCCCTCTTGTGTTAGCCATTTTAGCCCTGGGAAAAAGCCTCTGACTATCCACACGATCAATGCCTCATTCTTAAGCCCTTATTACCACCTTTCTCCGTTATTTTATTATTGTCACTTTTTCATGACAACCTTTCTGCTGTTTTGCATTCATCATATATTTATTATTGTATTTTTATTTATTATTGCCATGGATACTGTGTACTCCGTGAGCTATATGCGGACAAGGGATTGCATTGCACTTTGGTGTTTATGATGATAGCCAAATCTAATCCAGTTGATTGAAGAATGTTTCATTCTTTGTTCTGACTGTGTATTTTCTCCCAAGAAGTTTTAGTTTGTAGTACTGCACGCTAAGCTATAAAAATAGATCTTAGTGTGACTGAAGGCATTATCAGAAAGATCAGGATAAAAGAGAAAAGTAAAGCAGCGGAGTTTAAGAAGGAATCTTAAGGAGTTGGTGGAAAGGCTGCAGAACTCTCTTCCCATAGATAAAGTGATGCATGAAGCAAAATAAAAGAGCTGTGTTTATTTAGCATCTCCCACATCCTCGTGATGTCCTAAAATGGGAAGTTGTAAGGAGACAAAACTGGGAGCTGTTATAATAAGGACAGAGACTGGTTTTGTGGAACAAAAAAACAAAATGATGGAAGAAATCAGCAGGCCATGTAGCATCTGTTGAGGCAAAAAGGTGAAAGTTGACGTCTAAAGTCAAAAGCCAGCATCAGGACCTACAGTCTCTTTGAGGCTGCTTTGATAGCTGAAAAGAGGTTGTCAAGCAGCAGCTCAGGTTCAGTGAACCACAAAGTTGACTGCAGAGCACTGTTTTTATCAGTGATGGGCTGGTAGAAATTCACTTCTTCCTGCAATGTAGCATAATGATACCTTTCAAATATAATAGCACCAATCCAGAAAGTCAGACGGCCACATCTGGTCATGAACCAAGTTTGAGCCAATGATATCCTTTCTCTTTCAGATACGTTACACATTGACATTCCCTAAATTCAAAAGTTACTAAATAAAATTTCTCCACGTGCTTCCAAGTCGGGACACTTGCAGTTGATTTGATAGTAAAGTCCCAGTGATAACTGGGAACCCAATTTAGTTACATTCCCTTTAAATGATCAACAGTTGTTCCTCTTTACATCTCTGGCTTTTACAACCCTCCACCTCACCCACTGACCCTGATCCTGTTCGTCCCAGCAATGTCCCACCAAGCACCTTGCCATTACACAACCACTGACGTTCTATTATGATCAATGAGGCCCTGATTCAATGCAACTAACTTTACCTTCCACAGTCAATGTTATTTCTAGTGGCTGAAGAGGACGCTGTCCAAGTTGCATGCCATCTTGGTCAATGTCTCCCATCCACTACATAATGTACTGGTTGGGCACAGGAGTACATTCAGCCAGAGACTCATTCCACTGAGATGCAACACAAAGTGTCATAGGAAGTCATTCCTGCCTGTGGCCATCAAACTTTACAACTCCTCCCTTGGAGGGTCAGACACCCTGAGCCAATGGGCTGGTCCTGGACTTATTTCCTGGCATAATTTACATATTACTATTTAACTATTTATGGTTTTATTACTATTTATTATTTATGGAGCAACTGTAACGAAAATCCAATTTCCCCCGGGATCAATAAAGTATGTCTATGACTATGCAGTGTTGGTTGGTAGCAAGAGGCACACCTAAAGGTGATTGGCAAAAGACCCAAAGAATGCGTGAGGAAAATACATCTTACATAGTGGGCCAAACTGAAATGTACCGATTAAATGGTCAGTTGAAATATATACAATAGGAGGTTTCAAACAAGAATTCAAACAATTCTTGAAGGGAGGTGGCAGTGAAAACCACTGTATAGGTCTATCAAAGATCTGGCACTGTCATGAATAGCCTTCTTCTGTGCTCTAACATTTCATTGTTTCTAACAGTATTTCAGTTAGTTTTGAAACACCCCGAGGTTGTGAATGCTCTTAATCTCCAAAGGCAAAGTTTCTCACAGCCTATCTTGAACTCACAAAAAATTTATCAAAATTCTGGAATAACTATCCAATCCATTATACATCCTTGATAAATTGGATTTGTGGGATCACATTTTAGAACTTCCACCAATTTAGGAACCATCATGTTCCACACAGGATTTAATTATCTCTGTTTGTACCAGCTCTTATAACCATCAATCACACTCCTGAACAGTCACACACTGCTTAATCTGGATGTCTATCGGTATGTTCACATATTGACAAAATACTCTCATTTAGGATACAAAAAACAATGCCACACTTCACAGGGATGTAAACCCAAGATCAATATTCATCACTTCTCTTCTCCTTTCATCATGTACTTTAATGTTGCTGCCATTGAAAAGACGCCAACATTTACATCTCTATACAGCAACTCCCATGCAACAAAACAAAGTGCTTTATTAAAAGGGAAAGGAAGAGACGGGTGAGAATAACAGGGTGGTGATCAAAGAGGTGCAATTTTAAAGAGGCCTTTGGTATTATAAAACAAGGTGATTTTGGGAAAGAACTTCATAGAGCAGGACACACTTTACAAAACTAGTCAACTGTGATTGGGTAGGGAATTAAAAACACACATGTCTGAATGTAGGGTCATAACTGAATTGGCAACAACAATAAATAATGTAAAAGGAACGTTAAAATCTCTGGAGCATGATAACTAATGGATGGGAGTGGTGATTGTGCAAACTTAGATTTTTTACATAAGCCCAGGAAAGCAGGCCCCAGAGTAAATGTTCTTCCTTCTGGCATCCCAACATACACCCTCTGTATACCCGAGGTCTTCCGAATCTCTGCTGCTCATTATCAATTGTACAGGTCCTGTTCATCCAGCACTAACTGCATCTGTAGCCTACAACTGCAGCAGGACCTTGACTTTGAAATCTTCATCCCTATTTTCAAATCACCCTCAACCTTCCACTATACTAGCAATCCTTTCAGCTGCTCTTGCTGCTGCAGTTTTGACTCATCTGCACATCTCTAATATCCACTGCCCTATTACAGCTGGCCTGCCTCAGGCTGAAGGTGCACCAGTAGCAAAGCAATGAAATTCTGAGAATTCAGAGCACGGGGCACTGCAGCAGAGTTAAGGCTTTCAGCTCACCATGTTCCAACCTACTCTAAAATCAATCTAACCCTTCCCTCCTAGAGCGCTCCATTTTTGTATCATCCATGTGCCTGTCAAAGAGCTTCTTAAATGTGTCTAAAGTACCTCCATCTACAACCAGCCCTGGAAGGACAGTCCCTGTGCTCACCACACCCTGTGTAAAGAAATTACCTCTGTCATTCCCCTATACTTCCTTCCATTCACCTTAAAATGATCAAAAAGTTCAAAGTAAATTTATTATCAAAGCATATAAATATATGTGTCACCATATACAACCCTGAGATTCAATTTCTTGTCGACGTACTCAGTAAAGCCAGTAACCATAATAAAACCAATGAAAGCCCACACCCAACAGGGCGGGCAGTCCGTGTGCAGCATGCAATGTGACAAAACCTCTTCACTGACCCATCTCCCTCAAATCTTCCTTTTAATTTTCCATTATGTCCAATGTCCAAACACAATTGTCAAATTTTGAGGCTAGCCCTTGTCTTCATTGCTCTAGGATATTTTACAATGTTAAAGGAGTTATGTAAATATCGCAAGATTTAACGCCATCACGGAAGAAAGCATACACAGCTGTAGAATTATGTACTTGCACACTAGATGATCAAAAATGCAAGACAACTTCCTGCAAGAAAACAATATAGCGGCCTGCGCGTGCAGACGCCTGTCATATTGAGACAGCGGGAGCAGCTTCAGTGGGGGGTGGTCGGGTGAATGACGGAAAAAGAAGGCAGCCTCTGCTGTCTGTCTTCCCTTTCATTAAAGAGTTGCTGTTCTTGGGTGACAAGAGGGCTATTCAATGAAAGGCTTTTGTTTTACAGCTGTCACTGATAATTCCACAACCCAGGAAGGTGATAATTAATTATTCTTTAAATGCCCACCCCATACAATGTGTTTGTTAAAGCAGAGGATTTTTTTCAAAAAAAACCCTTGTGTCCTCAGAATCCTTTTAACATCAGTTACAAAGAATTGGGATTAACTTAATATCCTCTTCTTTGTTTTGATCTGTTTCCATAGACTTAATTTTCTTTGGCTCATCTCACTATTTAAATAGCAGCCTTCAAGAAGATAAACAAGAATTCTGAAAGGAATGGAGTGTCTGGTATTGTGAGGAAGACTGATTTAACACACTCACAAAGAGCTGAAATAGCAAGAGTGCAAAAGGTACTGCGTTATTCATCTGAAAACGTACAGATGATGAAGCTGAAATGTCAGTTCATTTATTCCTCAACATTTCATTTTAAGAACACAATGATTAATCATTGATGGGAAAAAATTCTTTCAAGCGAATACCCAGAAATAATAGATCAACACACATTACAACTGTTTTACCTGGAAGTGACAAAACTTTAATAAAGCACCTCCAATTACGCAATAAAGACAAATGCCATGTTGACATCCAAGTATTTACTATTATATAGTAAAACCTGCATATGGTCATCAATTAATGCCTTAAATGCATCAAGAAATGACGTGCATGAATAATGATGAAATATTTAAAGCAGAATGTGTGTCTGATGGTTGGAAGCAGAGGAAGCCAAATATATAACCGGTAGGTGTGATATGCAATGCAACAATATTAAGATGAATTCATATGACATCCTTCCAGTGGTAAAAAACATTCCATGACATATTCAAAGGAAAGTTAACCAACAAAAGCCACAAATGAATTTTAGAACAATCCACCACACGTTTGTTCAAAGACTTTAAGGAATGTGTTGAATGAGGAGAATTGAAGACAAGGAGAAGCGAAGATGAGTTTTTTGAGAGGGTTTAAGCAGCTGTAAACATGACCCTTAGCAGAGATGCAATAAAAATCAGTATGTACAGGAACTGAAAGTGATGCTAAGTAGCCAAGTCATATTCCAAGTGCAAATCATGAAACCTATCCCATGGTTCCTTCATCCCGCATCTCCATTAAGTTTGCCCCGAGTCTCGGTCCCATCTTTAAACATGTATTATGGAATAACTTTTCTCATCAGCTAACCCTAACCCTGTCACATGCTTTGACACAAGGTATTTCATAGGTGGTAAAACCATCATTGAAAGGAAGCCACCATCATTACAAGAACAAAAGTAGGTAATTTAGCCATACCAGCTTATCCCTCTACTCCATTAGATCAAGGGTGGTCTACATTGCAACTCTATTTACCACTTTAGTTACATAGCCCTTAGTGGTCCTGTCTAACAAAAGTCTACCCAATTCTGCTTTTAAGAAGATTCTAACATAGGAGGAGGCTATTTAGCCTTTTGAACCCTGGCCTGCTCTGTATTTAATTAGTCCTATTTCCCTTCTCTTTCCCCCCCCCACCCATGCCTTCAATTTGTGACTACTGATCTTGATGGTCAAAATAAAAGTAACGGACTATAAACACACCATTCCAAAATCTGCTTTCACAAAGAAACTAAACCACAATCACAACTAACCGTGAAGAAGCACATTTTTAAAATAATTGAAAAATGTACGTCTGCATCTTAGTCTAATGCCACACTTAACAGCTGAAGTCACTTGTTGCACCAGCATTAATCTGGGAGGAACAATAACTGTCACAATCTTTCAAGCCTCTGACTCCCTTTATCTTTGCACTATTGAATACAACTGCAATAAACTTTGCTTCATTATTCTGCAAAATAAACGCGAATCATTCTGCATCCGGCAATAAGAGAGTTCACAGTGCATTGTTTTCTTACTCCAATCATATTTAGATAAGAGCTTAATAAAATAAATGGCTTTCAACCCCAGTAAGTGTGCAGCCAGGAAGAGTGATTCCCCTGCAATAAATTTTAAGGAGGGAAGAGCAAACAATGAGGAGGATGGGAAGAGACAGTGAGATATTAAAAATGCTCCCTGCAGGAGATAATAAAAAAACTTGAACAGAAGTCGGAAATCCTTTACTTCCTTCCTTGTGCAGGAATTAGTGCAGAGTAAAGTCACCTGCATCTGCAGCTCATATGAAATCAAACTCAGAAGCAGAACAGGAATCTGTGCGTGCGAGTGTGGACAGCAGAGGTAGAGGAAGGGAGGGAGTTAAGAGAGTAGGCAAGGGCAGTGAGAATCATATTGTATGAAAACAAAGATATAAAAATCAGTAAACAGACAAATGGATCAGTATTCTGATGGGCTGCTTCACAATATAGGCATGGGAAAGTTCAGTGTGATAAAGGAGCATAGAATAAAGAAAGACTACCTCAACAATGAATTTAAATGTACCTCGTTTTCTTCAGTAGCCTATCTTTAGCTCTTCATCTGAATACAGTTATAGGACAATTCCTAAAAATGTGCTAAATAATGAACTTATTAGAAAATGCACATCAAACTGTGAAATCTGCCCAAGGTAATAAAATGCCAAAGCAATAAGCTTCCAACCAGCAATTCAATCAGCGAATCAGTTGAGTCATAAATTGCAGGAGCAAAACTCGAGTCATTTTAAAATTTCTTCAGAAGCCAGAGATTGAATAATTTTTTGAAACTGCACAGTCAAATGTTTGGAATTCTTCACATTATATAGTAATTTAAACCATTATGGACAAGTTGAGTATAGTATAAACTATTAGGGCAAAATGAAACATTCATTGAGATAACAGTAATGGCAGTGCTGAGGGGAAAGGCGTATGTTAAGTGCTGCATACAAAATGATTTCAGGTCACAATATGATGCTACTTGTGCTTTCCAGCCACACTCCTGAGAAACACTCCATACCACTGTAAACCATACAGTAATGGAAACAGATTCATCCACAAGAACAAGGCCTCATACAGCCTATTCCAAATCAGCTGTAGCTGATCTGCACCTTAGTCACCTTTGTACTATATCATTCGAATTTCTGCCTTGCAGTTTTGAATTATTTGCCATAACTAGACTCAGCAACTTGTTGGGGGAATTAAGTTCCAGATTTCCAACAATTTTTGTGAGGAAAATGTGCTTCCTGACATCACCGCTAAATGCCTTCATGCTAATATTTACATTATCTCCCCTCTGTTTTGAAGCCCTAGCACTGGATGAAGTAAGTTCAGGATGCACATACCAATCCTTTAATCACTTTAAAATATTTAAACAGCTTTTGAGAGAACAGAGTTCTAGGTTGCAGCTGACCCTTTAGTGAAGCATTCTGTGAAAAAGAAAGTAAATATACTTCACCAGTTCTCGGGGTACGAAGACATCTTCTTGACGTGCAACCACAAGTGAAACAGTCTCTCCGTGTTTTGTACCACGCAGCATTCCAACCAGTTCCTCCTGCGTCTTCCCCATGATATCGATGCCATTCACCTATTGAACAATTAAAATTTCACTTACAACTGCAGAGATAATCACAGGAAAATTGCTCATAAAGAAAGTGAAGCTAATTCAGCTTTGTCATTTGAGCAAGAATAAAATCAATTGAATAGAAATTTGCATTTCTGTTTCATTCTCCATGACTTTGGGCTTCCCAAGGCGCTGTACAACCAATCAAATCTATTATTTATATCCTTAAAATAATTTTAGTTTGGCAAACACAATTTTCCTTTCATAAAACCAAATTGATTCCGCCTAATTATGATTTTCTAAATGTTTTGTTACATTCCATATGATGGGTTCCACCACTTACTGACAGTAGATATCAAGCTAATCTATTTCATCTCTTTATCCTTTCACAAATAGTGACATTCCATTTTTGACTTCCAAACTGCTGGAAATACTTCAGAACACTAATGCATTCTCTATCTCTACAGTCCTAATCTCAACAGTATTAAGTCCAGGAGTTTTGTCTGGCTATCTCCTTATTTTGGGCCATACATGTTCCTCCATAAAGCTTCGCTGAACTTCTGTCATAGTCTGCATTAAACTGCAGGTCACAACTTTCTAATAGACTGAACTTCAACTCTCTTACAAATGGAACACTTTACTTCTAGTGCTGACTTAGTGATGACAGTCATAAACACAGTGAGTCTGCTCTGGATGACATAAGATGATAACATGATGACAAGGACACCGAGGCCAACAATTCGATCCATATTTTTGCCCCTTTCGTCAATACTTTCCTTGTATATCGCATCAGCCTTCCACTGTCACAGTCTCAAACTTCTCCTCACAAAATATCACAACATATTCAAAACAAAACATTTCAAAATTCTTTCCACAATAAGAATGAACAGCCACTGTGTGAATGTCATAAGCTAGCAGGACAATAAGCTGTCAGACGATGCCACCAAACCTATTGAATAAATGGTTGAATGATTCTTCAATTCACCCCAGACTTGTGGCTCTATTATTAAGACTTCAAGTTTTGCCTTTGTGCTTTCAATTCAGTGTCATGAAACTTAAAAGCAGAAGCTGGGTAGAATAGCTCCATCATCTCTACTACATACCACACTTGGTGGGAATTACTAAGATTCAGCACAGGCCTGCAGTGGTGAGAAATGAAAAAAAAGAAGACATGATTTCCTGTCCTCCCCATCAGCATTCACTAAAGACACGATTCAACGTCAACCCAAACTCCACACCTCCTCCTGCACCTAAAGTCCTGTCCCTTAATTTACCAACAATCAACATCCAGGCTTAGAATTACTTTAAAGAAATAATGCCGAGAAAGAAAGAAGTACAATTATAACACAACCTTCATTATTTTAGAAAACTCCAAAACTGTTTCATTGGCAGTAATGTCCTCACTTCAGAGAATCTGTCCAGGGTCCAGCATGCAAGTGCCATTACAAAGAAGGCACAGCTGCACCTTTACTTCTTAGGAATTTGAGAAGATTTAATGTGTCATCTAAAATTTTGAAAGAGATTTTCAAAATTTGGTTGCATCACAGCCCTGAATGGAAAAGCATACAAAAAGTAGTGGATACAACCCAGTCCATCATGGGTAAAGCCACCATTGAGCACATCTGTAAGGAGTGCTGTCACAGGAGAGCAACATCTATCATCAAAGGTCCCCACCATCTAGGCCATGCTCTCTCCTCGCTGCTGCCATTGGGAAGGAGGCACAGGGGCCTCAGGACTCACACCACCAGGTTCAGGAACAGTTATTTCCCCACAACCATCAGGCTCTTGAACCAGAGGGGATAACTTCACTCATCCCAACACTGAACTGGTTCCACAACCCTATGGATTCACTTTCAAGGACTGTACAACTCATGTTTTCAATATTTATTGCTTATTTATTATTATTATTTTGTTGTTTTGTTTTCTTTTTTAATATTTGCACAGCTTGTTGTCTTTTGCATGTTGGTTGTTTGTCTGGCTTTGTTGTGTGTGTGTTTTTTATTGGTTTTCTTTGTATTTACTGTGAACGCCCGTAAGAAAATAAATCACTGGGTAGTATACGGTGACATACATGTACATTGATAATAAATTTACTTTGCACTTTTGTAAATGTCATCACTATAGCAATATGAAAAAACGCAGGACCTGACAACACCAAAATCCAATTTTATCAATACACATAAAAAGCATCCTATCTGGATGCTTAATGGTAACAGCTCTGTTTGATAACACAAGAAACTGCAGAGAGATGCGGACATGGACACAGCTCAGCACATCATGGAAACTAGCCTCCCCTCCATGGAATATCTGCATTTCTCGCTGCTACTGTGACCACACCCATCCAGACATTCTCTCTTCTCCCCTCCCATTGGGCAGAAAACATATAAAAGCCTGAAAGCGCGTACCTACCAACTGACTCAAGGACAATGTGTATCATACTGAATGGGCCTCTCATACAATATAATGGACTTCACTTCACAACCTACCTCATCATAGCATGGTACCTGATTGTCTGCCTGCACTGCACTTTCTCTGTAAGTGTAACACTTTGTTTTGCATTCTGTTACCGCTTTTTCCTTGCACTGCCTTGATGCACTGATGTGATGAAATGTTCTGTACAGGTGGCATGCAAAACAAAACTTTTTTCACTACTTCAGTACATGTGGCAATAAAAAAACAATTTACCCAATAATTGTAAATTCGAGGAAGTCTGCAGGTGCTGGAAATCCAAAGCAACACACACAAGATGCTGGAGGAACTCAGCAGGTCAGGCAGCATCTTTGGAAATGAATAGGGACCAGCTGGTGGTGCAATGACATCGACGCTGGACCCAGGAGCGGAGATTCCCGGGTTCGAAACCAGTCGGGTCCGCTCCCGAGTACGCTTTCCACCCGTGCCGGGTTGAGTGTCGAGATCGCAACTCGACCTCGTAAAACAAAGGGTAAAATACTCGAAAATGTCTGTGTGAGTAGCGCGCCACACAGGCTCTCTCTTGCTACGCGCCTTGTAAAAGCCATGAAAAAGACACCATCACAGACGCACACGCACACACGCACATGCACAGACTCGCACGCACGCAGGCACACGCCAAAAAAAATGAATAGATATTCCATGTTTTGGGCCGAAACCCTTCTTTAGGTCCTCAATAGACTATCTATTGGCTTTATTGACCTTGGTTAGAGTTTAAATGATAAAGGTAAAAGGGTAGAGTTCTCATGTTCTTCAATACAGACTGGAAGATCTCTTAAAAACTGGAGCTTGGCTTTGCATCACATCCAAAAAAGAATCCCAAATACATACCACCACCTCACTGGAATGCCATCCTCTACTCTATGCTCTTCCACAGAGATAACCCTTAACACATAACCTTCTGTCTCAAAGGAAAGTGTTTTTCACTGTGCAACCTCAACATAAGTGCACCCCTGAAATTCTCTTCATTGTTCCATAAAAATCTACAATGCACGGCACTGAATTATCTCCGCTATCAGACAACTTGTCTAACTCATCATCCTTTGTATGAGGTAGTGCTGTCTGACATCAATATTAAACGTCTTGCATTCACTGGTCCTGTTTGCTCATCTCTTGTAGAGCTCAGTACTACTTTTTTTTTTGCTGCCAGAAAGTCCTCAGATTGGTGAAAGATGTCCTTTGGTCTGCCCAAAACTTGGAGGTTTTCCAGCACAGTGAGTCATCTGTGAGGGAATGCTGCCTATGGCCACATCCCAGGGTGCAGAAGTACGTGTTGAGTGACACACTGAAGCTTGCTGCAGCCAATGCAAGGGCTCTGTGGGGAAGGATCACATTCTAGGCTCCTTCCGCTACCACACATGGAGTAGCTTAGGCGGGTGGTAAGCCCCTTAAACATTGAAAGGGATATCGCCCTGGGGGCCACATAAGTGGCAATGATAAGTTAACACAACTGAATGTAATTACCATAAATGTAAAAGTTTTGCACTGTTTCTTTAGGGTTTTTTAATAATGAAGTTTATATTTGAAATATAAATTTCACCTGCACTCCAAATGGAGCTCTGCCTTCTCAGCTAAATGAAGCTCTGTGGCTGTAGCCCCAGTAATTATTCCATCAATCTTTCAAGTATAGCCAAAGAGCATTTCTTTTATAGCTCAATGGTCACTACTTACAATAACCAAATTCAAATTTTAACTTTTTAATAGAGATATTTAGATTTGCATACCTTAACTTTCATAAGTTCTGATCCTTTGTCTACAATGTGCTATATTATAAGATTGTTGATTATTTAGCCAACAAACTGAGGTAGAGGCAGAAAAAAAAGGGCAGGATATTGTGGAAGGCTCAAATACTTTACCAAACGCCACGACAGGAGCAGCACCTAAATAATTATGTGTAATGCACGAAGATTCAAAATCAACGAACAGGGACGGGGAGAAAAAAAACCTAACGATGGTAATTGCAAACTTGCAAGTACTAAAGCAAAACTTTTTTTTGCTGTTTAATCCTGCTCTATAAAATTTGGATTATGCCAGGAATGCTGGTCGCACTTCTGTGAATTTGGAATAATGAGCTACCTTTGGTTCTAAGTGGTCACATGAACAAGCAATTATTTTGTTAACAGCAGAACTGACATCAACTTGATCTTCCCACTCAATAATGTTGTCCTTAGCTTTGACATTACAATTATGCATGTTACAAATCTCAAATTCATAAATATCAAATGCACATTAAGTGAACTTTATCACTGAAATAAACAATATACATCCATCCCCTCTTGTCCTAAACACACTGACTTTGCTGGGCAATGGTTTCACAAACTGTAGGGGCCAGTGAACTTTATCACTGAAATAAACAACATACAGCCATTCCCTCCTGCCCTAAACACACTGACCTTGCTTGGCAATGGTTTCACAAACTGTAGGGGCCACAAGCAAATACTTCCAACACACGGGTAATCTTCTCACACCAGCCAGAAGGCATGGATGAATTTTTCAGCACACCTGCACTATTATGTTTATAATGAGGATGCATTGAATTCAAGCCACAAGCCACAAAATTTAGGGTAATTAATAGTCATGCAGTACAGAGTGGGTGTTGCATTGCTCAAAGTGCTGTTTCTCAGATGAACTGTCAGCCAAAGCCCCGATAAGTATTTTTTGGACCTACAGTAAATGTACACAATTTAGCTACTAAGCTTTGTTCACTCTAAAAAGTAGTTCATGGGTCTGTCATAACTGAGGCATGTTGAAGTTTTGAAAGATAGAGTATGTATTTAATTTCAACAATACTGCTCGGCACTTCCAATAGAGGCTTCTGAGACAGCAGTTGGGAATTAGCATCTTATGCAAATACAGCATCTTTCAACACATTCTGTATTACAACATTTTTAATATCAAAATAAATCATATTCATTAAGACAAAAATAAGAATAACATTAAATCACTTTCATTCTTCCATTCATAGTCAATACTTTCCATATTGTTCTATTACATTCCTTAAGACCAATAACACTGTTGCCACTCACTGAGCTCCCCTACTACAATAATCGAGGAGCTTCCTCGCCCAACCCAGTCTCTCCGTCTCCAGTAACAGAAGGACCATAAGAAGCATATACTGTGGTCCTTCCCCACTGAGCCCCTGCTGTAGCTGAATGAAGCTTCAGTACGTACTCCTGCAGCCTGCAATGTGCCAGTTAGCAGCATTCCTGCACCGGCATAACTCAATGCAGACCAGGAATTAAATTTTGCCCTTCCAATTCCACGTTGCTCAGCATTTTACCAAATGATAATGAAGACTCTTTTAGAAACAGGAGGAAATTTTCTTTTGGAATCCTTCTCCCTCTGGCTATCCACCCCATAGGATGATGATGGTTCCTTTCAGTCAGTTAGTGGGGTGGTACCCCACTCCTCAGAAAGGAACAGCGTGTGTGTGAGTGGATTTTAGGTGAGTAGGGGGTTGCACAGGTCCAGACCCACCCTCTCGGCATCCCCTTCCAGATCCAGTGGCATGGTGGGGTCCGAGACAGCTGGGGGAAGTTCTGTTGCAATGACTGGGCAGACTGAGCTTCGATGCAAGGGATGCCCTTTCCACGCTTCACGGCACGTGTTTGCTAGATGGCCATTGGCCCTACGAGAGGGTTCATCCGCCCTTTGACAGGTCTTGTTTTTCGTCCTGCAGGGTGTTTAGCCACCCTCCTCACCAGGCAAGCCTGCTGGGGGAGCCGGTTTAGTCACCGACCACCTGACCATGCGACAGGTAGTCCTGGGTTACATGGTACCAGTAGCACTCAGACGAGTAACCTGACCAGGAATCCTTCTGGGATACTTATGAATGCAACTCAGCAGTGAGATTTAAGATGGCGCCAGTGAACAATGATTTCTCAGGCGACATCTACCAGATAGCCAACCTCTTCAATTACTTCACCTTTTCTACGCCTTCTGCCAGTTCGTTTTTGTCTTGTTTGTGCTATAGAAAATGATGGAGCCTGTGACGTGCAGTTTGCAACTCGATCGAATGAACTTGCGCTCTGCTGTTTCCCGAGAACTGCCACATGGAGAAGATCAGAGACAGCAACCCGAAAAGGACCAAGAACATGAACTGAATCATGGAAAAGACCAGAGACAGGGCACGGGGTCACGAACGACTCCATCTCAAAGTGGCAAGGAAGATTGAAGCATCAAGGTGAATGCGGAGGGGGTCAGCAATCACTCCCAGTGGAAGCCACCAGGGTGATGACGGTCATCAGCAAGGTTGGAGGCATTCAGACCCAGCGTAGTGGTCATTCTTCATGGAAGGAGTGATTTTGTACATCTGCTCACCTTGTATGCTGGTGGAAAGATGTTTTCGATATTCTGAGATTTATGTGATTATTCGACTGTACTTTATATTGGTCTCCTTCAGTTTTATGGTGTATCCTTTCTTGTGGCTGGCTGGTGGGTGGGTGATCTGTTAGGTTTTTGTGTGAGGGGTTTTGGGGGGTTTTTATGCTATTGTTGCTGTTTTTTTCTGTGAGTGAGGGGGTTGGGGATTGCTATTGTCGCTATCTTTTTCTGCTGGGGAGGGGATGGGGTATTTTGGGGTTCACAAATTTTGTTTCTTAAATGTGCTGGTGAGGGGGAGTTGATGTCTTTTCTTTCAACAACTCCTACGGTCTTTCTGCATTTCATGGCTATCTGGAGAAGACAAATATCAGAGTTGTATTATACGTGCATACTTTGACAATAAGATGAACCTTTTAGAATCCTACAGTCCATTTTAATGGCTTCTCTGAATGCCTCAAAGAAAATGGAAACATTTTGAAGATGATATGTAGATATAAAATATCCATTCTTGGAGCTCAATGTCCAAAACCCAAAAAGAAAACATTTTAAGGTTTATTTCTATAAATACAGTAAGTAAGCAATGAATATGTACGACCTGGTAAGATGGCAGTGTGTTCAGATACAGCAGATTCCGCAGGCCAACCAAAGGTGTTATTTTTTAAATGTGTTTTTTTATATAATCGCAAGACCCTGCTGGACATTAAGAACCTAAAGTACTGCAGGTCTACCCCACCAGAAAGTTGCTCATTGGTGGAGAAACTGAAGGAGCTGGACTTGGTGCAGATCATGCTGTTGCCTACACTGGAGAGCGTGAGTCAGTGCGCGGGGGAGTGCAATCTAAGCAAGCGACAGTTGCTTTTCTTGTGATCGCAAGACCCTGTTGGACATGGGTAATGCGGAATGCTGCAAGTCTGATTCACAGATTTGTTGGAAACCAGCAGGGGAACTGCATGGCCTCGGTTGTGGTGAGAACTAGGCCTCAAGCCGCAGTGTTACCTGTTAGCAGCCATCAGGGGAAGATATTGGAGTCAATGTGCTCCACTAGAGTGCCAGAGGAATCGGCTGGAATCAGTGCTGTGCCTCTGAGTTCGCTCGGCAGAAAACAAGATGTATGGAGGCTGACTGCAGACTGTTGCAACATTCATGGATTCAGGGACCTGGGCTATATATATTTTTTGTATTCCACTGCTGTCTTATATGTGCTATATATGCTTTGTGCCGTGTATGACTATTAGAACTGCGCTTTGCACCTTGGTCCCAGAGTAATATTGTTTCATTTGGCTCTATTCATGTGTGGTTGAATGACAATTAATCTTCAACGAATGACAATTAATCTTCAACATGAATTTGAAGGTTCAAATAAAGAATTAAAATTTCTTCCATCAGATTTTTGCAAAACTGAAGCTAAATTATATGTCAGTCTCAAGTGGGAACTTACATAAGTACAACTTTCAGGAAATGTAACCACGTGTCCGAATGCATATTTGGTGTGTAATGAGTGGAAATCAGCGTAGCAATTTACGAAGGAGGAATGATCTGAGCAAGTGCCATTTTCCTTACATTCCATTTTTTTTATTGACAGTCAGAAATTTAAAGATTTGAAACCATCACTTAAATATGCTGTGTTTGTTTTATATGCTTAGGAAAATTCAATTGTCAAAACTTTTCTCTTTCTAATGTTATAAATTCTAAGGACAGAAAACAGCTTTCAAAATTATTTTTAGGAAGTCTCAATATGAAAATAAGCAACCATCAGGAATAATAACTGAGTATTGATTTATAGAAATGGAGACTGCTAAAAATGCTGGAAACTTACATTCTGGTTTCTTTTTGCACTGGGTACAGAATACATTAATGGACTAAATATGAATTTGGATTAAACAATGGAGAATAGCCATCTTCAGCAATGTTTCAGTATAAAACTATGATGCACAGATTTCCTTAGGAAATGACAACCACCTTTGTTTGCATTGTTATCCAACTTTTTAGTAAGTTCTGGATCAATGAAGCATGGTGTGGAGCTAGGGCATGGTTGTATTTATTCATGACAAACAAAGAGGCTTTCAATGCTGAAATTTTCATAACTAGAGAGACTGACTGTATCTGGTTGGAATTATATTCTGTGCATTCCAAAAATCCAGTTGTACTAGCTTTAGACAAATGCTCAAGGTCAAAAGGCAAGGATACCATCTTGAAGGTTTTGGTTTCTCAGCAACCAAGGTCTGGAGTTTAGGGGCTGGGGAGTGAGACTGTGTAAAGGAGAGAAAAAAGTGTCATGTGTGCACTGGAGAGGGGAAATCACAGTAACCTGGTGGGAATGGGTAAAAGATGAATCTTAATGTGAATCAAGATAAAAATCATCTTCCTTCCAGTATATATCCTCTTCTGTATGCCATTGGTTTATCAAGCACTAGCTGTGTTACCATGTGGGATAAGGCTTTTAGGCAGATTGCAAATGGCAAACTATCAATACACCTCTTTGTACTGCCAATGAACGAGGTAGTATTTCAACTGAGTTTTGTGCACTTTCCTTTATTTGGCACAATTCCTGTTTGATAATTGAAGTATACCTGCAAGGGTTGCCTCTAGCACTATTCTACACACCCTCAGGGACTGATTACCTCAAGTCTTCCAGACAAATGATTGGCATAATGAGCAGTACACATCCCTTAAACCCCAAACCATGTGTGTATTTCACATAGTTCACTTCTGACAGGAGAACTATCTTGTAGAAATAAAATTACAGTGTAAGGTCTTCTCTTGATCAGGCTGCACATTGAGACACATTAAACTTCTGAAGCACAAGGTCTCCTCCTCTGAGTGACAACTGAAAGTTTAGTTTGCCTGAACTACATACTGTGTTTAAGGCAGCCAGATATGGCCCCCTGGTTCTTCCCTGCAATGCTCAGACGAAACGTGACTGCTCTAAAACAGGAGACATTAGATGACGAAGTGGCTGATCAAATAGCAGTCAGGCTCATCCGTGCATTCAACTTATCAGCCAGTGCTTCCTTTCATCCTGTTACACAAAAAAATAATGTACCATCCCGAAAAAAAAGAGCACGCACATCACTCATGTACCTGACAGCAAAGTGAGATCTTTTTAAAAAGAATTAGCTCTTTTTAAACACAAAATACTCTGCAGATGCTGGAGTCAAAGCAGCACTCACAACATGCTGGAGGAACTCAGCAGGTCAGGCAGCATCCGTGGAAATGATCAGTCAACGTTTCGGGCCGGAACCATTCGTCAGGACTGATTGCTTCCACGGTTCCTCCAGCATGTTGTGAGTGTTCTTAGCTCTTTTCAAGTTTCTTCACATGTGGCTTAGCTACCAAGACCTGCGGAACCATTTCTATTGGCAGGTGAAGGGGCAAAGGTGGGTTACTGGCACCTTTAAAACAGCTGCTTCAGGCAGATGGGCCTTGTTAGCTGTGATTGGCAGATCATCCAGGAGAAGGAAAACTCTCAAATCTCTGCTGTTTTGCAGCGATACCCACTAATGGGGAACATTTTTGGGAGTAAATCCTGAGGAAAAATCCAGATCTGGAGTCCTTAAGACAGTCGTACGCTGACTGGCAACTCCTGCGATGCCGCTGGTGCCAAACTGTATCAGTCTCTGTTGTTCCTTTGGATTCATCAGTTGTGTGGAGAAGGGGAACCTGCTGCATGGACAACAGCTTGCTCTCCATGTCACATTGTCCTGGCTTGTGTATCACACAGACAGCTAGGACATCACATCCGTGGCCAACCCCAACCAACAAAGAGCCTCCTTTTAAGTAGTCTGAAGTAGCAACAGGGATAATGATACAGACAGCATCAGTAAGAATTTGGATCAGACAGTTATACTGGATAAATTAACTTCACATCCTGGATCCAAATCAGGAACTTGGAGTTAATATGACACTAAAAATTATCAGATCTTCTGTTAAAAGAAAACAATTTCAAATAAACAATTCGAATATGTCTTTTTATTACAACAGATAATGGAGTAATTTTCAATTAAATAATGGGTAATTTTTTTTGGCTAAGAAGAGGGATTCAGAGAAGCTGGTGACATGGAAAGAACCGAAAAATGGTATTGGAGAAGCAGCAACTATGGCATGAGGAAACCAAAACAACTCGACAGTTATAATTACATACTGAACCACAATAGGTTAATAGCGATATCTGTTAAGGCTGTATAATTGTCCTTCTCACAATTATACTTAACTCCTTCATATTGAGGACCTCGAAGCATTTCAGTTGTCAGGGATAATCTATTATAAGGAGGATAAGAGGTGGAGATCTTAGCTGACAGGTAGGAGGAAGAGGCAATTATGTTATTTCAAAGGCTTGGGGCAGTGGTGGTTATCCCAAATCCTTAGATGACATAAAATGAGACACAGCTGATTAAATGCAGGCACCACTGCTGCTTCAAAATGTGCCTCTCATGTGCTTCATCCTTGCCATCGATGAAAAGCCTGCATCAGAGTCAAACTTTGAATTCCTTTTTGTCAGTCTCCATAAATTCTAACATGCTCCATGTAGATGTGTAAACCAAAAATAGATTTCTCCTCAATAATGAACTTTCAAGTCCTCCTAAGCAGTCGACTTGGGAAAAAAAGTAGAGGATGCTGGAATGCAACAATTTAGTTTTCACACAGAGGGTTGTGGTTCTGTGGAATGCTCTGCCTCAGAAGACAGTAGAGGCCAATTCTCTGGATTCTTTCAAGAAAGAGTTAGATAGAGCTCTTAAAGATAGCGCAGTGAAGGGATATGGGGAGAAGGCAGGAAAAGGGTACTGATTGTGGATGATCAGCCATGATCACAGTGAATGGTGCTGGCTCGAAGGGCTGAATGGCCTACTCCTGCAGCTATTTTCAATTGTCTAATTTAAAATACTCAGACTCCACTTCAATTCCTTCCCAACCTAAATCGCCAACCTTCCAAAACCTTATATGATCGTCTAAATGCTCAGGTAATTTGGTCTCCATACTTTCGAACATCCATTCTGATCACAAGGCCAATCAGCATATCAGTCCTGCTTACTACAAACTAAATTGTCCAAGTACTGCCCATTAGCTCAAGACAAAGGGGGGGGGGGGTCAGTTATTTAAAACAGTGGAATATAGAGATTTCTTCGCACAGAAAGTCTGGAATTCTCTGGCCCAGACAGCTTTGTAGTCAAGGTCATTACAAGTATTTAAAGTGGAAGTTTGGGCACAGAAAAGGAGCTAAGGCTTGGGAGGGATCATCCAGGGTCATCCAAAGGTGAGGCAGGCTTCGCAGGACTGGGGGGCCTACTACTATTCCTATTTCCTTTTGTGTACTTACTTGCCACCACCTTCTCATCTTTTAAAACTTGTCAAAACTCATCCCTTCTTGTAAATGTCCAATCGCCTCTTCTACCTGATTATTTTCAGCATCTAATTTTGCCCCCTGTAAATTGTACTGCATCTTTTTAGTTTATATTAAAAGCATGTGTAAATGTACATTAGTGTTCTAAGAAATAAACGGGCACTGATTCATTTAGCTTCATTTCTGGTTAAATACTATCTTCTTGAGTTTCTGTTTGAAGATTCAAAAAGTCTGGTTTACCAGAGATTTTAAATGATTTATCTGAAACCTTTAGCACTGCCGTCCAAGGTATCAACTTCCCTAGGATACTGTTGAGGAATTTGGTTCTGATTATTAAACAGCTGTGCTGCAGTAACTGTTAAGACTACTTGATTGATAATTGAGTCAACAAAAAAACTTAAAAATTTATTCTCCTTCAGATAAAAAAAAACAGTAATTGGATAAGATGCTGTTCAAGGAGCTGAATGTGGAAAGCGGAAGTATCGAACTCATTTTGGCTTTGTACCTTTTTGCCTACCTGCACTGTACTTCATCTGTGACTGTAACATTTTACTCAGCTTTTGTTTATTGTTTCCCTTTCTACCACCTCAACACACTGATATGTTGAAATGATCTATATGGATGGCAGGCAAAACAAAGTTTTCCATTGTACCTTGGTACACATGACAACAGTAAACCAATTTACTAGTGATTCATTACATACTTCAGAATTCAGAACTTAGCCAAGCACTGGCTGTTATTCAAGAATAAACCCAGCTTGTAAACAGTAACTTCTACAATATGACAGATATCATTGTACCTTGAATTGGCAGTGTTTTTCCACCAGAAATGCATTTAATTTAAGTACATCCTTACACATAAATTAATCACTGAACATCCTTTACTTAAAAGTCTGATACTTAAGATCAACCTGTAGGCTCGGTTTGTTGTGCAATGGATTTGGAACCAAAAGACGTGAGGGCTTACTCCCTGCAGTTTCAGCAAAAAGCTTTCATTTTTCCAAGACGGAAAATCTGAGGCAGCATGTTTTAGCATGCGTAAGTAATCATCTTCAGATGGTGCCAAGCTGTTAGGATGGAAATGGGAACCAGCAGTACACCACTGGCCTTACTTCCTAACAAAGAATGAACTCCAAAATGAATGCTTTCCTCTTCCTGCAATATGCAACATTCAGACCCTTTCCGCACAAGCATATGCATTTCCTAATGAAGTCTGAACTCACTGAGGTGAAGTCAGGAAAGACACTGTTTTCTCCTTTCATATCACTCACTCTAGCAGCACCACTACTTCCAAGCAAGATAGTTCCATTTCACTACAACCTACCTTCGGCAGCCAAGCCTTCGGATGCACATGTCCTTAGCTCTTAATTTGTCTCATTAAACCACTGTTTCTCCTGCATTCTCCTTAAATGTAGACTTAAAAACCATATTTTCGACCAAGTGTTTGGTCATTTGTCACACTATGACACGGTTGAATTTTATTTGGGAAAAATTGTTCATTTGGAGCACACATACATTAAATTAAAAGCTTTCTACATAAAGAAATATTATTGAAAGTGGGTAGCATATGAAATATGATCAAAAGGGTTGAAATAGTTAGGGTCTGAAAGTGGATATCAGTGAACGAAGAGACACCTCTGAAGGAGAAACTAGAGTTACAATCTCAATGGAGGAATGGTTCATTTCCAATCTTATCTTCAACAATTTTGTAATTAATTAATAATAAACAGTATTTAAAGAAATGCAATTGTAATGAAACTTTGGTATATAATATTTCTTCTTGCTTTAGCCCAGGTGTCATTCCAGAAGGTGTATTCTTCCCACATCCTAAAAATGTGCTGCTTGGAAGTTGCCCCTAGTGTGTAGGTGAGCAGTAGAATCTGAGAAAGTTGATGAAAATGTCGTGAAAATATAAAAAGGATTAGTATAAGATTGATGGTTCATGGGACACCCAGACCTGGAGAGCAAATGGGGCCTGTTTTGTTGTGTATCTCTCCTCAACTCTAAGGCAACAACCCAGTATTGATTGTGAGCAGATGTATGACCACACCTCAAGGGAAGTAAACCAACCCCAAATATCGGACTCGGGGATCAAGGGAAGCACTGAACCTTGGCATGGCCAAAGCTAAGGCTCTGTGAGGAAGGACCACAGCTTAGGGTTTTTTTTGATACCACACATGGAGGGACTGAGTCGTTTGGAAAGCCTCTCAAACATTGGAAGGGTGGATCATCCCAGGGAGCCACATAAGTGCTTATGGTGCTGTGTTTTTCCTTTTAAAAAGTTTGTAATACCGAATGCATTGACCATGAATGTCAAAGTTTAGTGTTGTTTCTTGCTATATATATATTTATTATGAATATAGTCTATTTTTGTAACAAAAAGAACAGTTAAAGAGGTAGTAGATTAGGACTCTGAAGAGGGAAAAAAATGCACAGTGAACAGCTTCCTAAGGAAATAAAGGGTTAAAAAGAAATGTAATAAAATTTAAATAATCTACACAAAACTCAAAAGAACTAGCAGTATCTGTGTGTGATAATCCAGCACAACAATGGCAGAAAAATTAATATTAGTAAAGTGCAGCATAAAATGACAGGCATCTTTTGTCAGAAGATTCTGGGTCATCATGAATTCAGCATTAAGAGAGGACTAATCAATATATCTCTGCAGCTCGCTAGCAAAACACAAATTTTGTGTCACCTGGACCTTGCTTTCATTATGAAGACACAGAAAGATTCCTTACCTCTAAAATCCTGTCTCCAGACTGCAGTCTACCATCTTTAACGGCTGCTCCTCTTGGAAGAATATTTTTGACCAAAATGGGACCAGGTCCATGTACACTTGACTCTCTTGTGACCACTGTAAAGCCAAGTCCTTCTGACCCTGCAGGTGGTAAGAAAAGGATAAGTCACTGGATTTAACTATTTATTGTAAAGGAAAAGCTCTTCTGCGAACACTCAAAAATGTTGTGAGGAAAACACTTGAAGTGCCTAATGTAAAAAATCCAGATAAAAGTAAAACACCACATGGTATGCTATACAGCAACATTAATAGTCTTCATAATTCTGCAGTATTCAGAAATCCTGACGATTCTGCAAGTGATCCTTCAGGTGATGATTCACATGCTCCCTTTAAAACTCACTAGGTCCTCATTTTTCATGCTTTCTTTAAGCTCATCAGTACCCCGCTTCCTGCAATCCCATTGCATGAACTGTGGAGCCCATTTCCCATGCACTCATTAAACTCACCAAGACCCCACTTTCCGTGTTTCCTTTAAGTTCACTGGGATCCCTTTCCTCCCTCTCCTTTTAAACTCACCACCAACCTGTTTCCAACTCTCCCTTGAAATTCACTGGAAAGTTTAGTGTACGAGGGCGTAATATTTTAAAAAAGTGAATCAGAAGTATTAGTTTACTAATGGGGAAATAATATCCAATAATCATGAAAACCTGCAGGCCTGGCACCAAAATCCTGAAAGATGAGATGAATAGAATTTTACTATACCACTTTTTTCTCCTTTAAAATACTTAACACATATCTTTTTGTTCTGCACATCATATTCTGAGTTGTGTTTTCAGAACTGGCAACTCAATATCCCAGGTCATTCAAGAGTAGGTAAAAAGAGAAAGGAGATGGGATAGATTTGTTCATAAAAGGAGAAATCAGCAAGTTGTTCAGTCATGATATCGGCAAGGATATAGAATCAGTTTGACTAGAAATAATAACTAGCAGGGAAAGTGTGACAGTTCGATAGGACAAAGCATAAATGGGAAAATATCTAAGGCATGAAAAAAAGGGAATGGTAATTATCATGGGTAAGTTTAATCTGCATGTTGATTGGACTAATCAAACTGGCAAAATCACCATGAAAGAGGAGCTTGTAGAGTACTTTGAGGATTGATTCTTAAAGCATTATGTTGCAGAACCTACCCAATAACAGGCTGTTTTACATTTGGTCATGTGATAAGGTGAATTAATAAAAGATGTTGCAGTTAAACATCCCAACAGAAGCAGTAATTACAACATGGTAGAATTCCAGATACCATTTAACTGTAAACACTTGGGGTCCCAAAACCAATGTCCTCAATTTAAATAAGGCCTTTAAAAAGATATGAATGTATGGCTGTCTTGAGCTGAGTGGGTAAATAAACTAAGGAATAGGGCAGTACATGAGTAGTAGCTGATATTTAAACAACTAATTTATAATGCTCAGTGGAAATTTGTCCCATTTAGAAAGAGGAATCGCAAGAGAAAGATGAACCACCCATGATTAACAAAGGAGGTTAAGGGGAATGCTAAATGAAAGATTAGAGTGTATAAAGTGGCAAGGACTACCGGTAAAATAGAGGACTGGGAATCTTACAAGAACCAACAGCAAGAGTCTAAAAAGTTAATAAGGAAGGAGAAAACTGATTTTGAGAGAGAGAACTGGCAAGTAATATAGAAACAAATGGCCAGGGTTTTTATGAGAGAGAACTGGCAAGTAATATAGAAACAAATGGCAAGGATTTTTATAGATAGCTGAAAAGGAAGAGGGTAGCTAGGGAAGTGTGGTACCCTTGGAAAAGTAACAGTTGGGTATTAATAATGAGAAACAAGGATATGACAGATAAGTTAAATCAATGCTTCACATCAGACTTCAGAATGGAGGACACTGTACACATCCCAAATATTTCTAACAGGCTGGTTTCAAACACAATGGACTTGTAAAAAAGATACTGCAAGTAACAAGTCACCAGATGCAGATGCCTACACTTGGGGTTTTAAACAAAATCACTAAAGAGATCTAAGAGTCATTGAATGAGGTTTCTCAAAATTTACTGAGTTCCAGGAAGTTACCAATGGCCTGGAAAACAGCAAATATAACTCCATTGTTCAAGAAGGCAGGAAAACTAAAAGTGGATAACTATAAACTGTTCATTTAACATCTGCTATTGGC
This sequence comes from Mobula hypostoma, assembly GCF_963921235.1. NCBI lineage: Eukaryota > Metazoa > Chordata > Chondrichthyes > Myliobatiformes > Myliobatidae > Mobula > Mobula hypostoma. The sequence continues at coordinate 125,293,500 of NC_086102.1, forward strand.
AAGATCCTGCAGTCTATCAACAAAAAAAGGAAAGCTAGTCAATTAGAGAAGATTAATGCAATGGAACCTAGTCAACATGGTTTTATAGAAGATAAGTCATGTTTAAAACAAGTTTGCTAAAGCTCTTTGAGGATGTAACATTCAAAATTCTTAGATATGGACACTCTAAGCTGTAGCTCCTTTCGGTTTTCATAAGGTATTTGACAAAGTGCCACATAAAAGGCTGACACAAAAGATAAGAACTCATGTTGTTTGGAATATTGCATTCATGTGGTTTGAAGGTTGGTTAGCCTATAAAACAGAGAGTAAGAATAAACAGGCTGGTAGAATGCAACTAGTGGAAGGTCCCTATATATAAATGGCCCTCAATTACTTATTGGTTTATATTAATAACCTAGAGGAGAGGGTGGCTATGTTGTCAATGACACACAAATAGGCGGGAGAACATGTTGGAATGAGGACAGCAGAACTCTACAACTGGATATGGAAAGGATGAGCAAGTGGGCAAACACTTGGGCACATGCAACTCAATGTGGGAAAGTGACAAGGTTACACACTTGGATCCTCAGGCTATTATCTAAATGAAGAAAGGCTGCAGATGGGTGAAGTGAAGCAGGATCTTGGCATACTTGCGCACAAATCACAGAAAAAAATTCTAACCACACCCATATTCTGAGAAAGGCTGCAGCTTCCTCAATTGTTTAAAAACCTTCAATGTACACGGTATTCCAAATATTTTTCCGGAGAAACAGCAGTTCCTGATGTACCTTGTTATCTCTAAGGAAGTGTATAAGTGTATATATAAGAGATAAATCCCAAACTTCTGGAAAGCTGTTTGTGATATTGTTCCTGGAGTCCAGGAGTTAAGTGCTAACATTCTCAGTTCCTGAGCACTTATGTTGGGGAAATTAGCCTGCTGAATCTGCATCAGGTCAGACTTGGCAGAGGAAAAGAGAGGCCATTTACTTGAACACACAAGAATGGAGATAAAGGTGAAGAAGTTGTGCACAAAAATTCAATTTTCAAGATTGTTTAATGTCATTTCAGTACACAGGTGTAAAGGAGGATGAAATAATTGTTACTCTGCCTCCAATACAGCACAAAAAAACACAGGATAAAGAGGACAATAATAATAAGTCAAACACCAATAAATATAAAGACAGAATGTATCATATACATCGATTAATTGTATGTCCATAAAGCAACGCTAGGCACAGATTGTCTGTACATCAAGTGACTGTTAGAAAATGATAAAGAAGTGGTGGGTGGGGGTGTGGAGGGGTGGATTAGTGGGTGAAGTGTTGATCAGCCTTACTGCTTGGGGAAAGTAACTTTGAGTCTGGTGGTTCTGGTGTGAATGCAGCGTAGCCTCCTCTCTGTGGGATAAACAGTCCAGCAGCAGGTTGGGTGGGATCCTTCATGATGTTACTAGCCCTTCTCCAGCACCATTGCTTTACTTTTTTTAAATTTACTTAATTTTTATTAAATTCTGCTGATAACAATTTAAAATTTGGAAATTAATTGTTCTCTAGCATTAATTTTTAGTTACCGTTACGAGTGTAAAGCAAAGTTATAATGTTTAATTTCTGAACGTTAGCGAACATTCATGTGGCATCACAATCAATACAACTGGTTACATGACTCAGCTGACTGTCTATGCATTTCTGTGGCCATCCCTGCCTTTAATTATTCCAGGCAATCCCCAGATTATGACAGTGTTCTGGTCCTAAGAACTGTTCGCAAGCTGAACTGTTTGTACATCAGAAATAAACAGCAGTGTGTGGGTGAGGATGAAAGAAGCAGCTGTGACGGGAGAGTGAGCAGGCACGGGAAGAGTGACCACCAGCCGGCCTCATTGACTCAGTGAGCAAGTGAGTTTGCTCTGTACTCCCAAGTCACTCAGACAGACACAACCCTGATTGTTACAGCTCAGTGGAGGAAAGGCCGCACAGAGACTACTCCATTCCCGGCTGGTAGAAGATGACAGCAGCCCCACAGCTGTAGGCAAATCAATCTCCAATCATCTCATTAATCTTAGAATATTAAATCACGTGTACATGATGTGCATAGTCTGCAACCCAGGGAGGGCTTGTATTCCCTCAAAATTAATCAATATGCTTATAGATCATGGCCTCAAAATCACTTGCAGACCACAGTCAGATCAGATTGGCAACATCTCCTCCTCAATTTCCATCAGCACAGGTGCACCACAAGGCTGTGTAATTTGCCTCTTTTCCACTCGCTTTGCACTTGTGGCTGTGTGGCCAAGCACAGCTCCACTGCATATTCATCCACTGTCATTGGCCAAATCAAAAGTGGTGATGAATCAGCATATAGGAAGAAGACTGAAAATCTGGCTGAGTGGTGCCACAATACCATCCTCTCACTCAATGTCAGCAAGACGAAGGAGCTGATTATTGACTTCAGGAGAAGGACACCACAAGTCCATGAACCAGTCCTCATTGGGGAAGTGGAATGGGTCACCAACTTTAAATTCCCCAATGCTATAATTTCAGAGGATCTGACATGGATCCAGTACATAGGTGGCACTATGAAGAAAGCAGACAATGTTTCTACTTAGAAGTTTGCAAAGATTTGGCATGCCACCTAAATTTTTGACAAACTTCTATAAATGTGGAGTAGGGAGTATATTGACTGATTGCAACACAGGCTGGTATGGAAATAACAATGCTTTTGAATGGAAAATCCTGCAAAACGTAGTGAATATGGCCTAGTGCTTCACAGGTAAAGCCCTCCCCACCATTCTGCACATCTACAAGGAACATTATTGCTGAAAAGCAGCATCCATCATCACGGACCCCCACCATCCAGACGAACCTCTCTTCTTGCTACAGCCACCAGGAAGAAGGTACAGGAGCCTCAGGACCTGCACCGCCAAGTTCAGGAATAATTATTAGCCCTCTAATATCAGGCTCTTGAACCAAAGAGGATAACCTCAGTCACCCCAACACTGACATCATGGATTCACTTTCAAGAACTTTTCATCTTATGTGCTTAATATATATTGCTTGCTTATTTACTTATTTATTTATTTTTCTTTTGAAATTTGCAGTCTGTTGTCTATTGCACATTGGATGGGGGTAATCATTCTTTGATTCGATTGTGTTTCTTGTACTTACTATGAATACCTGCAAGATAATGAATCTTGGGGTTGTATATGGTGACATATATTATGTACGTTGATAATAAATTTGCACTGACTGAACTCTAAACTTTGCTGAACAGGTTGGAGGCAGCTTCGGAAAAGGTGAGTATCACCAGCAGATCCACTGTATGTAAGAGTGGGCCTAGCTGACAAAGTGACCACTGAGCCCAGGCAGCAGTGAGTACAAGATGACTTTGGCTTGTACCTTCCACTGGGGTGGCAGAGCACATTACATGGGAAGAACTGTGTTAAGCCCTGTTTTTCTCAGTCCCATATATACATGGGTTCCAGTTCCCAACAGAAACATTAAATAAGGACAGACTTACAGACGTTGAGCATTTGAGCAGAGAGATGAACACGGCTAAGGTAACCTATTCAGCCTCACCATTTACAGAGCTGGCACTGAGCTATTTAGCAACTGAATGAATCTAATCCACTACTTCTCTTCAAATAAAAAAGATCCTAATTGTTGGATACAATTTCTTTAGGAGATTATGTGTGGTAGAATCACATGTACCCTTGGAAATTAAGTAGCATCCCAATAATAAGAACAATAAGCGCCTTAGAAAGGAGTTTCAATATTCCTCATTAGAAGGCAGTCTCAATGGCAAGACACCATGCCTCCTTGTAGTTTGTTGGGGGTGAAGTAAAAAAAACTGAATAATGCATGCATTACATGTGTTTGGAAATGATTTGACGCTTTGAAATGTTATGCTTAACAAATCTGTTACAACAAAGAGTGGGTATAATGAGCAATATTCACCATATCCATGTGACAACACACAGAAAAAAAGTGCCGATTCCAGGCTCTGACTAAAGCGACAGCTGAAAAATAGTAAATGAGAATGTTCATTTCCAAAGAGGAAATTTTCTCAGGCCCCAGTTGATTTCCAATGCACAGTATACTCCAGTTAATGGGCACCTAGATAATAGGAAATGTTCATTTAAAGAAAACATTTATTTGTTCCAGTTGCAGTTCACTGCTTATCCTCCATATATTATCCAGCATTTGCATCATAAAACAGAAAATAAGTAACTAATTCCTTTGCCAAAGGCTGTTGTGCATAGAAGTTTTGTATAAATTGCCATAAAAGAAATATATGGAATGCTAAAAGTCATAAAAATGGTTATCAGTACATTTTCCTTTGACTCTTGGGGAGTAGGGAGGGGTGGTTCTACATTTTATATACACAGCAAATAGCCTAATAGTTATGCCTGTTAATGCGTTTATAATATTCTATAATAACTGGAGGTAATACCAAATAAAGAGAATGGTTTATATTCTGCTTTCTCAAGCTCAAGTCATCCAAAACGCTCAATATTTGATAGTCTTGATACTGGAGAAGTCTTGCATTTTCACTCTTATGCACAAAAACATGGTGGGTTCCTCTTCAACCTCACCATGCATCCAACCAACTTGTTCCTCATATCAGCCTCTGCTTCTCCCAAGTAATGGCACCTTCACACACTTCTGCTCCCCGTCACTCTCAAACATCTGGCATACTGCTAGTGTCTTCCACAGCGAAGACTGATGCAAAATACTTACTCAGTTCATCCACCATTTCCTTGCCCCAATTACCATCTCTCCACCATTATTTTCCAGCAGTCCAATATCTACTCTCGTCTCTCTTTTACGTCTCTCTTTGGTATCTTCTTTAATATTATTGCCTAGCTTACCTATGTATTTCATCTTTTCCTTCTTTATGACTTTTTCAGTTGCCTGCTGTTGGTTTTTAAAAGCTTCCCAACCCTCTAACTTCCCACTAATTTTTGTTCTATTATATGCCCTCTCTCTGGCTATCACATTGGCTTTGATTTCTCTTGTCAGCCACAGTTTTGTCATCCTGTCTTTAGAATACTTCTTCCTCTTTGGTACGTATATATCTTGTGCCTTCTGAATTACTCCTGGAAATTCCAGCCATTGCTGCTCTGCTGACATCCCTGCTAGTGTTCCTTTCCAATCAATTTTGGTCAGTTCCTCTCTCCTACCTCTGTAATTCTCAATTCCCTTTACTCCACTGTTAAATTGATACATCTGACTTTCGCTTCTCCTTCTCAAATTGCAGGGTTAATTCTATCATATTATGATCACTGTCCCCTGAACGCTCGCTAATCAATTCCGGTTCATTGCGCAACACCCAATCCAAAAATAGCTGATTCCTAGTGGGCTCAACCATGTGCTGCTCTAAATAGCCATCTCATAGGCATTCCAGAAATTCCCTTTCTTGGGATCCAGTGCCAACTTGATTTTCCCAATCTACCCGCATATTAAAATCCCCCATGCCTATTGTAATATTGCCCTTTTGACAGACATTTTCTACCTCCCATTGTAATTTGTACACCACATCCTTACTATTGTTTGGGAGTCTGCATATAATTCCAATCAGTGTCTCTTTACTCTTACAGTTCCTTAGCTCTACCCACAATGATTCAACAGCTTCCGATCCTATGTCACCTCCTTCTAATGATTTGATTTCATTTTTTATCAACAGAGCCATGCCACCCCCTCTGCCTATCTGACGGACTACCTGGTAATGCTCTAAAAACTTGTTCCAACCAACCAGCGGCAGTATTCAAGGACATTTCCAACCTCTCACTGCTATGGTTGGAAGTTCCCATCTGCTTCAAAAGGACAACCAGCGCTCAGAAAGAGCAATGTGTGCTGCCTTAATGACTATCGTCCAGTAGCACCCACATCTATGGTGATGAAATGCTTTGAGAGGTTGGTTATAGCTAGAATCAACTCTTGCCTTAGCAAGGACCTGGTCCCACTGCAATTTGCCTATCACCACAATAGGTCTACCACAGATGCAATCTCAAGGCACTCCATGCGGCCTTGGATCATCTGGACAATACAAATACCTATGTCAGGGTGCTGTTTATTGACCATAGCTCAGCAGTTAACACCATAATCCCTACAGTCCTGATTCAAAAACTACAGGACCTTGGTCGCCGTACTTCCCTCTGCAACTGGAACCTTGACCCTAACCAGAAAACCACGATCTGTTCAGATTGGTAATAACATCTCCACCTCACTGACAATCAACACTGACGCAGTTCAAGGATGTGTGCTAAGCCCACTGCTCTACTCTCTCTACACCCATAACTGTGTGGCAAGGCATAGCTCAAATACCATCTATATATTTGCTGATGAGACAATCATTGCTATTAGGATCTCAGATGGTGACAAGAGAATGAGGTATAGTAGCTAGTTGGGTGGAGTCACAGCAACAACCTTGCACTCAGCGTCAGTAAGACCAAAGAGCTGATTGTAGACTTCAGAAAAGGTAGGCAAGGAACCATGAACCACTCCTCATAGAGGAATCAGAAGTGGAGATACTAAGCAATTTCAAGTTCCTGGGTGTCAATATCATTAAGGACTGAACCTGGACCCAACATATCGATGCAGCTATAAAGAAGGCAAGACAGCAGCTGTGTTTCATTAGGAGTTTGAGGAGATTTTGTTTGTCACCTAAACCTCTCAAAATGTCTACAGATGTACCATGGTGAGCATTCTGACTGGCTGCATCACTGTCTGGTATGGGGAAACTACTGCATAGGATTGAAGTAAGCTGCAGAAAATTGTAAAATTAGGCATCTCCGTCATGAGCACTAGCCTCCATAGTATCCAAGGCAACTTCTGTCCTTTTGAAACAATGCGTATCCTTGGACATTAAGCTCCCAGCTACGTTTAATCTTCTTTCAGCCATGATTCTATGATGCCACAACGTCACACGTCAAACTGTGCTACGAGTTTATCTACCTTATCCTGCATACTGCTTGCATTCAAATATAACCTCAAAGAATAGCAGCCTGGTTTAATATCATTTGCTGAGCCCTACATTGCATTCATTAGTTTTGTACAACGACTCTAATTTTCCCAAACACCTAATTCTGATCTACCTTATGGTTTCTGTTCTTGCTTTATTGTTACCTCCATTTGACTCTTCAACCTCTCCTGTCTTTAAATGTACTTCAGATTTTCCTGGTGCTTTTACCTCCAATTTCCCCCCTCACACAAACATGCCTCTGTCTGCATCTTCAGTCTAATTTTTTCTCACATGTCAAATAAAGCAGAAAATGTTGGGAATACTTGACAAGTCAATGGCCCTTTATCAGAAATTATGTTCTGAAATGCTAATTCTGTTTTTCTTCTCTCTCCACAGATGCTGCCTGGCCCTTTGTGCGCTTCTAACCGTCATTTCAGATTTACAGCATCTGCAGCTCTTTTTCCCCATCCAGTAAAATGTCATTGACATGAATTGTTGATACAACTTCTCCCTCCATGTTGTTTATTCCACTGAACATGTTCAGTATTTTCTCTTTTTATTTTAGAAATGTAGGTAATGCCTTATTACAAAAAAATGTGCACAGCAAATTCCACAAACAGCAATATGCAGTTCAGTTGGTTGACTAATACCAGGGACAAAGAAAATAATATTACAGAAATTTTCTCATCTACCCATTGGTCCAGATCAAGCCTCATTTTAATGTCTTACCTGAAACTCAGCATCAGCCACTTTCATCTTCCAGTTTAGAAAAATAAAGAGATTTCCAAGGATGGTCTTTATAATGAAATAGACCCAAGTCAAAAAGAGGCCTTCTCAAAATTTGTTTTTTATGCTCTTATGAATTAGGAGCAGGAGGAGGCCACTCAAGGACTGTTCTGCTATTAAGTAAGATTATGGCTATCTAATAGTAACCTCAACCTTACATTTTTGTTGACCCATGGGTTATCGATTATCCATTTACATTTTGGAAATGACAAATGAAGATGCGAATAAGACGTCTTTATCTTCAGGATACAGAGAAAACACAGGAGACAAGATCAAAAAGCTGCCACTGAATAGGGCCAGGAATTGCTTGGGGAGCAGGCTAAAATTAGCTGGGAAATAGGAGTCACAAGATGTGAAATATAGAAGGGGATAAAGGACCAAGGTAAATAGTTTAGTGGAAGTGTTTCAAGTAACAATGACCTGGTCAGGACAAAAATTCAACTTGTTATTAGTGATGAGACGACATTTTACGAATCACAGGTGTCAAAGAATAGGTGCCTTAATATTGTTATGGTAATCCAAGTGTATTGCATTGGAGCTCAGTTTTCTACCTTTGTGAAAGGTTCACTCACAGAGTACAAAACATGCCTTGTTTAGTTAAATTAGAAATACTCGTTAATGTAATACAGATTTTTCACTTTACAAAGTGCAAGGGAATAAGAAATGTATTTTATTATTTGGGTATTTTATAATGACAATACCTTAATTGATCAAAGTGAGAAACAATGCTGCAGGTGCCTCAGATTAATTTTACGTAAGGAATTCCTATATGCCACTATCCTCCTCTCTGTATTTTACTGAATGAACAATGCTGCCTTATAAATGCTCTTTGCTCACTACTACCATCAGGTAGGAGGTGTGTGTGCGCATCCATTGGGAGCAATGAGAACCACTGACACCCTTGGGTGGGTGTGTTCGTACAGAAGCCTTAGGTCCTACACCACCAGGCTCAGGAACAGTTATTACCTTACAACCATCAGGCTCCCAAGCTGGCAAGAGTAACTTCAATCACCACTATTCTGAACTGTTCTACTATCTACAGACTAACTTTCAGGGACTCTTTACAACTCAAGTTCTCAAAAGTATTTTAATTTGTACAACTTGTCTTCATTTTGAAGATTGCCTATTGGTGTTTGTTAGTCTTTGTTTACGTATAATTTAATACACACTTAACATAATAAATTTATGTTGAACTTTGAACATCATTAGAGGTTTATAATGTATTCCTGCAGTTTAGGAAAAATTTACACATTAAACATAAACCCCATTAGAATCACTGAAGGATAGCATTATATCCCTTAGGATTTGCTGAGGTGGAACCGAGATTACTTTGGAATAAATCAAAGGGAATAGAACAGTGTCTTCCCACTTTTCGCTACAGCTTGATGGTATTAGTCAAAGTTCAAAGGAAATTTATTATCAAAGTACATATATGTCACCATATACAACCATGAGAATCATTTTCTTGTGGGCATACTCAATAAATTGATAATAGAATTATGAGCATAATAGAATCAATGAAAGACGTGGAAATATTGTATGTAGCCTGCAGAACGTCGCCATGATTCCTTGGTGCCATCTTGCTTAAAAAGGGTTGTTCAGCTCTGGAAACTTGTGCACAAAATCTCATCTAACATCCTAGTGCAAAAAAAAGGAGTGGCAAACTGTAAAACGTTCAGTCTTTTGGCTAAGATATTGGACTGAGACATGTCCTGTCCTTTCAGAACAGAATTGATTAAGGACAATACATAACACTCAGCCAGCACTAATAGAGAATAAATGATCATCAACACATTGTTTATGGGACTCCAATGCACTAATTATAATTCAAAATATTCAATTTTCTCCAAAATTTTAATGCAAAAATACCTTTTTTCAAATCGATTTTGATCTTTTTTCCTTGCTTTTTGATCCCAGGTCCCCCAAGTGATGTTGGTGAAGATGCTTTCCTGGTATGCATTAAGTGGTTATTGCTCCTTAACTGTTTTGGACTACTGAGCTTCTTTGAAATCGGTGGCGAGCTACTCTCAGCATTATTGGGATAAACCGCATCTGCAGGTTTGCCACCTGGCTTGGAACGCACTGAAGAAGGAACCTTGGATTTTGAATCATCGTCACGAATTTGGCTCAGAATAGACCCAATTGCAAATTTTTCATAGAGTTCTTTGTTATAACTTGGAACTATCTGGAGTTCAACAGCAGGAAATTGCAATGCGTTTCGGAAAACCTCTTGTGCTCTGCAAAACAAAATTAAAAGAGATGAAGGATAAAAATACAAAAGTTTCCAACTAAATGCTTCCCACATTTTTGAAATGTGTTGATTTTTCCCTCTAATTGATTTGTTCCCTCACCCCTACAAACAGGAAACATCTTTGGACTGACAGAGTTTAGGCATTTTCAAGCTGATGAACCAGTTGTTAGGAGGTGCACAAGAGCAGTGTTCATCACAGCAGTTTGCTCTAGTGACTTTCCGCATATACCTGAGAAGGAGCAAAAGATACTCAGCTTGGTACCTCTGTCAGTAACAAACTAAGATTTGGCAATCTGGTCAGAGTCTCCAGACTTTGAGCCATGGTGCTCAAATGCAGATATCTCACTGTCCAGGTGTCATTCTAACTTATGACTCAATACAAAATACAAATTCTAGTAAATAGATCTGGCTAGTACTCCCCTGAATAAAGGAGGTTACAATATTGTTCAGTTTAGATATGCAAATGAACAAAGGAGTTGATAGACTAGGTAGAGTTATGCAGCTTTCATTCTTCGCAAGTCTAGAAGTGGAATATAAATCTTCAAAGAACCATAAAAGGATTAAATCAGGATACACCTTTACCATACAATGGGAACTCTGAAAATCACTCAATATTCCAAGATTGACATGTGCAATAGTTTATGGAGTAGAATTTTTTTTTCTTTTAAAAATGGGTGCACTAGCCATTAAAAGTTGACCACATGCAATTGACTGTTATGTCTTACAGGAGTCATACTACATTAAGTATGCAGCATTTTGTAATACCTTAGGGTCCTACACAAATATATGGAGTCTTCAGATCAAATACATTAAGATTGTGGAATAAGTAATTCATTAATAATTGATTTATTATTGTCACATACAGTGAAAAGCTTTTGTTTGCCTGCCATCTAAACAAAGCATTCCATATTCAAGTGCAAGGATAAAGCTTCTGGCACAAAAACAGCTAGAGTAATAAAAATATAAAGGAGAGCATTGAAGCATTTAAGGAGTGGCCTGAGGCTGATATGGGACAGGGATGGAGTAGAAAATTAATTAGCTGTGGAATACGATTCATATGGAGTATATAATGGGGCAAATACCAGCTGAGCTAAATAGAATGCAGAGTACTGCTATAGAAGTGTACTATCTACAAAATGCACTGCTTTACACGTCAGCTGCTGTGACAACATCTCACAAACCTGTGGTTTCTACCACCAAAAAAGGACAAAGGCATCACGTGCATGGGAACACACAACCTGCAGATGCACACCACTGTCTTGGAAGTACAGTATATCGGCAGTCTTCCATCATCATCGTGTTTAAATCCTGAAATCCCATACCTTACAACACTGGGATAAGGGCTCAGCAGTTCAAGATGTTGGCTTGCCACCCCTTCTCTAAGAAAATTAGGGCTGGCAATCAATTCTGACTTCATCAGTGAAGCCCAGATTCCAAAAATGAATAAGAAAATAAAGACTGTGAAAACCAAAAAGGCAAATAAACTGTAGACACTGAAAACCTGGAAATGAAAACAGAAAATATTGGAAGTACCCAGTTGGTCAGACAGCATCTGTAGAGGGTGACTCAGAGTTAATGCTTCAGGTCAATCAACCTTCATCAGAAATTATAAATATTAATCCTGCCTCTCTCTCCAGACATTGCATGACCTGCTATATACTTCCAGAATTTTATGATTTTTTAACTAGGCTACATACATTCTTCAGTCCTTTCTTCATCAATTGAAGAATATCAAAAATAACCAATCATCCAAAAAGAAATCCAACATCAATAGGTGCCACAGCAGTGTAGCAAAGTTATTACACATCTGGCCATTGGAGTTCAATTCCAATGTCATTGTAAGGAGTCTGTACACCCTCCCTGTGGGTTTTCCTCAGGCACTCTGGTTTCAAAGTTAAAAGGTTCAAAGTAAATTTACTGTCAAAGTACATATACAGTGCCTATAAAAAGAATTCATCCCCCCTTGGAAGTTTTCATGCTTTATTGTTCTACAACATTGAATCACAGTGTATTTCACTTGGATTTTTTTACACTAATCAACAGAAACAGACTCTTTTATCAAAGTGGAAACAGATCTCTACAAAGTGACCTAAATTAATAACAAATATAAAACACAAAATAATTATTTGCATAATTATTCACCCCCTTCAAGTCAGTATTTAGTAGATGCACCTTTGGCAGTAATTACAGCCTTGAGTCTGTGTGGATAGGTCTCTATCATCTTTGCACATCTCGACACTGCAATTTTTCCCCATTCTTCTTTACAAAGCAGCTCAAACTCTGTCAGATTGTACGGGGAGCATGAGTGAACAGCTTTTTTCAAGTCAAGACACAAATTCTCAATTGGTTTGAGATCTAGACTATGACTTGGTCACTCCAGGACATTAACTTGTTTTTAAGCCATTCCTGTGTAGCTTTGGCTTTATGCTAGGGGTCATCGTCTTGCTGGAAAACAAATCTTCTCCCAAGCCGCAGTTCTCTTGCAGACTGCTTCAGATTTTCCTTCAGGATTTCCCTGTATTTTGCTGTATTCATTTTACCCTCTACCTTCACAAAACTTCCAGGACCTGCTGTAGTGAAGTATCCCTACAGCATGATGCAGCTATCACCATGCTTCATGGTAGAGGTGATGTGTTTTTGATGATGTGCAGTGTTTGGCTCATGCCAAACATAATGTTTAGTCTGATGGCCAGAAATCTCAGTTCTGGTTTCATCAGATCATAGAATCTTCTTCTAGCTGACTTCAGAATCTCCTCCCTGCCTTCAGGTAAACTCTAGCCGAGATTTCATGTGACTGTTTTTCACCAGTGGCTTTCTCTTTGCTACTTTCCCATAAAGCTGCAACTGGTGAAGCACCCAGACAACAATTGTTGTGTGTGCACTCTCTCCCATCTCAGCCACACAGGCTTGTAGCTCCTCCAGAGTTCTCATTGTCTCTTGGTGGCCTCCCTCACTAGACCCTTTCTTGCATGGTCACTCAGTTTTTGAGGATGACATGCTCAAGGCAGATTTAAAGCTGTGCCATATTCTTTCCATTTCTAGATGATTGACTTAACTGTACTCCAAGGGATATTCAGTGACTTGGAAATTTTCTTGTATCAATCTCCTGACCTGTGCTTTTCAATAACCATTTCGTGGAGTTGCTTGGAGTGTTCTTTTGTCTTCATGGTGTAGTTTTTGCTAGGATACTGACTCATTAGCAGTTGGACCTTCCAGATACAGGTGTATTTTACTACAAACAATTAAAATACCTTGATTGTACACAGCGCAGTCTCCATTTAACTAATTGTGTGACCTCTAAAACCAATTGGCTATACCAGTGATGATTTGGTGTGTCATACTAAAGGGGGTAAATACTTATGCAATCAATTATTTTGTGTTTTATATTTGTAATTGATTTAGATCACTTTGTAGAGATCTGTTTTCACTTTGACACAGAAGAGTCTTTTTCTGTTGATCAGTGTCAAAAAAAAACCAAATTAAATTCATCGTGATTCAATGTTGTAAAACAATAAAACATGAAAACTTCCAAGTGGAGTGAATATTTTTTATAGGCACTGTATGTCACCATTTACAGTGCTGAGATTTATTTTCTCACAGTATTCACAGTAAATACAAGAAACACACAATGCAAGTCAGTGCATGACCACACCCAACAGAGCACCAACAACCAACATGCAAAAACAACAGACTGCAAATTCAAAGAGAAAGAGAAAAAAAAAATAATAAATAAATAAGCAATAAATAGAGAACACAAGGTGAAAGTGAGTCTAGTTCAGTGGGAACACTTCAGTGCTGGGGCGAGTGAAGTTATCCCTTCTGATTCATGAGCCTGATGGCTGAGGGTTAATAACTACTTCTGAACATGGTGGTTCTGGCCTTGATTCTCCTGTACCTTCCTCCTAGTGGCAGCAGCGAGAAGAAAGCATAGCCTGGATGGGGAGGGCCACTGATGATGGACGCTGCTTTCCTACGCCAGCGCTCCACGTAGATGTGATCAATGGTGGGGAGGGCTTTACCCGTGATGGACTAGGCTATATCCACTACTTTTTGTAGGCTTTACCATATAAGAACAATAGTGTTTCCTCCCATAGTCTAAAGATGTACCAGGTAGGATAATTGGTCATTGTAAATTGTCCCATGGTTAGGTTAGGGTTAAATTGAGGTTGTCGGGCGGTGCTGGGGCAAAGGGTAGAAGAACCTATCCGTACTGTATCACTAATACAGTAGGTAAAGTAAATACATCATAATAGCTTGTTTTGTTCACCAAGTTAGACCTTTCAGGGAAAGCTAGAGTCACAGAGGTTGAGAAATGGTCACACTTACTGAACAAAGGTCTTGTCTGTTAAATCACATTCATTGATTCTGATGATACATTCATTCTCCTGGAGCAGGTTCTCCTTTCTTGAACGGCTGTTCTCTTCAATACCACGAATACTCAGGCCAAGGAATCTGGAGAACAAGCAAGCAACAGGAAAACCAGGCTGCAGATTCAGAAAAGAAAACTATTCATCTGCCTGGCAAGGGGTAAGAAAAATCTCTTGGTGTTGGTGAATCCACCATCTTTTAAACTATTCATTGTAATGCTGATTTTAAAAATTACTACAATTGCTTCAAAGGCAATCTCATTATTACAACCTACTTCTTTAAAAGATAATGTTGTATCGTGTGTCATGTTTTCAAATTATAACTGCAAAAAGAGGCTTGTCACAGTTCAGACCAATAAACCATCAGCTCCCAATCTCTGATCTCACCATTGCAGCAAAATCCTTCCTACCACCTCCATTATTTACAATATGCATAGTTTCAAATCTCTTCCCTCCAGATAAATTTATAATTAATTCCACTAATTTCCATTCACTCTCATTTTATAATTATTTCAAATTTCACTGTAGAGTATGTTTTTGAACCTGGGCATAAACACCCTTTAATTATCCCCACTATTGCATAAATATTGTCAACTTCCCAGCTAAATCTAATCTAGAGTCAGCAAGCAGGTCATTCTATAGAAGCAATCAGTTTGTGTAAAATATGCTTCAGTTAAGTGTTTTGGTTGCTTTTTGTTTAGATTGAATTGCTGTAACAAAAATGATTTAATGTGCTGAGGTACTAAGATTACAAACTGGCTGCACTGCATTAGTACTTCACAGAAACCCTGACACAAACATAAAACAGAAGACTTGCCATGCATTTTTAAGATTGAAATTTACATCCAAAATTCCAGATGACAAACTAGTTGCAAATCATTTCAAAATCCAAGTTAATGGCTATTTTAAGAAAAAGACCATTCAGGACTCCTGATTCTTACAGTTCCCACATGGTACCCCAACCACAGAATCTCCAATTCATCATAATCTCCTGTTCGCATAAGACAAGTGATGACAGCAGTGTATCATTTCTATGAACATCAAGCTCTCTTCACAAGCTCATTCAAGTTGCAGTTCTTCATATAGTAAACTCCCAATTCTTCCCTCAACTTCACAAAACTATTAAACAATTGCATATTCACACTAAATTCCAATATATTTACACAGGAAACCAATGGCATCTTCACCAAAACATCTGATCTTTTTCCATAAGTCAACATTGAACACTCATCATGGAGAAGTACTCATTTCTTTCACCCTCCTTTCACTGGCCTAGAGTGGCATGCAAAAGTTTGGGCACCCCGGTGAAAATTTCTGTTACTGTGAATAGTTAAGTGAGTAGAAGATGGACTGATCTCCAAAAGTCATAAAGTTAAAGATAAAACATTCTTTTCAAAATTTTAAGCAAGATTAGTGTATTATTTTTGTCTTGTAAAATTTTAGAGTGAAAAAAAGGAAAGGAGCACCATGCAAAAGATTGAGCACCCCAAGAGATCTGTGCTCTCAGATAATAGCTAGGGCTATGGCTTGTTCACAATCACTGTTAGGAAAGGCTAGGTGATGCAAATTTTAAAGCTTTATAAATACCCTGACTCCTCAAACCTTGTCCCAACAATCAGCAGCCATGGGCTCCTCTAAGCAGCTACCTAGCACTCTGAAAATTAAAATAAATGATGCCCACAAAGCAGGAGAAGACTGTAAGAAAATAGCAAAGCGTTTTCAGGTAGCAGTTTCCTCAGTTCGTAATGTAATTAAGAAATGGCGGTTAACAGGAATGGTGGAGGTCAAGTTGAGGTCTGGAAGACCAAGAAAACTTTCTGAGAGAACTGCTCATTGGATTGCTAGAAAGGCAAATAAAAAACCCCCGTTTGACTGCAAAAGACCTTCAGGAAGATTTAGCAGACTCTGGAGTGGCGGTGCATTGTTCTACTGTGCAGCGACACCTACACAAATATGACCTTCATGGAAGAGTCATCAGAAGAAACCCTTTCGTGCGTCCTCACCACAAAATTCAGCATCAGAAGTTGGCAAAGGAATATCTAAACAAGTCTGATGCATTTTGGAAACAAGTTCCGTGGACTGATGAAGTTAAAATAGAACTTATTGGCCGCAATGAGTAAAGGTATGTTTGGACAGAAAAGGGTGCACAGAATTTCATGAAAAGAACACCTCTTCAACTGTTAAGCACAGGGGTGGATTGATCATGCTTTGGGCTTGTGTTGCAGCCAGTGGCACGGGGAACATTTCACTGGTAGAGGGAAGAATTAATTCAATTAAATACCAGCAAATTCTGGAAGCAAACATCACACCGTCTTTTAAAAAGCTGAAGATGAAAAGAGGATGGCTTCTACAACAGGATAATGATCCTAAACACACCTCAAAATCCACAATGGACTACCTCAAGAGGTGCAAGCTGAAGGTTTTGCCATGGCCCTCACAGTCCCCCAACCTAAACATCATCAAAAATCCGTGGATAGACCTCAAAAGAGCAGTGCATGCAAGATGGCCCAAGAATCTCACAGAACTAGAAGCCTTTTGCAAGGATGAATGGGTGAAAATCCCCCAAACAAGAACTGAAAGACTGTTAGCTGGCTACAGAAAGTGTTTACAAGCTGTGATACTTGCCAGAGGGGGTGTTACTAAGTACTGACCATGCAGGGTGCCCAAACTTTTACTTTAGACCCTTTTCCTTTTTTGTTATTTTGAAACTGTAAAAGATGGAAATAAAAAAGCAATCTTGCTTAAAATAGTAAAGAAATGTGTCATCTTTAACTTTATGCCTTTTGGAAATCAGGTCATCTTTTACTTGCTTAGCTATTCACAGTCACAGAAATTTTGACCAGTGGTGCCCAAACCTTTGCATACCACTGTATGAACAAATTAATATCTGCTACAAGATTAACTGACACAACTAACACCAAGGTGAACCTAGCACTACCTTATTACAAACACAAGAGATTCTGCAGACGCTGCAAATTTAGAGCAACATACAAAATGCTGGAAGAACCTCGCAGGTCAGCCAGCATATATGGAGAGAAATAAACAGTCGATGTTTCGGGAAAAAACCTTTCATCAGGACTGGAAAGAAAGGGGGAAGAAGCCCTTTTAAAAAGGTGGGGTGGGGAGGGGGAGAAGTAGGAGCACAAGCTGGCAGATAATAGGTGAGGCGAACTGATGGGAAGGTATTGAGTGGGGGAGAGGGGATGAAGTAAGCAGCTGAGAGGTGATAGGTGGAAGAAGTAAAAGGACAGAAGAAAAAGGAATCCTAAAGGAGAGGAGAGTGGACCATGGGAGAAAGGGAGACGGGAGGGGCACCAGACAGAGCTGATAAGCAAGTAAGAAGAGCAGGGGTAAGAGAAGAGCCAGAAAGGAGAATGGGAAAAGAGGGGGGAGGATGGAGAAATTACCAGAAGTAGGTTATTGCTAACTTATCTCAATCCGCAATGAACTTAATGCATATGTCAATTGAGCCAACACTGGAACAGTACAGTTTTGTCTTGAATCATTCAAACAATGCATCATTTGTCCGTTAGTATAGTTGGCCGTTAGGATAGTAAATTTCAAGGTTTATTACTGTTTTGAAGAATATTTTGTTTTCTTTGGGGAAAGAAAAATCAATGGCATACAGAGTAGTGTGCCAAACCACACCATGATTTGTATACATGGCTTTGGCTCCGGCACTCAATTCTATGCTAAATGCTAACATAATTCAAATAACTATGAAGACAGCACTTCTTTTAGGCAGTGATTTTTGTTAAACACACTTTTTAAACAAAGTCAAAAAGCCTATTTTAAGATCTGAATGAGTTAAGAAGGCAGAAATTGGGAGCTGAAGGTTGGCAGGGTGGGGAGAGGGGATGTGGGGAAATGATGTGGGGATTGGTAAGTGGGAGGCCTTCAAAGGAGAAATTTTGAGAGTGCAGGGTTTGTATGTTCCTGTCAAGATTAAAGGCAAAGTGAATAAGCGTAAGAACCCTTGGTTCTCAAGGGATATTGGAACTCTGATAAAGAAGAAGAGAGAGATGTATGACATGTATAGGAAACAGGGAGCCAATAAGGTGCTTGAGGAGTATAAAAAGTGCAAAAAAATACTTAAGAAAGAAATCAGGAGGGCTAAAAGAAGACATGAGGTGGCTTTGGCAGTCAAGGTGAAGAATAATCCAAAGAGCTTCTACAGGTATATTGAGAGCAAAGGATAGTAAGGGATAGAACCATAGAACCATAGAAACTACAGCACAGAAACAGGCCCTTTGGCCCTTTTTGGCTGCGCCAAACCATTTTCTGCCTAGTCCCACTGACCTGCACACGGACCATATCCCTCCATACACCTCCCATCCATGTATCTGTCCAATTTATTCTTAAATGTTAAAAAAGAACCCGCATTTACCACCTCGTCTTGCAGCTCATTCCATACTCCCACCACTCTCTGTGTGAAGAAGCCCCCCCTAATGTTCCCTTTAAACTTTTCCCCCCTCACCCTTAACCCATGTCCTCTGGTTTTTTTCTCCCCTTGCCTCAGTGGAAAAAGCCTGCTTGCATTCACTCTATCTATACCCATCATAATTTTATATACCTCTATCAAATCTCCCCTCATTCTCCTACACTCCAGGGAATAAAGACCTAACCTATTCAATCTTTCTCTGTAACTGAGTTTCTCAAGTCCCGGCAACATCCTTGTAAACCTTCTCTGCACTCTTTCAACCTTATTTATATCCTTCCTGTAATTTGGTGACCAAAACTGAACACAATACTCCAGATTCGGCCTCACCAATGCCTTATACAACCTCATCATAACATTCCAGCTCTTATACTCAATACTTCGATTAATAAAGGCCAATGTACCAAAAGCTCTCTTTACGACCCTATCTACCTGTGACGACACTTTTAGGGAATTTTGTATCTGTATTCCCAGATCCCTCTGTTCCACGCACTCCTCAGTGCCTTATCATTAACCCTGTATGTTCTGCGTTGGTTTGTCCTTCCAATGTGCAATACCTCACACTTGTCAGTATTAAACTCCATCTGCCATTTTTCTACCCATTTTTCCAGCTGGTCCAAGTACCTCTGCAGGCTCTGAAAACCTTCCTCACTGTCTACTACACCTCCAATCTTTGTATCATCAGCAAACCTGCTGATCCAATTTACCACATTATCATCCAGATCATTGATATAGATGACAAATAACAATGGATCCAGCACTGATCCCTGTGGCACACCACTAGTCACAGGCCTCCACTCAGAGAAGCAATTCTCTACCACCACTCTCTGGCTTCTTCCATCGAGCCAATGTCTAATCCAATTTACCACCTCTCCATGTATACCTAGCGACTGAATTTTCCTAACTAACCTCCCATGCGGTACCTTGTCAAAGGCCTTACTGAAGTCCATGTAGACAATATCCACTGCCTTCCCTTCATCCACTTTCCTGGTAACCTCCTCGAAAAACTCCAACAGATTGGTCAAACATGACCTACCACGCACAAAACCATGTTGACTCTCCCTAATAAGCCCCTGTCTATCCAAATGCTTGTAGATTCTGTCTCTTAGTACTCCCTCCAATAACTTACCTACAACTGACGTTAAACTCACCGGCCTAAAATTTCCCGGATTACTTTTCGATCCTTTTTTAAACAACGGAACAACATGAGCCACTCTCCAATCCTCCGGCACTTCACCCGTAGACAGCAACATTTTAAATATTTCTGCCAGGGCCCCCACAATTTCAACACTAGTCTCCTTCAAGGTCCGAGGGAACACTCTGTCAGATCCCGGGGATTTAACCACTTTAATTTTCCTCAAGACAGCAAGCACCTCCTCCTTTTCAATCTGTACAGTTTCTATGGTCTCACTACTTGATTCCCTCAATTCCATAGATTTCATGCCAGCTTCCTTAGTAAATACAGACGCAAAAAACCTATTTAAGATCTCCCCCATTTCCTTTGGTTCCGCACAAAGCCGACCACTCTGATCTTCAAGAGGACCAATTTTATCCCTTACAATCCTTTTGCTCTTAATATACTTGTAAAAGCTCTTTGGATTATCCTTCACTTTGACTGCCAAGGCAACCTCATGTCTTCTTTTTGCCCTCCTGATTTCTTTCTTAAGTACTTTCTTGCACTTCTTATACTCCTCAAGCACCTGATTTACCCCCTGTTTCCTATACATTTCATACAACTCCCTCTTCTTCTTTATCAGAGTTGCAATATCCCTTGAGAACCAAGGTTCCTTATTCCTATTCGATTTGCCTTTAATCCTGACAGGAACATACAAACTCTGCACTCTCAAAATTTCCCCTTTGAAGGCTTCTCACCTACCAATCACATCTTTGCCAGAGAACAACCTGTCCCAATCCACGCTTTTTAGATCCTTTCTCATTTCTTCAAATTTGGCCTTCTTCCAGCTCAGAACCTCAACCCTAGGACCAGATCTATCCTTGTCCATGATCAAATTGAAACTAATGGTGTTATGATCACTGGAACCAAAGTGCTCCCCTACACAGACTTCCGTCACTTGCCCTAATTCGTTTCCTAACAGGAGATCCAATATTGCATCCCCTCTAGTTGGTCCCTCTATATACTCTAAATTGGTCCTCTTAAAGATCAGAGTGGTCGGCTATGTATGGAACCAAAAGAAATGAGGGAGATCTTAAATGTTTTTTTTGCATCTCTATTTACTAAGGAAACTGGCATGGAGTCAATGGAAATAAGACAAACAAGTAGTGAGGTCATGGAACCTATACAGATTGGGCAGGAGGAGGTGCTTGCTATCTTGAGGCAAATCAAAGTAGATAAAATCCCCAGGACCTGACAGGGTATTCCTTTGGACCCTGAAGGAGACTAGTGTTGAAATTGCAGAGGCCCTGGCAGACATATTTAAAATGTCGGTATCTACGGGTGAGGTGCCGGAGGATTGGAGAATAGCTCATGTTGTTCCGTTATTTAAAAAAGGCTCTAGAAGTAATCTGGGAAATTATAGGCCAGTAAATTTGATGTCAATAGTAGGTAAATTATTGGAAGGAATACTAAGAGATAAGATCTACAAGTATTTGGATGGACAGGGGCTATTAGGGAGAGTCAACATGGCTTTGTGCATGGTAGGTCATGTTTAGGAAAGGAAAGGTATGTCGCATCCAGAGTTTCTCCAGTTAGTGGATGATTTCCCTCCACGCCTCTCTGACGTAGTGGGGAACCGCATACGAGGCAAGTTACACAGTGGTTTGCCATTGCTTTCTGCCGGGTGAGTTTCCAAAGAGATCACCAGCTCGTAACCCAGCACGGATGGAAAGCGTGTAGGGGAGCCGGCTGGCTGGATTCGAAATCAGGACCTTGCGTCCCGAAGACCGGCGCTGATGCCACTACGCCACCAGCCGGGTCAGGTCATGTTTAACCAATCTATTAGAGCTTTTCAAGGAGGTTACCAGGAAAGTGGATGAAGGGAAGGCAGTGGATGTTGTCTACATGGACTTCAGTAAGGCCTCTGACAAGGTCCCACATGGGAGGTTAGTTAGGAAGTTTCAGTCGCTAGGTATACATGGAGGGGTAGTAAATTGGATTAGACATTGGCTCAATGGAAGAAGCCAGAGAGTGGTAGTGGAGGATTACTTCGCTGAGTGGAGGCCTGTGACTAGTGGTGTGCCACAGGGATCAGTGCTGGGTCCATTGTTATTTGTCATCTATATCAATGATCTGGATGATAATGTGGTAAATTGGATCAGTGAATTTGCTGATGATACAAAAATTGGAGGTGTAGTGGACAGTGAGGAAGGTTTTCAAAGCTTGCAGAGGGATTTGGACCAGCTGGGAAAATGGGTAGAAAAGTGGCAGATGGAGTTTAATACAGAAAAGTGTGAGGTATTGCACTTTGGAAGGACAAACCAAGGTAGAACATACAAGGTAAATGGTAGGGCACTGAGGAGTGCAGTAGAACAGAGGGATCTGGGAATACAGATACAAAATTCCCTAAAAGTGTCGTCACAGGTAGATAGGGTCATAAAGAGAGCTTTTGGTACATTGGCCTTTATGAATCAAAGTATTGAGTATAAGAGTTGGAATGTTATGGTGAGGTTGTATAAGGCATTGGTGAGGCCGAATTTGGAGTACCGTGTACAGTTTTGGTCACCAAATTATAGAAAGGATATTAATAAGATTGAAAGCGTGCAGAGAAAGTTTACAAGGATGTTACCGGGACTTGAGAAACTGAGTTACAGAGAAAGGTTGAATAGGTTAGGACTTTATTCCCTGGAGCATAGAAGAATGAGGGGAGATTTGATAGAGGTATATAAAATTATGATGGGTATAGATAGAGTGAGTGCAAGCAGGCTTTTTCCACTGATGCTAGGGGAGAAAAAAAAGGGGGAAAAGTTTAAAGGGAACATTAGGGTGGGCTTCTTCACACAGAGAGTGGTGGGAGTGTAGAATGAGCTGCCAGATGAAGTGGTAAATGCGGGCTCACTTTTAACATTTAAGAAAAACTTGGACAGGTACATGGATGAGAGGTGTATGAAAGGATATGGTCCAGGTGCAGGTCAGTGGGACTAGGCAGAAAAATGGTTCAGCACAGCCAAGAAGGGCCAAAAGGCCTGTTTCTGTGCTGTAATGTTCTATGGCTCTAAAGTGTGAGACAGAGGGGAGGAGAGAGGGATGGGGAAGAGAGAAATAGAGAGGGGGTTTTGATAGAAAAACAGGGAGAGGAGTGAGAAATATACAGAGGTGAGAGATAAATAGAGAAGGGGAAGAAAGAGGCTGATGTCAGAACTGTCCTGAGCCCATTGATGTAATTCATAAAGACCAGAAAGTCTGCAGATGCTGGAAATCCAAAGCAACACACATAAAATGCTGCAGGAACTCAGCAGGTCAGGCAGCATCTATGGAAATGGATAAACAGTCAACATTTTGAGCTCAGACCCTTCTTCAGGATGATGTGACTACAAAGAAGGCACAACAGCGGCTATATTTCATTAGGTGATTGAGGAAACTTGGTATGTCACTAAAAACTCTTGCAAATTTCAACAGATGTATCACGGAGAGCATTCTAACTGGCTGCATCACCACCTGGCACAGAGGGGCCACTGCACAAGACCAGAAGAAGCTGCAGAAGTTGTAAACTCAGGCAGCTTTATCATGGGCACTAGCCTCCCTTGCAGCGAGGACACCTTTAAAAAGCGATGCCTCAAGAAGACAGCGTCCACTATTGGACTCCATCACCCAGGAAATGCCCTCTTATCATTGCTGCCATCAAGGAGTCCAGGAGCCTGACGACAAACTCAACATTTTAGGAACAACTTCTATCCCTCCACCATCAGATTTCTGAATGGACAATGAACCCATTTACACTAGCTCACTTTTTTTCTTCTTTCTGCACTAGTTATTTAATCGAATTTTTATTCTATTTTCTTATTATAATTTGTAGTTTTTTATTATGTTTTGCAATGTACTCCTGCCGCAAAACAACAAATTTCACTACATATGCCGGTGATATTAAATCCAATTCTGTTTCTGAGTGTTAAAGCATAGCAACAAAGTGAACCAACTAACATCCTCAGACACTACTAACTCCCTTCCCCCTCCGATCCCAACTCTCATCTACGCCAAGTCTTCACAATTTCCTCTAACCTTCCCCTATCTGAGGCAGAACATTCTGTCCTCGGTAGTGGCCCCACCTTTATACCCCTGCGCCCGCACCTCAGTGAGATCTGCACCTGGCATGACGCCAAGCTCTTCTTCCATTGCCTCCTACTCCGTGCCAACATCTTTGGCAAGGACTCTCTAGCCTGCACCTATGACCCCTTCTCCAGTCTTCAGTCCGCCTCCTCTTCATGAACACCCTGTCCTGGTCTTCCGCCTTCTCTGGACCTTTTTATCACTAACTTCTGCCAATGGGATGCCACCACCAAGCACATCATTCCCTCTCCCTCACCCCACTTTCTGCCTTCCGCAGGGATCACTCCCGATGCGACTTCCTTGTCCATTTGTCCACCCCACTGATCTCCCTCCTTGCAATATGAACAAGTGTCACACCTGCCCCTACACCTCCTCCCTCACTACCATTCACCTGTGAGTCTGTTGGGGTCAATTATTGTATCTGGTGCTCCCTGTGTGGCCTCCTGTATATCTGTGAGACCCAACATATAATGGGAGACTGCTTCATCAAGCATCTTTGCTCCGTCCGCCACAAAGATCGAGATTTCCTGGTGGCAACTCATTTCAATTCTACTTCCCATTCCCATTCCGACATGTCAGTCCATGGCCTCCTCTACTGCCAGTATTAAGCCTCACTCAGGTTGGAGGAGCAACACCTTATATTCTGTCTGGATAGCCTCCAATCTGATGGCATAAACAACTTATTTCTCAAACTTCAGGTAATTGCCCCACCTTCTCTCCTGCACCATTCCCCACTCTTGTTTCCCTCTCACATCTTTTCTTCTTACCTGCTCATCTACTCTCCCTCTGGTACTCCTCCCCTTCCCTTTCTTCAATGGTCTTCTGTCCTTTCCTATCAGATTCCCCTTTACCTCTCACCAATACAGTTCCCAGCTCTTTACTTCACCCCTTCCCCTTCTGCTGGTTTCACCTATCACCTGCCACCTGATACATCTTCCCCTTCCCTCACCTTCTTATTCTGACTTCTCCCTTTTCTTTCCAGTTCTAAAGAAGGTTCTTGGCCCAAAAGGTCAACTGTTTACTCTTTTCCATAGATGCTGCCTGGCCTGCTGAGTTCCTTCAGCATTTTGTGTGTGTTGCTTTGGATTTCCAGCATCTGCAGATTTTCTCTTGTTTGTAACATTTTTAGTGTTACTTAAAAACAAATTTTAGGTTTGCTCAGTCATTTATTCCTTCAAACAAGATTTCTTAAAAGCTTAAAAAATCAGAGACATCCATATGTTTACAGTTCATTAACATGAACATATGCATTTTAAACTGTACTTCGAGTTTTCTTCTCTACGAACAATGCCATTTTTTTTATTCCTGACTTAAAAGGAGTTTTATAACTGAAACCTTGCTGAACAAAAGCCTTTTCAGTGAAAGAGAAAAAAAATAATCTCTGGAATGCTTAAAACCCTTTTCTTGCTCCAGCTTTATGATTCACTTTTTCCAGTCACTTTATACTTCTTTGTTTTCCATTTCAATCACTAATGCTGACTCAAGCTATGTCATGTTTCCAAAGGCACTCAAAAGCCATCCCTCCCTTTGCCTGGTCAGAGCAATCAGGCAAAATAGTGCCATTAGCACTCCCTATGATTTTCTTAATCTTTAAAAAAATTGTAAATTGTCTGAAGTCCAAAATGTGTGATTAGATGATCTGTTCAGCGCTACTGTCCGACCCTCTTGGTAGCCTTTTGGATCACAAATGTTGCCGTAACAGGCCACAGCTGCCTGGCTGCTGCTTCACTGAAGACCACTTGGACAGATGCAAGGTAATAGGCTGCCCAACATGCCGTATTCATTTCTGATCCTCAGGGGGAAAAAAAACTGGCAAGGAAAAGTAGAAAGATCTTTATTCTTTGGAGCGTAGAAGGTTGAGAGGGGACTTGATAGAGCTGTTTAAAATTATGAGGGGGATTGATAGAGTTGGCGTGGATTGGCTTTTTCCATTGACAGCGGGGGAGATTCAAACAAGAGGGCATGAGTTGAGAGTTAAAGGGTAAAAGTTTAGGGGTAACACGAGGGGGAACTTCTTTACTCAGAGAGTGGTAGCTGTGTGGAACGAGCTTCCAGCAGAAGTGGTTGAGGCAGGTTCGATGTTGTCATTTAAAGTTAAATTGGATAGATATATGGACAGGAAAGGAATGGAGGGTTATGGACTGAGTGCAGGTTGGTGGGACTAGGTGAGAGTTGGAGTTTGGCACGGACTAGAAGGGCCGAGATGGTCTGTTTCCGTGCTGTAATTGTTATATGGTTAAAGGAAAACTCCCTTTTTTTATAGCAATCAGAACAGGATGATCTTAACAAGCTCACTTCAAATCAACGCAAACACAAAGAAATCTGCAGATGCTGGAAATTCAAGCAACACACATCAAAGTTGCTGGTGAACGCAGCAGGCCAGGCAGCATCTCTAGGAAGAGGTACAGTCGACTGTACATCTTCCTAGAGATGCTGCCTGGCCTTCTGCGTTCACCAGCAACTTTGATGTGTGTCACTTTAAATCAACTTGCTTCTCAGAAGTGCAACCTCCATCATTGGCTATCTACTGCTAACCTTGGTATCCACTTAAGGACATTCAGCTATGATCAACTCTTGCCAACCTTTCAAACAAGTGAAAGGGAAATGTTTAACTAAATTGGCTATTAAATATAGCATAAGGAGCTACTCAAAACAAGAAACCTAATTAGGCTCATTCTTTAATTTCTTTTTCCACATTACCACTGGATCTGCTTTTACCATCCTATCAGGCAGTGCATCCCAAATAATAACTCTGGGCAAAATGCTATCAGACAAGTTTACCCCATTTGCTGTCAGCTTAAATATGGTGTCCTCAGGGTACTAGAAACACTTTATCTCTGTGCACTCACAATTTAAAGAAGCTCGTGTTAAATCTCTACTTTAAGGTGGACAATTCTGCCTCTCTAATCTCTCCACCTCACCAAAATCCCTCTTCCTTGTTACTCCTCAAGCAATTCTTCATGCCACCCTCTTCAAAGTTTCATCAGCCTGCCTAAAATGAAGCCCACAGAACTGGTTCCAATAATACAGCTGTATTTAACTGAAGTTTCTTAGAAATTTATTATAGCCACTGTACCTAATCCTCAAAACCTGGAACATTTTTTTGAAAAATATGCAGATTATTGAATGCATTCTCCTGGAAAAACTCTGAGGCTTAATTTATCTAACCAGGGCTATAGGATAGACAATGATGCAAAAAAAGTATATTTGCACATTCAATACAAAAGGCAGCACACCAATAACAGGGAAAGAATGAGAGGTTCAGATATCATTGAAAAGAACCACATGTTTAAGTAGCAGTTTCACTTATTAGTGTAGGAATTTCTAAATGCAGCATTATTGTATGAAGATACTGGAAAATGCAGATGCTGCAACTTGGAATAACACACAAAGCCCTGGACGAATTGGAGGTCCAGGTGAAGGGTCTTGATCCGAAACTTTGGTTGTCCATTTCTCTCCATAGACGCTGCTGACCAGCTCAGTTCTTCCAGTGCTTTATATGTTCCTATTGCTATTGCATTTTATTGCGGATGCAAGGGAGGTAATGGGCTGGATTTGCTGTTGTTATTTTGCTGCTTGTTGTGTTCTGTGTTGCTGTGTTCTGTAGTGCTCTGCCAAGGACTGTGGGTATGTTATGCTGGCACTAGAATATGTGGTGACACTTGCAGACTGCATGCCATTCCATTTTTTTAGTTCCTCCATCTCCGCTGCATTTATTCCCATGATGAGGTTTCCCTTTCCAGAACATCAAAGATGTCCTCTTTCTTTAAAGAATGGGATTTCCCTTCCTCCACCATGGATGCTGTCCTCCTCCATATCTCCTCCATTTCCTGAACATCCACCTTCACCCCATCTTTCGAATGCCCTACCAGGGACAAATTTCCTCTTATCCTTACCTGCCGCCCCATGAATCATTATATCCAGCACATCATTCTCCACACCTCCGCCAACTTCAATGAGATCCTACTATCAAACACATCTTTATCATCTCCCCACTCTCTGCTTATGGCAGGGATCACTCTCTCCATGAATGACTTGTCCATTCATCCCTTCCCACTGAACTCCCTCCCGGCAATTATCCTCGCAACAGGAAAAAGTCTACAACTACAAATTCATTTCCTCCCTCATCGCCATTCAGGGCTCCAAACAAAGCTTCCAGGAGAGACAACACTTCACCTAGCAATCTGTTGGGGTTGTCTACTGCATCTGGTGCTCCCGGTGCAACGTCCTCTACATCAGTGAGACCTGATGTTAACAGGGGGGACCACTTTGTCAAGCATCTTCACTCCATCCACAACAAACAAGATTTCTCAGTGGCCAGCCATTTTGATTCGAATCCCCATTCCCATTCCGACACTTCAGTCCATGGCTTACTCCACTGACACAATGAAGCCAGACTCAGATTGGAGGAGAAACACCTCATACTCTACCCAGAGAGCCCCCAACCTGATGGCATGAACACTAATTTCTCAAACTTCTGGTAATATCCCCCCCACCCCCTTCTCTCTTCCTTCATTCCCCACTCTTGCTCCCGTCTTATCTCTTCTCTTTGTCTCACCTCACCCATAGTCCATTCTCCTCTCCTATCAGATTCCTTCTTCTTCAGCCCTTTACATTTTCTTTTCACTTCATTTCACCCCCCCCCATCCACCAATCTTCCCCTTGTTAGAGCAATTTTTGGGTTCAGCACATTTAGCAGGTAACTTCGGCCACCAACCTTCAGATTCGAATATGCACTGTAGATTTAGTTTGAAACGCAGCTCTGAACAATAGATTCCTAAAAGCCTTGAATCAAGGACCAAACAATGTCAATTAAAATTCATTTAGATATGTGCGGTGTGAATGTAAATCAGGAGGTGTGAAGTTCGTGTGTAGTTTCAAAGAAAACATTGTGGATGTATTGTAAATATGGAATTGTCCTTTGGTGTTTAGTACATAAAATATCAGGTAGCGTGGGCCAGCCAGACTTTTCGACTGAAAGTGTCTCAATATGATGCCGGCTGTATCTTGTTTTGTCTAATAAAGAAGCTGCTTCATTTCTTTTCTCCAGTGACTTCATTCATGCAGCACCATCCCTCATCTGCTTTCACCAAACACCTGTGGGCTTGTATTCCTTCCCTTCCCCACCATCTCATTTTCACTTCTTCCCCTTTCCTATCCAGTACTGATGAAGGGTCTCGACCCAAGACATTGACTCTTTATTTCTTTCTATAGATGCTGCCTGACCTGCTGAGTTCCTCCAGCATTTTGTTTGCGTTACTCTAGATTTCCAGCATCTGCAGATTCTCTTGTGTTTATGATTTGCCAATATCACATCCTTTGATTGTGCTGGTGTTAATACAA
Source organism: Mobula hypostoma (assembly GCF_963921235.1). Classification (NCBI taxonomy): domain Eukaryota; kingdom Metazoa; phylum Chordata; class Chondrichthyes; order Myliobatiformes; family Myliobatidae; genus Mobula; species Mobula hypostoma. The sequence goes on from NC_086102.1 coordinate 125,322,842, forward strand.
AAGATGCATTTCACTGTGTTTTGATGTACAAACCCCATTTCCAGAAAAGTTGGGATATTTTCCAAAATGCAATAAAAACAAAAATCTATGATATGTTAATTCATGTGAACCTTTATTTAACTGACAAAAGTACAAAGAAAAGATTTTCAATAGCTTTACTGACCAACTTTATTGTATTTTGTAAACACACACAAATTTAGAATTTGATGGCTGCAACACACTCAACAAAAGTTGGGACAGAGGAATGTTTACCATTGTGTTACATCACCTTTCCTTTTAATAACACTTTTTTAATCATTTTGGAACTGAGGATACTAATTGTAGTAGATTTGCAATTGGAAATTTTGTTCATTCTTGCTTGATATAAGACTTCAGCTACTCTACAGTCCGTGGTCTCCGTTGTCTGATTCTCCTCTTCATGATGCGCCATACATTTTCAACAGGAGATAGATCTGGACTGGCATCAGGCCAGTCAAGCACACGCACTCTGTATCTACAAAGCCACGCTGTTGTAGCCCGTGCAGAATGTGGTCTGGCATTGTCCTGCTGAAATAAGCATGGACGTCCCGGGAAGAGATGTCGCTTTGACGGCAACATATGTCTCTCTAAAATCCTAATATACGCCTCAGAGTCAATGGTACCTTCACATACATGCAACTCACCCATGCCGTGGGCACTGATGCACCACCATACCATCACAGATGCTGGCTTTTGTACCTTTCGCTGATAACAATCTGGATGGTCGTTTTCATCTTTGGCACAGAGAACTTAACGCCCGTTTTTTCTGAAAACTAGCTGAAATGTGGACTCATCTGACCACAGCACACGGTTCCACAGTCTTTCGGTCCATCTGAGAGGAGCTTGGGCCCAGAGAACTCGCCGGCGTTTCTGCATAGAGTTGATGTATGGCTTCCTCCTTGCGTAATACAGTTTCAAGTTGCATTTCTGGATGCAGCAACGGACTGTGTTGAGTGACAATGGTTTTCCGAAGTACTCCCGAGCCCAGGTGGCAATAATTGTCACAGTAGCATGATGGTTTCTTAGGAAGTGCCGCCTGAGGGCTCGAAGATCACACGCATTCAACAGTGGTTTCCGACTTTGCCCTTTACGCACTGAGATGTCTCTGAATTCTCTGGATCTTTTCACAATATTATGTACTGTAGATGTTGAAAGACCTAAATTCTCTGCAATCTTGCGTTGAGAAATGTTCCTTTTGAACTGACTAACAATTCTCTCACGAATTTTGGCACACAGGGGTGCGCCACGACCCATCCTTGCCTGCAAAGACTGAGCCTTTGATGGACGCTACTTTTATACCCAGTCATGATACCTCACCTGCTACCAATTAGCCTGCTTAATGTGGAGTCTTCCAAACCGGTGTTACTTGAATATTCTGTGCAATTTTCAATCTTATTTTAACTCTGTGAAAATTTTGTTGAGTGTTTTGCAGCCATCAAATTCTAAATTTGTGTATATTTACAAAATACAATTAAGTTGGTCAGTAAAACTATTGAAAATTTTTTCTTTGTACTTCTGTCAGTTATATAAAGGTTCACGTGAATTAGCATATCACAGATTTTTGTTTTTATTGCATTTTGGAAAATATCCCAACTTTTCTGGAAATGGGGTTTGTACGTGTGATAATTCATGAATTTGAATCTGAATTTAACAATATACTTTTGTCAAACAACACATTGGCCAATAAAGGAAATTTATAGTGATACGAGAGAATGCATGACAGCAAAAAAGTAAACACTTTACTAAGTGTTAAATGGTGCACATTGGTTCATAATAACAAACCTGAATTCTTGGCAAAAGCCCGGTTTCCAAAAACAATTTAGGTTCAATTCACTAATTGCATTAATGAACGTTCAAGCACAATGTGGATTTGATTATAGTCTTTTACATGATACTTAGGTTCCCACATCCCAGCCTGAAATCCAATGTACCATTACCATAATCTTTCTGAGCTCAATAATTATTGTTTGTTCACACTTAATTCAAAAGTAAAATCACAAACAGACAGTTAGTTTTTCAGGACACTGAAGGCTAGGAAGAAAATAGGACACATCAGCAGACTGGAAAAATATTTTTCAGCCTACTGATGTGTTTTATTTTCCTCCTGGTATTCGAGGTTTGTAGCAACCGTGTTGTACAAAGTTTGGAACTCCCAGACCGTGAAGGGTTAGCTGACCCATGCACTGAGCAGAGACGCTGTGCAGTGCAATGTGCTGCTGTATGCATATTTTGGTGTGTGCTTGGAATGCGGAAAGAGGTGTGTAAGTTTTGAGTGTGTTGGGAAAAGAAAATAACTTTGGGCCTAATTGCTCTCTAGAGAATATAGAATCATAGAAAAGTACAGCACAAGACCAGGACCTTCAGCCCATCTCATCCATCCAGACACCATTTAAACTGCCTGCTGCCAAAGACCTGTAAGAGTATCGTAGACCTCCATACCCCTACCATCCATGTACCTATCCAAATTTCTCTTAAACATTGAAATCGAGTTTGCATGCACCACTTGTGCGAGCAGCTCATTCCAGTCTCATGACCCTCTGAGTGAAGAAGGTTCCCCTCATGTTCCCATTAAACACTTCAACCTTAACCCATGACCTCTGGTTGTTGTCCCACCCAACCTCAGTGGAAAATGCTTGCTTGCATTTACCCTGTCTAAATGAATGCCCTTCAAAGCATTTACCCAAATAATTCTGTATACCTCTATCAAATTTCCCTTCAATCTTCTATGTTCCAAGGAATAAAGCCCTAACCAATTCAATCTTTCCTTATAACTCAGGTCAACCTGACCCAGCAACATACTTGTTAATTTTCTCTATACTCTTTCAACCTTACTTACATCTTTCCTGTAGGTAGGTGACCAAAATTGCACACAGTACTCCAAATTAGGCCTCACCAATGTCTTACACAACTTCAACAACATCACATATCTGTGATTCTTAAATCATACTTTGATTTAAGAAGACTAATGTGCAAAAACTGTCTTTACACCCCTTATATCGTGATGCCACTTTCCATAAGGCATAGGAGCAGAAATAGGCCATTTGGCCCATCAAGTCTGCTCCACCATTCAATCATGGTTGATCCTTTTATCCCCTCTTCAGCACCACTCTCCAGCCTTCTCCCCATAACCTTTGATGCCATGTCCAATCAAGAACCTATTAAGCTCTGCCTTAAATGCACCCACCGACCTGGCCTGTGGTAACAAATTCCATAAATACACCACCCTATGGCTAAAGAAATTTCTTCACACCTCTCTTTTAAATGGACGCTCTTCTATCCTGAGGTTGTGCTCTCTTGTCTGAGACTCCCCACCATGGGAAAATCCTTCCCACATCTACTCTATCTAGGCCTTTCAACATTTGAAATATTTCAATGAGACACTCCCCACCCCCCAGTCTTTCTAAATTCCTGCAGGTACAGACCCAGAGCCATCAAACATTCCTCGTATGATATCCCTTTCATTCCTTGAATCATCCTTGCGAACCTCCTCTGAACCCTCTCCAATGCCAGAACATCTTTTTCTGAGGCGCCGACAACTGTTCACAATACTCAGGGTGAGGCCTTACCAGTGCCTTATAAAGCCTCAGCAACACACCCCAGCTCTTGTATTCTAGATATCTTGAAATGAATGCTAACATTGCATTTGCCTTCCTCACCACCAACTCAAACTGCAGTTAATCTTTAGGGTGTTCTGCACAAGGACTCCCCAAGTCCCTTTGCATCTCAGATTTTTGGATTTTCTCCCTGTTTAGAAAATAGCTTGCACATTTACTTCTTCTACCAAAGTGCATGACCGTGCATTTTCAATATTGTATGTCATTTACCACTCTTTTGCCCATTCTCCTAATCTGCCTAAGTCCCTCTGCAGCCTATCTGTTTCCTCAACACTACCGGCTCCTACAACAATCTTTGTATCAACTGCAAACTTGGCAACAAAGCCAACTACTGTATTCCATCATCTAAATCATTGATATATAGCATAAGAAGAAGCGGTCCCAACACCGACCCCTGCAGAACACCACTAGTCATTAGCAGCCAACCAGAAAAGGATCTTTTTATTCACTCTCACTGCCTCCTACCAATCAGCTAATGCTCTAACCATGCCAGTAACTTTCCTGTAATACCATGGGCTCTTAACTTGGTAAATAGCCTCTGAGACACCTTGTCAAAAGCCTTCTGAAAGTCCAAATATATAACATCCACTGTATCCCCTTTATCAATCCTACTTGTAATCTCCTCAAAGAATTCCAACAGGTTTGTCAGGCAAGATTTTTCCTTAAGGAAACCATGCTGACTTTGTCACGTTTTATCCTGTGTCATCAAGTGCTCCATAACCTCATCCTTAACAATTGACTCCAACGTCTTCCCAACCACTGAGGTCAGGTTAACTGGTCTATCATTTCCTTTCTGCTGCCTTCCTCCTTTCTTAAAGAGTGGAGTGACATTTCCAGTCTTCCAGTCCTCTGATACCATGCCAGAGTCCAATGATTTTTGAAAGATTATTTCTTATGCCTCCACAATCTCTAATGCTATCTCTTTCAGAACCCTAGGGTGCAGTTCATCTGGTCCAGGTGACTTATGTACCCTCTGTTCTTTCAGTTTTCTGAGCGCCTTCTCTCTTGTAACAGTATCTGCACCCACTTCTCTTCCTTCACATACTACATCACGCATACTGCTAGTGTCTTCCACAGTGAAGACTGATGCAAAATATTCATTTAGTTCATCTGCCATCTCCTTGTCCCTGCTAGTATTTCCCTGGGCTCATTTTCTAGAGGTCCTATATCCACTCTCATTTCTCTTATTTTTTATTGTTTGCTAGCTTGCTTTCATATTTCATCTTTTCCTTCCTAATGATTCTTTTAGTTGCTCTCTGTAGGTTTTTAAAAGCTTCCCAATCCTCTATCTTTCCACCAATTTTTGCTTAGTTGTATACCCTCTCTTTTGCTTTTACATAAGCTTTGACTTCCCTTGTCAACCACAACTGTACTACTACGTAATTTGAGCATTTCTTTGTTTTTGGAGTACATCCGTCCTGCACCTTCCTCATTTTCCCCAGAGACTCAAGCCATTGTTGCTCTGCTGTCAACATTTCCTTTCAGTTTACTTTGGCCAACTCCTCTCTCATACCAGTGTAATTTCCTTTACTCCACTCTTGCTATGTCAGACTTTACTTTCTCCCTATCAAATTTCAAATTGAACTCAGTCATATTGTGATCACTGCCTCCTAAGGGTTCTTTTACCTTAAGCTCCCTAATCACCTCCAGTTCATTACATAACACCCAATCCAGTATAGCTGATTCCCTAGTCGGCTCAAGGACAAATTGCTCTAAAAAGCCATCTTGTAGCATTCAACAAACTCACTCTCTTGAGATCCATTACAACTTGATTTTCCCAATCGACCTGCATGTTGAAATCTCCCATAACGTTGCCTTTTGACACACCTGTTCTATTTCCATTGTAATTTGTGGTCCACATCCCCAGCCACTGTTGGGAGATTTTTATATAACTGCCATCAGGGTCATTTTATCTTTGCAATTTCTTAACTCAACCCACAAGGATTCAACATCGACCAATCCTACGTCACATCTTTCTACTGATTCTATACCATTCTTTACCAGCTGAGCCACACCACACCCTCTGCCTACCCTCCTATCCCTCCGATACAATATGTAACCTTAGATGTTCAGGTCCCAACTACACCCATCCTTCAGCCACGATTCAGTGATGGCCACAACATCATACCTGACAACTGTAATAGTGCAACAAGATCATTCTTCTGAGGAGTAGGTTTAAAAGGTGGGCAGAGGGGAGAGAGAAACACATAGTGATAGATAAAACCTGAAGGGGGAGGGGGAGATGAAGTAAAGAGGTGGGAAGTTGATTGGTGAAAGAGACAGTAGACCATGGAAGAAAGAAAAGTGGGGAAGGAGCACTAGAGGGAGGCAATGGGCGGGCAAGGAGATGAGGTGAGAGAGGGAAAAGGTGAAGGGGGGGAATGGGGGGCATTACCAGAAGTATGAGAAATCGATGTTCATGCCATCAGATTTGAGGCTACGCAAACCGAATATAATGGGTTGTTCCGCCAGTCTAAGTGTGGCCTCTTCACGACAGTGGAGAAGACCATGGATGGACATTTCGGAATGGGAATGGGAAGTGGAATTAAAATGGGTGGCCACTGGGAGATCCTGCTTGTTCTGGTGGACAGAGCATAGATGCTCGGCGAAGCGGTCTCCCAATTTACGTCGGGTCTCACCAATATACAGGAGGTCACACTGGAAGCACTCAACACAGTAAATGACCCCAACAAGACTCACAGGTGAAGTGTCGCCTCACCTGGAAGAACTGTTTAGGGCCCTGATGGTAGCAAGGGAGGAGGTGTAAGGGCAGGTGTAGCACCATCACAGTCGCCTCTTTTCCCCCTTTCCTTCTGGGTTGCAGCGTGAAACTCAGTGCCAGAGACCCGACCACTCTGACTATCCTCTGCTAGGTCAACCCCCAACAGTATCCAAAGTGGTATACCTGTTGCTGAAGGGGATGGCCACAGAGTCCTCTGCACTGACTCCTTAACCCTTTGCTCTTCCTGACTGTTACCCAGTTTCCTGTGTCCTCCACCTTAGCTCTAACTACCTCTCTATATGTCTTATGTTGAAAAATATGATATGAATCAGGATATCATATTTGTACCTCTTAAGTTCACCAGCCTACAGTTGCTCATAGTTTAATTTGTAATTCCACACAGTTACATTTTCCTTCGGAGCCCACCCTTGGACTTAGGCACCACTTGCAGAGTTGTTTCCTCCATATTCCAATGACACAGTGACAATCCGGATACTTGGTGGTTTACGTGTGGAGTGGGCATGTTTTCCCCCTGTGAGTTTTCCCAAGGTGCTCTGATTTCCTAAAGGCATTTTGATAGGTAGGTTAGCTGGCGTAGATTAATAATATGTAAGGGCGTGTTAGAATCTGATGGAAGTCGACGGGAATGTGGGAATGAGTGTCAGATTAGAGAAAATGGATGCTTATCATCTAGTGCAGACTCAGTGGACTGACAGGCCTGGGTTCCCTGTTTACAATACAGTTATTACATCAGTTTGATATACTACTAAATTATGACATAGAAATTATAAGATTTCCTACCATGGCCCACAGCTGCAGAAATTCTCGGCAAAGAATTCAGGAACTTGAGAAATAATTAACAACTTTCAAAAAAAACATTTTACCACAGTTCAATCTCCTGAAACACTTCACAAAATCGAATTTGGTCCAAAATCCGAAACCACACCAGATATGTTTGGGCAGCTGACCATCAGCTTGGCCAACTGCAACTCCAGCAGTGCATTCCAGGCACACACAATGTCCATGTAAAAAAACTCCATCCCTTACCTAAAATTCATGCCATCTGGTATTTAGACTTTCAACCCTGGGGGAAAAAAAACAGCTATTGACCCACGCAACACATATCAAAGTTGCTGGTGAACGCAACAGGCCAGGCAGCATCTCTAGGAAGAGGTACAGTCGACGAGGTATAGAGATGCTACCTGGCCTGCTGCATTGAAACGTCGACTGTACCTCTTCCTAGAGATGCTGCCTGGCCTGCTGCGTTGAAACGTCGACTGTACCTCTTCCTAGAGATGCTGCCTGGCTTGCTGCGTTCACCAGCAACTTTGATGTGTGTTGCTTGAATTTCCAGCATCTGCAGAATTCCTGTTGTTTGAGCTACTGACCCATGCCTTGCACTAATCTTATAAACTCCTTTCAGGACTTCCATTACCCTCAGCTATTCCAGAGAAAACAATCCCAAGTTTGTCCAACTTCTCCTTAGCGCATATACTCTCTTCTAGTCTCCACAGCATGCTGGTAAGCCTTCACATTGCTCCCAAATAGGATGACCAGAGACAAATTCCAATTAGCTGTTGGAAATAAACACTTGACAGTCCATTGCTTTTATAAACATACCATTCTGAGGCCAACATACTCAGATCTTCACTGCTACTTTATGAAAAAAATAATCAAGAGGCGTATTTCAAATTAATTCATTTATAGATGAATTCTATGATTATTTTTGATAATCTTTCATTCAGTGCTTCCCACCTTTACTCCCGATGATGTGGGTAAATGGAATTCAAATACTGATAATTTAAAGTTTAGTCAAATAAAATCAAGGCACCCAATGGCTTTCTCACCAAGACATACACTTAGTGGCCATTTTATTAGGAACACCTGTACACTTGCTCATTAATGCAAATATCTAATCAGCCAATCATGTGACAGCGACTCAGTGCAGGTAGCGGTGGTTAAGAGGTTTAACTGCTGTTCAGACCAAACATCAAAATGGGGAAGAAATGTGATCTAAGTGGCTTTGACCATGGAATGATTGTTAATACCAAATGAAGTGATTTGAGTATCTCAGAAAATGTTGACCTCCTGAGATTTTCACATAGAAACAGTCTCTAGAATTTACAGAATAGTGTGAAAAACAAAATAAACAGTAAGAAGCTTGGTGAAAATGCCTCATTCATGACAGAGGAGAAAGGCTAGTCTGATTCAAACTGACAGGAGGTCGACAATACCTAATATTGCAACACACATTATAACAATGGTATGGAGAAAAGCATCTCTGTACACACAACACGTCAAACCATGAAGTGGATGGGCTACAGCAGCGAAAGACCATGAACATATAATCAATGGCCACTTTGTTAGGTACAGAAAGTACTTAATAAAGTGGTCACAGAGTGTACAGCACAGAAACAGGCCCTTCGGCCCATTGAGTATATGGCAACCATTAACCACCCATTCACAGTAAACCTATTCCCATTAACTCTCCACAGATTCTACCACACCTGCACAACAGGGGAAATCAACAGGGGAAATTTACAGGGGCCAATTAATGTACCAAACCGACTATCTTTGGAATGTGGAAAGAAAATGGGGCTCCAGATCCAGTGGAAAAGAATGGAAACAATAGGATTGCCTCTCAGGGAACCGGTACAAATCCAATGGGAAGTCAGCCTTCTTTCTGATCTTTATATTTCCCCTACAGTGAATGCAGACAGTTTATTGCAGCACACAGTAAGATGTTATTATTGGATGAAAACTTAGCATGGTGTAGTTCTGGCTGAGAAGGCCATTGATTGTCTTGATTATGACAGAAAAGGATCACCATTCAATATATAAGGAATAAAGGGGAATAACAATCTCAATCTCCCCTCTCAAAAGAACTTTCTGAATTCTTACAATAAAAAACATCACATTTATTGTTTTCGTACAAGTTACAAAACGTGCTACTGGAAAGGACAGTGAAATCAGATTTAATAATAATTTTCAAAACCTGTAGGGGCAATGTGGATGGAGCAGCGGCAACTAGGCAGCAAGGAAACAAAAAAAATTTGCAGATGCGGGAAATCCAAAGCAACCCACACAAACTACTGGAGGAACTCAGAAGTTCAGGCAGCATCTATGAAAATGCATGAACAGTCGACATTTTGGGCTAAGACCTTACAACTTCCTTTGCCGTATACCTCTATGATTCTGTAGCTCATAGGGCCATTTCTTCATTAGTTGTGTACACAATAAAAATGCAAGTTACAATCACGGAGTTTAAAAAAGCGGCCAGTTGTGGGTAACAAACATCAAATCATTTGGTATGATTGCAATGCGCATAGTTAAAACATTCATAAACAGCTTTCTCAGCTGTACGATTAGCTATATTATGTCTTAAGAACTGAAGGATTTGCATAAAACTAGGAAGAATTTAACAGGCAAAGTGAAAGCAATTCAGCCCAACTGATCTCCGCACAATATAAGCTAAATCATCTAACCATTTCAATACTTCTGTTCCCCCTCACGTACTTACCTAACTTTCCATTAAACACCCACACTATTCCCTATGGCAATCTGTTCCAGACTTGCCACTCCCTCAGGGAAAAAGAAGTTTCTCCTGAATTCACTCAGTGGCCTCCAAAGGCAATTGTATCAATACCAATCACACTTGTGGCCAAACTGTAATAGATTGCAAACCTGTAACATTCTGTAAACACAAATATTGACAGAGAAACAATGTTTTGTCAATAAGACTTGCATCAAAGCCCACTTTATTGAACCAGTGCTCAGCTGCAGCTTTGTTCATGTAAGGAGTAGTATATCCACAGGCACCATATGGCATCTGCTCCCATGGGATGCAAGCTCTCAGCAGTTTTAAGTACAGATGTACTCTTAGACACTTTACCTTCCACTCAGCGTAGAGTTAAAGGGCACCACATGGATTCCCAGGGGGCCGCCGTCTCCAGAAAATTCTACCTTCTTTGTCAAATCACTGCCAAAAAAAAAGACGGATGAGGTTACACCTAAAACAGCTGAGACTCTACAAAACTTAGCTTTTTAACCCATTAGTCCAAATAAGGAAATAAGAGTAGGGTGACTGGATTATAAAGAATTCTGTTGGAACTCTTAGAAGAAAGGCATGAATAAAGCAAATGCAAATGAGTAAAACAATGTTTGCTCCCTGCTGTAACCAGGCATGTAGCATAGTAGATCCTTCAATGCTATTACGGCTCAGGGTGTTCTGAACTTCCCAGTTCAATTCCGGTGCCGTTCTGTAAGGAGTCTCTGTACGTCCTCCTAACGGAACGTGTGGGTTTTCACCAGGTCTTCCGGTTTCCTCACAGTCCAATGGCGTACTGGGTAGATTAGCTGGTCATTGTAAATTGTCCTGTGATTAGGTTAGAGTTAATTGTGTTTATTGGGGGTTGTTGGGGTGGTGGAAGGCCTACTCTGTGCTGTATCACTAAATAAATAAATAAATGGCTACAGGCGTCTCTTGCCGTTTTGTTTTTACAGATGTCCACAAATGGATTTTGTCCATAAACCTGAAAATACATCAAAAAATCTTTGAGTAGGGTAACCATCTTTCAACAGTATTGTAATCTATATCATCAAAAGCACATGAGCAGACAGAATAATTACTAAAAGTAAAAGTGGGTAGGATGAAAGGGGGGGAGAGAGGGGGAGAGAGGGGGAGAGGGGAGAGAGGGGAGAGGGGGGGAGAGGGGGGAGGGGGGGAGGGGGGAGGGGGGAGAGGGGGGAGGGGGGAGAGGGGGAGAGGGGGAGAGGGGGAGAGGGGGAGAGGGGGGAGGGGGGAGAGGGGGGAGGGGGGAGAGGGGGGAGGGGGGAGGGGGAGAGGGGGGAGGGGGGAGGGGGGAGAGGGGGGAGGGGGAGAGGGGGAGGGGGAGAGGGGGGAGAGGGGGGAGAGGGGGGAGAGGGGGGAGAGGGGGGAGAGGGGGAGAGGGGGAGAGGGGGAGAGGGGGAGAGAGGGGGAGAAAGGGGGAGAAAGGGGGGAGAGGGGAGGGGGGAAAGGGGGAGAGGGGGAGAGAGGGGAGAGAGGGGAGAGGGGAGAGAGGGGAGAGGGGAGAGAGGGGGGAGAGAGAGAGAGAGGGGGAGAGGGGGGAGGGGGAGGGGAAGAGAGAAAATTAGATACATTCATAGGATTGAACGTATGTCAGACTTTTAAATTTATTACTACAGGAGATCATTCATACATTGAGGTGTACATAAGTCAGGCATTCTTAACCTGCAGATGGCCTGCGTAATTAATACTAGACTTTGGTCTTCAGAACATGTGCTGATACAAGACAATAAAGTTTTCTCATCTTACAGCTCCAAACCAGAACATGCTGCTTATGTAAAGAATTTTGGGGGGAAAGGGGGGAAGGGGGGAGAGGGGAGTAAACGAGAGTGCCATCAGGTTAAGAACACAGCCATTATAATTATCAGCAAAAAGCTTGACCATCAATGCAAAGCAATTAAACATTGCAAGTTCTGAAGAGGGAGCTCATGTGGGTAAGTTACAACCTCCTGTAGATTTTTTTCTCCACAGCACCTCAAGAAATTCTTCAACAGAGAAAGGCATTGCAGTTCCCCAGTCTTGCCTTCCGGTTGATATGCACAACCTCAAAGGCATCAGGTTACACTTGTATGGAATCAAATTAATTAAGACAATGGGAAGTACGTTTTCATTAGCATCTATATGCTTACTCCCCTATCACAACAACGTTGTCTGTTCTTGACACATTGGCTCACCAAGCTATTCACAGAATTTCCAGCAGAGATAATTGAATTGAATTGAATTGACTTTATTACTTACATCCTTCATATACATGAGTAAAAATCTTTACATTACATCTCTGTCTAAATGTGCAACTTATAGTAATTTATAATAAATATTATGTGCAACAGGATAGTCAATATAACAGAAATACAGTTGCATCAGCATGAATTAAGCTCATGTTTATCTTTAGAAGCTTTATGTATGACGCATGGCTCTGGGGTTGAACACCTAATGGAATTTTTCTTTTTCCCCATTTTCTTGCTTAGTAGGGGTTTTTTTCCATCACAAAATTTTTTCAATCTTTATATAATTTTTTCTTCTTGAGACATTGTTAGGTGTTGTTTACTTTGATGTACTCGTGTTTATTTTGGAAAAAATAATAAAAAGATTTGAAAAGAAAGAAAGCATGAATTAAGCAGTCTGATGGCCTGGTGGAAGAAGCAGTCCTGGAGCCTGTTGGTCCTGGCTTTTATGCTGTGGTACCATTTCCCAGATGGCAAAAACTGGAAAAGTTTGTGGTTGGGATGATTCGGGTCCCCAATGATCCCCTGGGCCCTTTTTACACACTATTTTTGTAAATGTCCCGAATCATGGGAAGTTCACATCTACAGCTGTGCTGGGCTGTCTGCACCACTCTCTGCAGAGTCCTGCGATTGAGGGAAGAATATCTCTAACTATGAGTCAACAGATGAAAAGATTACTTGTAAAATCAGGTTTATCACTGTCTTATATGACATGAAAATTGTTGTTTTGCAGCTGCAGTACAATGCAAAGACAAAGAAAATTACTATAACGAAATAGAGCAAAAAAAAGTAATAACGAGTTAGTGTTCATGAGTTCATGGACCATTCAGAAATCTGATGACAAAAGGAAAGGAGCAGTTCTTGAATAGTTGAGTGTGGGTCTTCAGGCTCCGTACCGCGTCCTAATTGTAGTATTGAAAAGATGGCGAGGGTCCTTATTGATGCATGCATTCTTCCTGAGGCACCAGTTCCGGAAGACACCCTCAGTGGTGGGGAGGGTTGAGACCATAATGATCAAGTCTGCAACTCTCTGCAGCTTCTTCCTATCCTGTCCATCGGAGCCTCCCTCTGTACCAGACTGTGATGCAGCTTGTCATAATGTTCTCTCCTGTACCGCTATCGAAATTTGCAAAGATAAAAATGAGGTGCCAAACAGAGGTGACTTTTTGAATTCAGCTCACAAGAGAATCATCAAGTATTCCCATTTACAACCAGTACAGCTGAAATCTGTAGCCACGGACACTGAAGTAGAAAGAATTGTTTCAAGTCTTTTTAAAAAAAATAGTGATCTTCAGAACTAACAGACTGGAGACTCCAGACCACCCAGGGAGCAAACACAGCAGCTGGAGGCTCAGGGGAGGTCTCCATTGTCTCAGGAAATGTGGCTGCCAGAGAAGGCTCCAGGTAAAAACAAAGGGTGTAAACGACACGTTTAATGAATTATTTAATGCAAAAATATAGACCAGTAGGTCACACGCTCAAACACTGAAATTGCCAGTCATCTGTGATGCTATTAGTGCATTAAAAATCAATGCAGTTGCACCAAAGAATGAGCGTTGGGGCTTCTAATTCAAGCTACACCCTGCTGGAAATTTCTGAGGTACAGTTGTCATATGGGGAGACAAGAAACAGGAACAGCCCCTCCTGCTTGCACTTGGCTGGTCAAGTTTTCTGCCCTCAATTCCCTTACTGCTTAGAAATCTTTTTTGTCTTAGCATTGAAGGACTCTGCCACATAGCTCCCTGTGACAAGGAGTTCCAAAGATTCATAACCCACCAGGAGAAGAAATCTCCTTCATCTAGTTCAGAAATGGGCACCCCCTTACTCCAAGACCATGTCCTCTGATTCTGAACTCTTCCAAGAGAATAAACATCCTAATGGCATTTAACCTGTCTAGTCCCCCTAAGAATCTTATATGTTTGAATTAGATAACTCTCAAACCAAAGTGAATATCAATCCTTTGAACTTTTCTGCACAAGCCAAATCTTTCAATTCAATTCAACTCAAATTCAAGTTTAATTTTCATTCAACCATACATGAGTACCCATGAATACAGCCAAACAAGACAGCGTTACTCCAGGGCCAAGGTGCAACACAGTACCATGAGTCTCACACAGCACAAAGCACACATAACACATAAAGATAATCGGTAAGATACAGCCATGCAAAAAGATGGTCCAGGCCCGAGCCATGAATGGTGCAGAAATCTGCGGTCGACCACAGTAAACACTGGGGTGGAGGGGCAGGGCAGCTCTAATTCTATCCAGCCTTGACGCCACGCCACAGCTCTCCTGGTGAAGCACACTGCTCCATCGCCTCTCTTCTAGCAGCTATAAACAGGCAACATCACATCACTACATCGAGGTCACACAGCTCCCCCGCCATCCGCCCCTGCTTCCCTCCAATAAATCAGTGAATTGAATTTGCCATTCCAGGTTAACAATGTCCAAAAGGGTCTTGCAGTCACAAGAAAAGCAACTAAGACAGTCACTGACTCTTAGACTGTACGCTTATACCCAGGATCATCCCAGTGAAACTTCCCTGAATAGGATCCAATAAAATAATAATTTCCTTAAGTAAGGACACCAAAAATACAGCATTTATAGTACTCTAAACATGGTGTCGCTAGTGCCTTTTTAAAAATGCAAAAAGACTTCCCTTCTCCTGTACTCCAACCCACTGAAAAAAGGTTCCATTATTTACCCTGTTTTCAGGTGATAAATAATGCTAGGCCCACCAACAACCAGACAAGCTTTACATACATACAAACAATGGGATCTTGAATTTGAATTCGGTCAACATTTTGTCCAAGAAAGAACTTGATACAAAGTTCAAATGGAGAGTTACGAAAAGTTTGGACAAAGAATGAAGTCTTAAGAAGCACGATGAAGGAGATAAATAAATAGGTATTAGAGAATGAGGCTATGTAGAGACTTCCATATGAATGTGAAAACGTCCAAGATCAAGATTGTTTAATGTCATTTCCAGGACACAGTGCAAAGGAGGATAAAAGAATTTGTTACTCCGGATCTGCTGCAGTGCAAAAAAGCACAATAATAATAAAAGATACAATAAATATAAATACCACAATCACTTAGAAGGTTACCGTTAAGCTGGATTTTATGAGTAAGAATGCAAGTTGAAACATTGAAGAAAGTTGTGCTCAATTGTGGAAAGTAAAATATAATGGCCAAAATAGCACTAGAATTGACATGTCCCAGAGGTAGCAAGGCACAGATGAGTGTGTCAGTGGAAAAGGAGCTGAGGAAACAACATGGCTTTCTCTCATTCACAGTTATTCAGAGGGGCAGATGTCACACAAAATTATACCCTCAAAAGGAGTTTTCAAATTTTATGAGATGAAACTGAATGGGTGCAAAGAAATTTTGTTTTCAACTAACTTCTCAATAAATTGCACTCTGTACAAGCAACTTAATCTTTGCCTGTCTAAAACACACTATTTTACCAATTTTATGCACTGTAAATATCAACCTGAATACTCTGAAATAGAAATTAAACACACAATTTTCTGTCTCAGAGATATAGCACTCTGCCACTAGGTGAAGATGGTAGCTTTTTAAGTCCATGAATGTCTGGCTATTCCATTATTAGATTTATCACAAGCAAGCTTGATCCAGACTTCATCCAATGTTCAAATATGCACAAACTTAGCTCTACACATACTAATAACCATCATGAAACAAGATCTCAATTTCATATTTTCTTTTACCCTGCCCAAGAAAACTGCAACCAACTCCTGTGTTCATTTTATTGAAACCACCACCAACAGCAAAGCCCTCCAATACATTTAGGATTTTGTGTCATTCGGCACTTGAGATAAACAAGTACGTTTCTCATGCAATGTGCCAAGGAATCAGAGAGGAGAGCGAGGAGTTATTTTTCACACAGCAAGTTGCTGTGATTTGGAATGTGTTGCATGAAAGGGTGTCAAAATTTAAGTCCAACACCAACTTTCAAAAGGAAATTGGATATTGGAAAAAAATTGTAGAGCTTTGGGAAATGAGATGGAGTGTGTGACTAATTGGATTGCTCTTTGAAGGAGAAGACAAACATATATGGGTTAAATGCTATCTAGAATTCTGAGGGACATTCACAGCTACATGATCTGGGGTTTGCAGATAAGAGGGCTACCAAATAATATATGACTTGAAACACTTATGATTTTCACAGAATGAATGCTTAAAAATCAAAATAGCCCCTTCTATTTACAATCTTTTATTCCTTTCCTCCTCTGCCTCAAAGTGACAACTGTTTATATCTACACTAAGAAATAAAAATGGAAAATGCTGGAAGCACTCAGCATTTGTGGAAAAAGAAATAATACTTCAGCTGTTCGAAAGAAAAAAGGATGGACAAGCATTTGTCTTGCCATTATTTGGGACCCTGCTAGAAGTAAAGCTGTGTAAGCTCATAATTGGTCTGAGCCGCGTAAATCTTCACTCTATCTTTAGAAAATCCTAAAACATGTACCTTTTGACTTTATTCTTAATGGCATGTGATTCAATGTCAAATTTTATATCATAGTTCCCCTGCAAAGATATTTTGGATTTATTTTTAAATTACATTGAAAATTTTTGTATAATTGCAAGCTGTGACACAAAGTTTTTTTCCTATTCTTGACCCTCCAACCCCTTGCCTTCTCCCTCTCTCATAACAGGCTGATACAGAAGGAATGCAAGAAAATGAAAAGGATAGATTACCCAAGGACAAACTTGGATAAGCTTTCACAACCTTACAAACGTGTAACTGTGACAAAACACAAAAAAAAGATCAGGAAGATTTATGATCCAGAGAAGTCAGAGACACAAAGACAAACAGCAAAGAGCTCTGGTGAAGGAGCAACTGATAGCTCACTTGCTGAGCAGGAAATGTACATTTATCAGTTTATTTTCCTCACAAGGAAATGGAGGAAGATAAGCAGATGTGACACACTTCCCACAAGATAAAATGTCCTATTGCAACGGTGGGTGGTGGCGAATGTAGATGGGGAAGATTGCTACACAAATACGATGGTCTAACCTAGCATGATTTGGGCATCAGGATGACAACTTCTCAAATAAATTAACGAGTGCAATTTCATGATAGCTTAGGAGATGCCTTCCATCTTGTGATGTTCAATTGTGATTGCCTGCAAGAAAATTAATCTCAAGGTCATATATGGTCACTTTTAGTTTATGAAGACACGCAGTCCTCTTTTATTGTCATTTAGTAATGCATGCATTAAGAAATGATACAATATTTCCTCCAGTGTGATATCACAAAACACAGGACAGACCAAGACTGAAAAAAACTAACAAAACCACATAATTATAACATATAGTTACAACAGTGCAAAACACCATAACTTGATGAAGAAGTCCATGAGCACAGTAAAAAGTTCAAAGTCTCTCAAATGTCCCACATCTCACGCAGATGGGAGAAGGAAGAAAAACTCTCCCTGCCATGCCCGACCACGGTCCGACTCTGAGTCATCCGAAAACTTCGAGCTCTGATCAGCTCTCCGACACCGAGTACTGAGCGCCATCTCTATCCGAACGATTTGACCTCCATCTCGGTCACCAACAGCAGGCAAAGCCGGGGATATTGAGGCCTTCTCTCCGAAAGACTCCCGATCACGCAGTAACAACAGCAGCAAACTGGTGTTTCAGAAATTTTTTCCAGATGTTCCTCTGTGCTTTCACGTCCATCTCCATCAAATCAGAATTGTCCACGGCCCCTATTTAACGGATACGATATCATTTTTCACCGGAGGGCTGCGCACGCGCGGTGCACTGCTCTCTCTCCTCCCACTAGATAATAAGTTTACTTTGAAACTTTGAAGCATATCCCAAAGTAGTTTACAGTCAGTAGTGTTTCTTGAATTAGAGCTACCGCTGACATAGAGGAAACATGACAGTTAAGTTGTGCATAGCAATTCCCATTAAAACAAACATAAATGTGATCAGATAATCCATTTTAGCATTGTCAAGAGATTTTTTTAAATGGTCAAAATACAGAGGAAAGCTCCCACGCTGATCTTCAAAACACTGACACAATTGTAAGGAAGTGGAAGTGCAGATGATGCCTCAGTTTAGCACTTCAGCATCCAAAAAACAGCACACCATCAGCAGCGGTAAACTCATTTAGGATTGCACTGTTGTGTCACTGATGCTTGCACTCAAAACTCTGGAGTGAGACAAACTTTCTGATTCACTGGCAAGAGTTCCACTAACTGATCATCACACCACCACCACTACACCACTTGCTCCACCCATTAACTACTAGAGGACTTAGGGGGTGGGGTAGGGTGGGATAGAGTGGAGGGGCACTTCTCTGAGATACAGAAAGGACTGTGGGGCTTATAAATCTTAGAATATGTAAATGTAACAACAATCCTTTAGAAAGAAAACAGGCAGGAGTACTGGATACTATACAGAGAGAGAAACATTACAGCAGGCAAAAACAGAAATAAAGAGTACAAGGTTCTCCTTGAGTCAGAACCCATCATTGACATCTATTGACTTTGCCATACCTTAGAGTGCTTTTTGAATGCTTGTCTGGTGGTCCTGGAGGCTCTGTTCTTACATCTTCTGTGGGTGCCCAGTTTGCCACCTGGAAAATTAGAAGGGACAAATGATTTATCAAGAATTGCTTCAGATCATTAATAGCAGCTTTGCATTAACCCAGTTGTTCAACTTCTACTAGTTCTCCAAGTGTACACTGGAGTTCTGTTCTGAAATACATCTCTACACTTCACCTGCAAAAATCAATTGCTGGATTCAATAAATTTAAAAAGAAGAATCTTAGAATCAGGTACTACAAGTACTTCAATGGATTAGTAAATCCAGGCTAATAATTAAGATGATTTGACACATTTAGCAACTCCATTACTAGAACTGGATTCTGATTGCAAGCCATTAAATACATTGTAATATTTATTCTCCACTCTTCACAAAAAACAATGACATAAATTAAGGTCTGGAAAAGTAATTAACCATCGACTATTAAGTCTTTTTCTAAAATAAGCTTTGAATAGGCTTTAAATTTCATGCAACGTTCAAGCTTCATGCAGAGACCAGCACATACAGACAATCCAACAAGCTAATTTACCTGTAGCTGAAACCAGGAAAATACAAGTGTCCTTTTTTTGTTATTGGAAAGTCAATGATTTTAAAAACAAGTTGACAAGTAGCATTTGTTCCGTACCCTTGATATCTTCAATTGACCCATTGCAAATGTTAATTAGTTAACTGCTTCTCAGGAAGGGATCTTAATCTAATTAGCAGAAAAGCTTTCGTATGTATGAGGCTGCACAACACCTCTGAAGACAAACCAGAATGCACCCAGAGAAATTAAACCTACTAAACAAAATATACAGAGATTCGTTCCATGTTTTGTGTTATATACCAAAAGTAAATACATACTAAAGAGGGAGAACAAAGTTATCTTCTTTGGTCCCCACCATAAAAGTCAATTTACCAAGTACCTCGTCTAACCTCCTATCCCAAAGGGAACTGGATTGTCCACAAAAATCATATTACAACTAACTCCAGGATGAATTATACACCATCTAACGATGTCTATTTCTACCTCCACTATCAGATCCTGTACCTACTTCAGCTTACTGTTAGACTGAGTTTTTTTGGGTAGATGATTTGTTTACCCTGTACCTCTTCCTAGAGATGCTGCCTAGCCTGCTGCATTCACCAGCAACTTTGATGTGTGTTGCTTGAATTTCCAGCATCTGCAGAATTCCTGTTGTTTTTGTTTACACTTAAATGACTTTGGCCACCAGACTTCTATTTGACAAAGTACTGTGGATTGAGTCCACCACAATGGGCTTCCTAAAAAGGTGTGAATACCAGATGCTTCTGGGGCCGTAGTTCGACCGAGTGCTGTAGTTTCAAAGACAGTATTATCTATACATTATAAATGTTAATTGTCTTCTATGTTAGCATGGGAAATGCCAAATAAATGTATTGTAGACTTAACTTGCATTCCTAAAGGCTGTGGATACCAACCCAGACATGTTGGCGTCGGAAGGAAAGGATGGTGTGATATCTTGTATGTAGCTTCAATAGGAAGCATTGTCTATAACTTTTTAGGTAGCGATTTTCTTTGTGTTTAACATATAAATATCGAGCCCACATTTAGCTAACAGACCTTTCTGCGGAAAGCGTTTCCATTCGTAAGATTCCTGCTGTACCTTGTTGTGTCGAATAAAGAAGCTGCTTTGTATCTACCAGTGACTCTGTCTCTCCAGTGATTTCATCCATGCTACAACACTTACGATCTGCTGAATACTTCTGCACGCCTTTGTTAATTATTGTCTTGCCCTTTTCAGTGCAGTCAGGGTCAGCTACCCATATTGTACTCTCTGTAATCATGAAGAAATCCAAACTCAGCTGCCCAACTCCTATCCCACTGATTTCAGCTACGGGGGAATGGACTCTACTCCATTTTGTTGAAATATGCTGCTTGAATTGGCTTTATGCTCTGGTGCCTGAACAAAGCTAATCATTACATGAAGTTTAATGTATCATAGAAAAATACACAATAATAGATACTCTAATACAGTTACATTCCATTCACTCATCAACCAGAAACTCACTACCTACAGCAACTCTCAACCAACAACAGCCTGATTCTTAAATTCCCTTTACCACCATCTTGGTTATATTTGCAGCCTTCTCTGGTTCAATGGCTGTTTGAAATTACAGCCACTTCACTATTCCCAAATTAAATTGCTCCAGTCCTTCATTCAATTTCCTACGCCAAAAGCTCCAGAATTCTTACACCAAGTCAAAGCCACACCTCTTTTTAAAATACTTCTTAAAACCTCACTCTTAGACCAGGGTGTATTGCCTAAAGATCTCCTTATGTGGTCATATCAATTTATGTACAATAAAGCATAGTGGAATGTTTTGAAGGTGTTATATAAACACAAGTTGCTGTTACAGACAAGCATGTGACTGGAAACTTTATGTTTTGGAATAGAAGCAATTTACACTTAAATAGCAATATAGCAAAACATCCCAAATATGCTTCAAAGGAATTTTATCAAACAGCATTTGGTCAGAGAGGCATGTTTCAAAGAGAGATTTAAATGAAGAGAGTGAGGTGGAGAGATTCAGAGGGAGAATTCCAGAGTTTTGAATCCTTTCAGCCAAAAGCAACACATCACAGTTTGAGAGGTACAAAATCAAGGATGTGTAAGAGAGCTTCCAGATTGCAGCTGAAGTCTTTACAGTACAATAGACTGTGGCATAGTACAGACTGGCTTTGTGTTAAATGTTAAGGACACCTACTGTATGGGCAGAACTACATACAAACCAGCTCCTATAACATTATTAATTTAAAAGTTCAACATAAGTTTGTTCCAACAAACACAGAACTAGTTTCCCCTCTCTTCCACTTTCAGTATTGTTCTTTCTGAGATGTGTTTTTGCTAATTATTTTTAATTTACTTGCGATAATATTACTTTATATGTTGTGTGTGTGAATTGTTGTGCACCTTGGCCTGGAGGAACGTTGCTTTGTTTGGCAGTATACATGTGTATGGTTGAATGGCAATAAGCTGAATTTGAACTAGAACTTCATAGTCATAGTCATAATCATAGTTTATTGATCCCAGGGGGAAATTGGTTTTTGTTACAGTTGTACCATAATAATAAATAGTAATAGAACCATAAATAGTTAAATCGTAATATGTAAATTATGCCAGTAAATTATGAAATAAGTCCAGGACCAGCCTATCGGCACAGGGTGTCTGACCCTCCAAGGGAGGAGTTGTAAAGTTTGATGGCCACAGGCAGGAATGACTTCCTATGACTCTCTGTGCTGCATCTCGGAGGAATGAGTCTCTGGCTGAATGTACTCCTGTGCCCAACCAGTACATTATGTAGTGGATGGGAGACATTGACCAAGATGGCATGCAACTTAAACAGCATCCTCTTTTCAGACACCACCGTGAGAGAGTCCAGTTCCATCCCCACAACATCACTGGCCTTACGAATGAGTTTGTTGATTCTGTTGGTGTCTGCTACCCTCAGCCTGCTGCCCCAGCACACAACAGCAAACATGATAGCACTGGCCACCACAGACTCGTAGAACATCCTCAGCATCGTCCGGCAGATGTTAAAGGACCTCAGTCTCCTCAGGAAATAGAGACGGCTCTGACCCTTCTTGTAGACAGCCTCAGTGTTCTTTGACCAGTCCAGTTTATTGTCAATTCGTATCCCCAGGTATTTGTAATCCTCCACCATGTCCACACTGACCCCCTGGATGGAAACAGGGGTCACCGGTACCTTAGCTCTCCTCAGGTCTACCACCAGCTCCTTAGTCTTTTTCACATTAAACTGCAGATAATTCTGCTCACACCATGTGACAAAGTTTCCTACCGTAGCCCTGTACTCAACCTCATCTCCCTTGCTGATGCATCCAACTATGGCAGAGTCATCCGAAAACTTCTGAAGATGACAAGACTCTGTGCAGTAGTTAAAGTCCAAGGTGTAAGTGGTGAAGAGAAAGGGAGACGAGACAGTCCCCTGTGGAGCCCCAGTGCTGCTGATCACTCTGTCGGACACACAGTGTTGCAAGCACACATACTGTGGTCTGCCAGTCAGGTAATCAAGAATCCATGATACCAGGGAAGCATCCACCTGCATCGCTGTCAGCTTCTCCCCCAGCAGAGCAGGGCGGATGGTGTTGAACGCACTGGAGAAGTCAAAAAACATGACCCTCACAGTGCTCACTGGCTTGTCCAGGTGGGCGTAGACACGGTTCAACAGGTAGACGATGGCGTCCTCAACTCCTAGTCGGGGCTGGTAGGTGAACTGGAGGGGATCTAAGTGTGGTCTGACCATAGGCCAGAGCAGCTCTAGAACAAGTCTCTCCAGGGTCTTCAATGGTGTGGGAGGTCAATGCCACCGGTCTGTAGTCATTGAGGCCACTGGGATGAGGCAGGACATCTTCCACAGTACAGGAACCCTCCGGAACCTCAGGCTCAGGTTGAATACATGGCGAAGTACTCCACATAACTGAGGGGCACAGGCTTTGAGCACCCTGGTACTGATACCATCCGGTCCTGCAGCCTTGCTTGGGTTGAGACGTTTCAGCTGTCTTCTCACCTGTTCAGCCGTGAAGCCCACCGTGGTGGTTTCATGTGGGGGAGGGGTATAGTCATGAGAGCAGGGTGGGGGACTGTGAGGAGGGGTAGGAGGGGAGAGTGGAATATGTGTTGGTTGGGGGCCGACAACAGATGGCTCATGTGGGGGATGGTTGATGCCATTGCTTACAATACTGTGGAGGTATGGTTACACTATTGAGAAACATTTGTGTATTTTGACTTTTGGGCAAAATCAACTTTGTTAAGCAGGGACAGCCTGTGCAAGTTATCCTAATAGGCAGTTAAACACCAGATCAATAGGTGGCTATAACATTAGTGGAATATAAATGATGCCAACAATGACCAATACAACACTGTGATACATCAGATAATGCTACTGTGTCACAGATCTAGCAGCCCAGCTTCAACTCTGACCCCTAATGCTGTCTGCATGAAGTTTCCACAAGCCCTTATGTATCACAAGTGTTTCCCCTAAGCCTTTATGCCTATTGTTAGGTGATTTGGGGGAGGGGAAGGGCAGGATCAGGGTGAAATTGATTGGAATGTGAAAGATTACTATACCAGAAAAAAGGAGAAATTGGCAGTAATGCACTGACAGCTAACACAGATTCAATGGGCCTTATGGCTTTTCATGATAGTTGCCAAAGATCAAACAGTTTTTACAGCTACGATTCTTATTTGCCCCATAATTAATTTTTTAAAAACTCCAAGTCAAGGTATTAATAAACTTGATTCCACAGGTGATAATAAACCTGACTCTGATTCTATTGAAGTTACATCACTAACAAAGCATAATGATTTTTTATAAATATTAGAAGACCATAAGACCACAAGATATTAGAGCAGAGTCAGGCCATTTGCCCATCGAGTCTGCTCTGCCATTTCATCATGGCTGATCCAATTTTCCTCTCAACTCCAAAGTCCTGCCTTCTCCCTATATCCCTTCATGCCCTGACCAATCAAGTCAAGTTAAGTCACTTTTTATTGTCATTTCGACCATAACTGCTGGTACAGTACACAGTAAAAATGAGACAACGTTTTTCAGGCTCATGGTGCTACATGAAACAATACAAAAACTACACTGAAGAATGTAAAACAACACAAAAACTACACTAGACTACAGACCTACACAGGACTGCATAAAGTGCACAAAACGGTGCAGGCATTACAATAAATAATAAACAAGACAATAGGTACAGTACAGGGCAGCAGGTTGATGTCAGTCCAGGCTCTGGGTATTGAAGAGTCTGATGGCTTGGGGGAAGAAACTGTTACATAGACTGGTCGTGAGAGCCCGAATGCTTCGGTGCCTTTTGCCAGATGGCAGGAGGGAGAAGAGCTTGTATGAGGGGCGTGTGGGGAATCAAGAATCTATCGGCCACTGCCTTAAGTATATATAAAGACTTTGCCTCCACAGCTGCCTGTGGCAAAGAATTACACAGATTCACCACATTCTGGCTCAAGAAATTCCTCCCCATCACCATTCTAAAAGGATGCCCCTCTATTCTGAGGCTGTGTCCTCTGGTCTTAGACACTCCCACCACAGGAAACATCCTCTCCACATCCACTCTATCAAGGCCTTTCAGCTAATAAGCCAATATGAATATGTAATTACTTCTATATTATTAAATCTGATCATTGCTGGTTATAATCTGCTGTCTGATTGGTTAAAGCCTATGTTATTTAACTTAAGAATAAGATTCCAGTTTGTGGTAATGGATTCTTCTTTGAAGTAATGAGTTCCAGTTCAATCAGTAGCACTCTCATTTTGTCTCAAAAAGTCATGAGTTCACTCCAGAGATTTCAGCTCCATGGTCTGATACTTGAGAGCAGAACTGAAGGAATGCTCCACTGTCCGAGTTGCTGGCTTTCAAGTGAGGATAAATGAATGTCCTGTCAGTCTTTCTGATTATAGGATTGATAACAGTGTTTAGAAGAGATCTCTAAACTTCATGGCAAATGTTTACCCCTCAAGAAACATTACCAACACAAATTATTTAATCATTATTTCATTGCTGTTTGCATTGCACAAATTGTCTGCCTTGCTTCTTAAGTTACATGGCATCCACACTTTAAAAATTAATTAAATGTTAGTGAAGTACTTTAAGATGCCTGGAGGTTATGAAAAAAACTGTACAAACATGTCTTCTTTGTTGAAAGACTTATGCACACATTTTCATTTTTAGAATTTATTTATAAACAAAAGAATGCTTGAGCAAATTCTAAGCATTGGTCAGATATAACCAATGCTATTATGTTAAATTAGTAAACTTGGGAAGTTTATTAGCTTGCATATAAAACAGCATCTTTGCGTAGCTGAGCTGAAACACAGCAATGAGTTTTAAAGGAATGAATTTAATAAAATGTGATAAGAAGCCACAGGTCAAAAGGTTAGACTGCAAGGATGAAGAGCAAGTACTAAGATGGAGATTTAAGAAGGATTCCAAAGCTCAAAGCCTCAGCAATGAAGCAGCAGCTGACAGTATATACAGCGATCAAAGTGGTGCTGCTAGACAGAAGTGGAAGAATGCAGATATCTCAAAAAGGTGCAGACAGGAGGAAGTTACAGAGATTGACAAGATCAGACGTGGACAAAGACGAGAAAATCTGAAGATACTGGAAATCCAGGCAACACACACAAAATGCAGAAGGAACTCAGCTGGCCAGGCAGCATCTGTATTAAAGAGTAAACTGTCAACATTTTGGCAGAAATCCCACCTCTCCCGGAACTTCCGGGAGTCTCCTGCATATTAATAGTGGCTCCCTGATGCCGCAAATTATATATGATATCACAGAAATCAATTTTTTTGAGAGCGAGCGAGAGAAAAGCAAGCAGAGCGCACGAGCGTGCGAGGGAGAGTGAAAGCAAGCGAGAGAGGGAGAGCGAGCGAGAGAGAAAGCAAGTGAGAGCGCTTGAGAGCGCGCGAGCGACCAGGAGAGAGAGAGCGAGAGTGCGCCATTGCAGACTGTTCCAAAAAAAAATAAACCGTATGTCACCCAGAATACACTAAAGTGTACCCCTGCCTAATAGGGGTCAAAATAATGACAGTGTTGCTCGCTGCACTGTTTGCAACAGTGACTTCTCTATTGCCCATGGTGGGTTAAGACTGTAAAAGACATGTTGAGGTGAGTTTAACAGGTGTCATTCGTTCATTAGCATAGTTAACGTTATTTAAACTATCTGGCTAGCTGCTACGGACATTTTGTAGACAACAGTAGAGATGCCAGGCAGGATAGCTAAATGCTCCTCTTGTGGGATGTGGGAAGGCAGGGAGACCTCCAATGTCTCTGGCAACATCACCTGCAAGAAATGCATCCAGCTGCAGCTTCTAACAGTCCATGTTAAGGAGTTGCAGTTGGAAATGGATGAACTCTGGATCATTCAGGAGGCTGAGGGGTAATAGGTAGGACATATAGAGAGATATTTGTACCCAAGGTGCAGAAGAGGTGTAGACATATTGCAGACATCCCACCTCTCCCGGGAGTCTCCTGCAAATTGATGGTGCTACCTCCCTGAAATGAGTTTTTGCAGGGTGGGATGTCTGTTTTGGGCTGAGACCTTTCATCAGGTCAGACATGGAAAGCTTTGAAAACAAGGTTATGAAGTTACAATCAAGGTGACACTTTAACTTGGATCAAACTTAAACCCGATCAATGTTAAGATTGTTAAAGGCAAAAACAGATGAATGAAACCATTAACAGTTGTACAGGCTGGGACCAGATAGAAATAGTGTTTATTTTTTGGGTTACTTCATTGGTAAAGTCACCAATTAGAGAACAGTGCATCTCGGTGCAAGTGACTGAGGTGGGTGGGCTTTGGTTGAAAACTGAAGTCACTACAAAGCAGAAAGAAGGCACACACTTGTTTGAAAAACATTGCTGTCTCAAAGATGGTTTACTGATTGAGCCCATAAGGCAGTGACTCGCAGTGGTTTGGAGTTTCGAGCAATGGCCAGCCGGAGATCTGAAGGGTGAGAGACGTAGCAAAATCAAGTTTGCTGATTGTGTACATAAAGCATCGACTGGCAGCAGTTTGGTGTTTTGAGCAGCAGCCAATCAGCAAACGGAATTGAAGAGAACAAGTTAAATTTAGGCAGGGGTAAATGGAGCGGCCATTCTTGGAATGGACAGTGTTAGAGTGGGGATGTTGAGGCCTTTGCGCTTCCAGGCTTTAGCAAGGAGAGGCTTGAATCAGAGAAACTGAAAAGGTAGATTTTCCCCCCACATTTTATTTATTATATTTCCTTCTTTATAATTGTTTAACTACAACAGTAGAGATGCCAGGCAGGATAGCTAAATGCTCCTCTTGTGGGATGTGGGAAGGCAGGGAGACCTCCAATGTCTCTGGCAACGTCACCTGCAAGAAATGCATCCAGCTGCAGCTTCTAACAGTCCATGTTAAGGAGTTGCAGCTGGAAATGGATGAACTCTGGATCATTCAGGAGGCTGAGGGGTAATAGGTAGGACATATAGAGAGATATTTGTACCCAAGGTGCAGAAGACAGGAAACTGGGTGTCAGTTAGGAAAGGCAAAGGGGTTAAACAGCCAGTGCAAAGATGAGTTACAGAGTTATTACTCAGGGCAATTGATTTTAAAATACTGGCATCCATTTTGAGAACAGTGGTGAGCACTTCTGACACAGCAGGCATTATTAATCTTTTACCAAGTGTATGAGATTTTCCACACTTTGCTATCATTTTGAAAATGTTATAAGAAGCAACAAGACCACTATCAAGGTCATTTTTAGCTTTCTTGGCAAATGATTCGAGTGTGCAACGCTTTTCAAAAGCTTCTTTTGTCTTCTGGAACTGAGTAATACCCTAAGTAGCCTTTTCAGGGTTGTCTTTTATGGAAGTGTTCCTTCAATCTTGATAGTTTCATGGCTTCATTAGAAAGTATGGCATTACCAATAAGACACATAGGGAACGCTGATCCTCGGGGTTAGCTGATTCACTGATTGACTCTATTTCGCTGTTTGGTTCTGGGCAGCACTGTGTCGTTGCATGATCTGTTTTCTGTAGATCCGTAGAAAAAGCTGAGAGGCTGTACTTGACTTACCAACTGTTAAATTGAATGAACTAATTCTGTACTGCGAGTCAAATGGAACTGTTGGGCACCCTGGTTGGTAATTTCTACATCCCCAATATCTGTTTGGTTGCTATGGTTGAATGAGACTGCTGAGTTTCAGCCCTGTTGCGGTGAGGAGTGATCAACACTCGCAGAGCTATGGTTCTGCCTGTGTTCCAGTGTCTCACCATTTTTCTTTTTGGAAGTGCAAACACAAGGAAATTTGCAGATGCTGGAAATTCAAGCAACACACATCAGCGTTGCTGGTGAACGCAGCAGGCCAGGCAGCATCTCTAGGAAGAAGTACAGTCGACGTTTCGGGTTGAGACCCTTCGTCAGGACTAACTGAAAGAAGAGCTAGTAAGAGATTTGAAAGTGGGAGGGGGAGGGGAGATCCAAAATGATAGGAGAAGACAGGAGGGGGAGGGATGGAGCCAAGAGCTGGACAGTTGATTGGCAAAAGGGATATGAGAGGATCATGGGACAGGAGGCCTAGGGAGAAAGAAAAGGGGGGGGGTGTGGTAAACCATGTACATATGTTGCAACTCGGTTACCTGTCTGGACACACCCCTCTGCTGACTGCCCCTGTGGCTCCTCCCACAGAGTCCTGTATAAAGGTGTTCGCCTTGCCCCTCCCCCTCAGTCCGGGGGCAGACACTCACTGTGGAGGTCGTATTGAACAGCGAATAAAAGCCTTTCAGTATTTTACCAAACTTCAGTCTTTTGGAGTAATTGAAGGTGCTCAATTTTATTCACTGTACGTTTTAAAACATGGAACAGTCCCTGAGACCAGAAAAATTAGACCTCAATCCGCAAACACCTGAAGCTGGAAACGCTTTCGAACTCTGGCTGGCCTGCTTCAAAGCGTATCTAGAGGAGATTAAAGCGACCGACCCCGTAGCGAAGCGCAGAGTTCTACTCTCCAGGGTCAGTCCAAGGGTCTATTCGCTGATCAGAGACCAGCCGAACTACGACGGCACAATGAACGCACTCAAAAGACAATACCTGCGGCCGATAAACAGCATCTATGCTCGGCACCGTTCAGCGACACGGCAACAACGCCCCGGGGAATCGAGTGCTGAGTTCGTCCAGGCCCTACGGACGCTCGTGCGATCCTGCAATTGCCAGGAGCTGACGGCAGAGCAGCATGCAGAACTCCTAGTGAGAGACGCCTTCGTCACGGGGACCAGGTCAGTGTATGTGCACCAGCGGCTGCTGGAAAAAGTCAAAACCGCGAGTGGGATTGAGCAGCGCCGCGTGCGAGACGTGGGGGTCGCCATCTTGCCTGCCGCCATCTTCCCTGCACGCCACCACCACGTGCAAGACATGGGGGCCACCATCTTCTCTGCCGCCATCTTCCCTGCACACTGCCACCACGTGTGAGACGTGGGGGTCGCCATCTTCCCTGCACGCCACCACCACATGCGAGACATGGGGGCGGCCATCTTGATCGGCACCACCTCCCACCGCCTACGACCAACGGGTGCTCACGGGGCACCCCACCACGCCGGAACAAGACAGCGACCCCACCCTGGCTTCCGTGACCCTCGACCAAAGCGCTCCCCACCAGCTCGCAAGGTCAATGATGGACATCCTGGTGGAGGGGCAAAGGACAAGCTGCCTGTTTGACACAGGTAGCACAGAGAGTTTTATCCACCCGGCCACGGTGCAGCATTGTGGACTCATGATACGGCCGGTAAGTCGGAGGGTCACCATGGCCTCCAGGTCGCATACAACAGACATCCGGGGGGGGTTGTGTAGCGACGCTAGTGGTGCAGGGCACAGAATATCGGGACTTTACGTTATTGGTCTTGCCTCAACTGTGTGCCCCTGTGCTGTTGGGGTTGGACTTCCAGAGCCACCTGAAAAGCGTGACAATGAAGTATGATGGGCCCCTCCCGCCAATTACTGTCATAAATCCCGTTTTGTAGAGATATGTCACGTACCCCGCTACTGACCACACACACACACACCGACCCGCGCATCCCACCCAACACCATGCCAACTGCCACACTACCGACACCACTTGCGGCCCCTCCACCCTCAGGATCCCTCCCCCACCGCTGTTCGCCAACCTGACCCCCGACTGTAAACCTGTTGCAACTAAAAGCAGGAGGTACAGCGCGGGGGACAGAGCTTTCATTAAGTCGGAGGTGCAGCGGCTGCTCAGGGAGGGGGTCATTGAGGCAAGCACAAGTCCTTGGAGGACGCAGGTGGTGGTTGTTCTCCAAGCGGCCAAATCTTTCAACCTCACCTATAACAAGGACAAGTGTGTATTTGGGACCACCCGACTTGTTATCCTTGGGTGTGTCGTGGAGAATGGAGTCATTGGCCCTGACCCCGACTGTATGCGCCCCTTGTTGGAACTCCCTCTTCCCAATACCCTCAGAGCCCTCAAAAGGTGCCTGGGCTTCTTTTCATATTACACCCAATGGGTCTCTAACTATGCAGACAAGGCCCACCCCCGGTCAAGACCACCACATTCCCCCTCTCTGCTGAGGCCCACGCGGCCTTCAACCGCATAAAAGGGGATATTGCCAAAGCAGCAATGCATGCGGTGGATGAGGCCATTCCCTTCCAAGTAGAGAGTGACGCCTCCGACTTTGCGCTGGCTGCTACCCTCAACCAGGCAGGAAGACCAGTGGCGTTCTTCTCCCGTATCCTTCAAGGCCCTGAAATTCGGCACTCTGTGGTAGAGAAAGAGGCCCAGGCCAT
Organism: Mobula hypostoma; assembly: GCF_963921235.1. Taxonomy (NCBI): domain Eukaryota; kingdom Metazoa; phylum Chordata; class Chondrichthyes; order Myliobatiformes; family Myliobatidae; genus Mobula; species Mobula hypostoma. The sequence goes on from NC_086102.1 coordinate 125,353,900, forward strand.
AGTGGAAGCTATAAGGCACTGGAGGCACTATCTTGCCGGCAAAAGGTTCACCCTGCTAACTGACCAGCGCTCAGTCACATTCATGTTTAATAATCAGCAGCGGAGCAAAATCAAAAATGATAAAATCCTGAGGTGGAGAATTGAACTCTCCACCTACAACTATGACATCATGTACAGGCCTGGGAAGCTCAACGAGCCCTCCGATGCCCTATCTCCGGGAACATGCGCCAGCGCGCAGATCGACCGGCTATAAGCCCTACATGTAGACCTTTGCCACCCGGGAGTCACCCGGCTTTTCCACTTCGTGAAAGCCCGGAACCCGCCTTACTCCCTTGAGGAGATCAGGATGATGACCAGGGACTGCCAAGTCTGCGCAGAGTGCAAATTGCACTTCTACCGACCCGAAAAGGCACCACTCATCAAGGCCACCCGCCCCTTTGAGCGACTGAGTGTTGACTTTAAGGGCCCCCTTCCCTCCATCGACCGCAATATGTACTTTCTTAACGTAATTGGCGAGTACTCGCGGTTCCCCTTCGCCATCCCCTGCCCCGACACCACTACCACGTCAGTTATAAAAGCCCTGCGCAAGCTCTTCACTCTGTTCGGATACCCATGCTATATCCACAGTGACAGAGGGTCCTCGTTTATGAGTGACGAGCTGCGCCAATATCTACTGGCTAGGGGAATTGCAACCAGTAGGACCACGAGCTATAATCCCCGGGGGAATGGACAGGTAGAGAAGGAGAATGGCACAGTGTGGAAAGCCACACTCTTAGCCCTCAGGTCAAAGGAACAGCCAGTCCCTCGCTGGCAGGAGGTCCTTCCCGAGGCACTCCACTCCATCCGCTCCCTGTTATGCACAGCCACCAATGCCACCCCTCATGAGCGGCTCTTTTCTTTTCCCAGAAAATCGACCACTGGAACCACCCTACCATCTTGGCTGACATCCCCAGGGCCAGTGCTGCTCCGGAAACATGCGAGGAGCAATAAATACTCCCCGATAGTCGAGAGGGTTCACTTACTTCATGCGAACCCCCAGTATGCCTACATGGTTTTACCTGATGGGCGGGAGGACACGGTCTCCATCCGCAACCTGGCGCCCGCAGGAGCTCCGGGCCCCTACCCTGAACACTCCGTGGTGACTATTGACCCCGTACCCACCAATGTATGTACCTACAAGACACCGTGCACCACAAACCCTATACAGACACCACACGACACTCCCATACCGGGCACGACGCACACGCACAAGGGATTACCGACGCCTAACGTGCTGGCACCTGAAGTCAGGCCGGAGCCAGCACAACCGCCATCGCCGGTGCTACGTAGATCACAGCGACGGAGTCGACCGCCTGATAGACTTAACCTGTAAATATACTTCTTGTAAATATTGTCAGTCACTTCACCCCGCGGGACTCTTTTTAAAAAAGGAGTGGTGAATGTGGTAAACCAGGTACATATGTTGTAACTCGGTTACCTGTCTGGACACACACCTCTGCTGACTGCCCCTGTGGCTCCTCCCACAGAGTCCTGTATAAAGGTGTTCGCCTTGCCCCTCCCCCTCAGTCCGGGGGCAGACACTCACTGTGGAGGTTGTATTGTACAGCGAATAAAAGCCTTTCAGTATTTTACCAAACCTCAGTCTTTTGGAGTAATTGAAGGTGCTTCAGGTGGAACCCAGAGGATGGGCAAGGGGTATAGTGAGTCCCTCTCCCTAGGCCTCCTGTCCCATGATCCTCTCATATCCCTTTTGCCAATCAACTATCCAGCTCTTGGCTCCATCCCTCCCCCTCCTGTCTTCTCCTATCATTTTGGATCTCCCCTCCCCCTCCCACTTTCAAATCTCTTACTAGCTCTTCTTTCAGTTAGTCCTGACAAAGGGTCTCGACCCAAAACGTCAACTGCACCTCTTTTTGCAAGTGTCTGCTTTACTAATGGTTGGTCAGGTCTCGTGCCTCAAGTTAGGGTGCCTCTTAACACCCCCACACAAGAATCTTGAACCCCCCCCCCGACAACTTCTATTTCCCCTAAAGCCCCCTTAGGACACATAACCACCCACTTGTGGGGCAGTAACACCCCCTGTTGGGAATCATTGTTCTAAAGTAATTATTAGGTCTGAGGTATTCCATTTTGAGTGCAGTCATAGTTGAGCTGAGGACAAAACATCACCATTCTATGCAACATTTTCTGAATGAAGTGGGTGTTGCAAACATTCTGAAGTGCCAGTTTGGAATCTAGTCTCAGATGCTGGCACTTGTGAATTTTTAGCAATTTCTTGTCATCTGTATTACACTGGCACTAAAAGAACATCTCTGGTCGGCCCGTGGCTTTTTGCTTATGTTGTTATTTCCAATAGCGCTGATGTATTTTCTGCAAGCAACACAAGGTCTGTGATTGCATTTGATCTGCTTTGGTGGCTTTAAATAGTGACAAAGTTGGCCAGCGGAGCATGGTCTAACCGTCTCCTGTGGTCTATATCCTTATTTATTTCTTTCCTGTAGGTAGATGACCAAAAATGCACACAATACTCCAAATTAGATCTCACCAATGTCTTACACAACTTCAACATAACATCCCATCTCCTGTACCCAATATTTTGATTTATAAAGGCCGATGTGCCAAAAAAAGCTTTCTTTCTGACCCTGTCTCCCTATGCCACCACTTCCGATGAAGCATGGACCTATATTCCCAGTGGTCTCTGTTCAGCTGCACTTCTCAGTGCTTGACCATTCACTGTGCAAGACCTACCCTGGTGGGTCCTACCAAAGTGCAACAGCTCGCACTTGCCAGCATTAAGTTCCATCTGCTGTTTTTCAGCCCATTTTCCCAGCTGGTCTAGATCCTGCCACTGGCTTTGACAGTCTTCTTCACTGTCCACCCCACCTCTAATCTTGGTGTCATCCTCAATTTAACACATGATGAGCAAAAAGAGTAGTTATACAGCACTGAAACGTGGCTTCCCAACCATCACACATCCATTTACACTCATTCCACTTTACTCTCTTCAACGCCCTCCCGATTCGACCACTCACCAACATGAAAGCAATTTACAGAGGCTAATAAACCCACACATTTTTGGGAGATGAGTGGAAATTGGACCCCACCCCCAGGGGAAACCCACACAGTCACAGGGAGAACATGCAAACTTTACACATGTTAAGTAGAACAGGTCAGAATCTCTAGACCTTCAAGGCAGTATCTCTACCAGCTGCAAAACTGTGCTTAACATTTTGATTTTTTAAAATCATACATCATCAGAAACTTACTGCATAAGACCACAAGACATAAGAAGCAGAATTAGGCCATTTGGCCCAAAAATCTTTCAATATCACAAGTCATGATGAGCCACTGGCCTGTTCTTTAATTGGCTAAAATTGGCAGCATAGAAAAAATTCTAACACCTTTATATTTGCATTCCAATAGCACTCCAGTATAAACAGTGTAGTGCTAAAATAACAAAAAGTACTTCATTAAAAAGTGCACTGATGTGCCTTAAAGCAGTTCTAATTACTCCTTGAGGGAGAAGAGGGAATTCACGGCCATCAGCAACAATCGACCCAAGGGATGGAAGGCAGAACTGTTTGGCCTTGTATAATCCAGCTGTTGGTTCAAATGAATGCCTTCAGGAACATCACCTTCTGGCCTCTAAATATTTGAGCTGGAGCCAATCTTCCACTACCTCAACATTTCACTTCCCAATCATAATTACAAGCAGAACAGGCAAGCAGTGAGTTATAGTGCAGTACTTTGACACTCTCTATTGGGGGAAAGAGAGAAGGATAGATAAAAAGGAGGATGTAATTAGACAGTGGGCAAGTAGATAAGAGACAGAAGGAATGGCATAAAAAGTAACAAAGGAATAAAAATAAATTCTGAAGAATGTGCATTAGCAGTGGGAGGCATAAAAAGTAGTGAGGCACAGTCAGATGTACAGTAAGATTGTGCTGGGCAAGTGTGTTTTGGGAGGCTAGGCAAGAACAGTTAGTGTAAGATAAATCAGAATCAGGTTTAATATCACTGGCAAACAGTACATAGTGAAATCTGATGTTTTGCCGCAGCAGTACAGTGCAGAACATAATAAAAAGTACAATTTACAATAATATATACAAATTAAATTAAATAATTAGTGCAAAAAGAAAGAGAAAATACAGCAAGATAGTGTACATGGATTTACTGTCCATTCAGAGATCTGCTGGCAGAGAGGAAGAAGCTGTTCCTAAAATGTTGAGTTGAGCACATGTCTTCAGGCTCCTATGCCTCCTGCTTGATGGTGCAATGAGAAGAGGGCATGCCCTGGGTGATGGGGATGACGGGTATGCCACCATTTTGAGACATCACCTTTTGAAAGTGACATCTTGGAGGCAATTACACAAAGATGGAGATTCTGGGGCACAAATTGTTTTAGAGCACTGGAGCAGTCAAACCTGGAGATATTCAAAGCAGATTTCAGGTCTCTGGGGTAGATGAAGAAAAGCTGATGGCAACGAAACGAGCAGGAATCTTCTTACCAGTTTTCAGGATAAAGTCAAGTTCAAAGAGAAAGTGGAGTTTATTGCCATAAGCACAAATACATATATGCACCAGTGCAATGAAAAACTTAGTGGCAGCATTAACACAGGCATAATGCATCTTATCAGCCTTCAAAGAAAAGCATAAAGATATTTTTTATGAGAAACACAATTAGAATGAATAAAAAACAAAGCTTCTGGCATTTCCTGCTTTTCTTTTGGATATCAAGCAGCTGGAGCCTTTTCTGCTCATTGATTGGTGTCATGCTCGGTACGGACATTGTGGACCAAAGGGCCTGTTCCTATACTGTTCTAATCTTGATTTCACTCATTTCTGGTATATTCTTGCTCAAATGACCCCCTACTGTCCTGTACCTTTCCAGATCTTTGCAGCACCTTCTGAAAAATGCGAAAGTAAAGCACATGGGACTGGGGACAATGAATAGACCCAGAGAACCAGTTGGCTGACAGGAAACGAAGAATAGAAATAAATGGGTTGTTGGCTTCTTAATCTGACAAAAGATATTCTTGCTATGGAAGGAATGTAGAGAGTATTCACCAGACAGATTCTTGGCATAGGAGGGCTGACATTTAAAGAGAGATTTGGGTCAATTAGGCTTACGTTCACAAGAATTTAAAGAAATTTGAGATGATTAGAAACCTACAAAATTCTGCATAAATTAGATGCAGGAAAGATGTTTCAGAGGGTGAGCGAAATCCAGGAACATGAGCTACATTCAGAAGATAAAGGGTAAGTCATTTAACACAGAGATGAGGAGATATTTTCCCCCCAGTGAGTGCTGAACTTCCAGGGTTCCCAAACACACCAGAATAATTGAAGCCAAGTAATGAAATCTAATCAATAAAAAGTCAGATAGCATTTTTAGGATGAGAGGTATAAGGGACTTTAAAGTATCAGGGAAGAAAGCAGAATCAGGGTACTGAGGAACAAACGCAAGATGCTGATAGAAGTCAACAGGTCAGGTAGCATCTATGGAGAGGGATGACTAGTCCAAGTAGGGTCACAGAGCCCAATGGGCTACTTCTGCTCCTATTTATAACTCTTCCAGAAGATAAGGAAGGATTTGATTGCATCAGAGAGTGTGCAGAGGAGACTCAGCGGGATGTTGGCTAGATTAGAGGACCTCAGTTATGGAGAGAGATTGGATGGGATATTCCTGGGGCAAAGGTGACAGAGAGGGTGATCTTTAAATTCTTTTGTGTTAATTTAACTAGCTGCATCACGGCCTGGTATGGAAACATCAGTGCCCAGGAATGGAGAAGTCCACAGGAAATGGTGAATACAGCTCAGTCCCTCACAGGAAAAGCCGATTTGAGCAGATTTACAAGGTGTGTTGCCACAAGAAAGCAGCATCCATGAACAAGGACCCCTACCATCCAGGTCATGCTCTCTTCTCTCTAGTACCATCGGGCAAGAGGCAAAGCAGCCTTTGGTCCCATGTCACCAGGTTTAGGAACAGTTACTATCCTACAACCATCAGGCCCCTGAGATGGTGCTGATAATTTCACTCACCACCACTTACAGATTCACTTTCAAAGACTTAACAACTCATTTTCCCAGGATTATCTACTTTTTTATTTGCACAATTTGTGTTCTTTTGTACACTGGTTGTTTGTCTTTGTTTATATAGTTTTCATAAATTATATATTTTTTTATTTTCCTGTAAATACATGCAAAAATTAATTTCAAGTCACTATATGGTTACATAAGACCACAAGCTATAGTGGCAAAATTAGGCTATTTGGCCCATCGAGCCTTCTTCACTATTTCATTATGGCTACTCCATTTTTCTTCTCAGCTCCAATCTCCTGCCTTCTCCGCCTCCCATATCCCTTCATGCCCTGATCAGTCAAGAATCTATCAACCTCTGTCTTAACTATACATAACGACTTGACCTCCACAGCTGCCGGTAGCAAAGAATTCCACAGACTCACCACTCTCTGGCTAAAGAAATTCCTCCTCATCTTGGTTCTAAAAGGACGCCCCTCTATTCTGAGGTTGTCCCTTCTAATGTTAGACTCACTAACCACAAGAAATATCCTCTCCACATTCACTCTATCAAGGCCCTTCAACATTCAAAGGTTTCAATCAAATCACCCCTCATTCTTCTGAATTCTAGTCAATACAGACCCAGAGCCATCAAATGGTCTTCATACAACAAACCGTTTAATCCTGGAATCATTTTTGTGAACCTCCATTGAACCCTCTCCAATTTCAGCACATCCTTTCTAAGAAAGGGGCCCAAAACTGCTCACACTACTCCAAGTGAGGCCTTACCAGTGCTTTATAAAGCCTCAACATTATATCCTTCCTTTTATATTCCAGTCCTCCTGAAATGAATGCTAACATCACTTTTGCCTTCCTCACCACAGACTCAACCTGCAAATTAACCTTTAGGAAATCCTGTAAAAGGACTCCCAAATCCCTAGGCACCTCAGATTTTTCTCTTCATTTAGAAAGTATCTTCATTTGTGTTTTCTCTTCAGTTAGAAAACATCAACCCCTACATTTTTTCTACTGAAGTGCATGACCATGCACTTCCCGACACTCTATTCCACCTGTCATTTCTTTGCCAAGTCTCCTAATCTGTCCAATTCCTTTGTAGCCTCTCTATTTCCTCAAAACTACCCGCCCTTCCACCTATCTTCGTATCATCCGCAAACTTTGCAACACAGCCATCAAATCGATCATCCAAATCACTGACAAATAACATGAAAAGAATCTTTCCTGTAATACCATGGGCTCGTAGCTTTTTAAGCAGCTTCATGTGTGGCACCTTGTTAAAGGTCTTCTGAAAATCCAAGCACACGACATCAACCGGATCTCATTCATCTATCTTGCTTGTTATTTCTTCAAAGAATTCCAACAGATTTGTCAGGCAAGACTTTCCCTTAAGTAAACAATGCTGACTACGGCCTATTTTATCATGTGTTTCCAAGTACCCTGAGACCTCATCTTCCCAGCCACTGAGATCACACTAACTGGCCCATAGTTTCCTTTCTTCTGCCTCTGTCCCTTCTTGAAGAGTCATCCAGAACCATTCCAGAATCTGGTGATTCTTAAAAGATCATTACTAATGCCTCCACAATCTCTTCAGCCATCTCTTTTAGAACCCGGGTGTACATCATCTGGCCCAGGTGACTTATCTACCTTAGAACTTTGAGTTTCCCAAGAACCTTCTCTCCAGTAATGGTAACTTCACACACTTCATGACCCCTGACACCTAGAATTTCCACCATACTACTAGTGTCTTCCACAGTGAAGACTGATGCAAAATACTTAGTCAGTTCGTCCGCCATTTCCTTGTTCCCTATTACTACCACCCCAGTATTGTTTTGCAGCGGTCCAATATCCACTCTCGCCTCACTTTTATACTTCATGTATTTGAAGAAACTTTTGGTATCCTCTTTAATAGCTTACTTTTATACTCCATTTTTACCTTCTTAATGGATTTTTTTAGTTGCCTTCTGTTGGTTTTTAAAAGATTCCCAATTCTCTAACTTCCCACTAATTTTTGATCTCACTTTGGCTTTTATGTTGGCTTTGACTTCTCTTGTTAGCAATGGTTGTGTCATCTTTCCTTTAAAATACTTCTTCCTCTTTGGGATGTAACTATCCTGTGCCTTCTGAATTGCTGTCATCCCTGCCAGTGTTCTTTTCTAATCAATTCTGGTCAATTCCTCTCTCATACCTCTAATTTCCTTTACTCCACTATACATATATGTACTTTGATAATAAATTTATTTTGACTTTTGACCAAGTAGAAGTACACAAGATTATGAGAGGCACAGATAGGATAAATAGTCAGAATAATTTTCCCATGGTAGCAGTATTAAAAACAAGACAGCATCATTTTAAAGTGAGAGGAAAGAGTTTTAAAGGGGCTCTGAGGGATATGTCGCCATGACCTAACTTTCACTATTAACATCCATAAACTCTCTGGCATCTTCGCTGACTACTGAAACTAATGTTCTTTCATTGCTTCATCCATTGTTTTCACACAGCAGTCTCTCTGTCTGGCCACTCAATCATGCAGTGCACCGCACACTGGCTGATCAGGACATATTGACAAGCAAGACAAGAAAAAGAAACTCAGAGCACTGACACCTTGTTTTCTACTTTGACATTTTCTTTCTCAGCATGAACTTTGAAATCTTTCCAGCAACCATCAACCTAACCTATATATCTTTCATTGATATAATTCACATTAAAACTTGCTTAAGGTTCATTCATTGGACAGACACAAGTCATTCAGCCCACTAACCCATCGCAGCATTTCTCCTCATCTAAATATATTGGTATAATCTCTCCATTATGTCCTTGTCAGTTTCCTCTTCTTCATTCCAGTTACAGCATTTACGTTAACCAGTTCCCATGGTAGCACATTCATAATATCTCTTATTTGTAAATGTAAAATTAAGCACCCTTTACAGAGAGAATCCTGGAAACTGTGAATGCTGTCAGATTACTCTTTTCATTCACTCTATAGCAGAAGTGAGTGGAGGAATGGTTTGGGAAACAGAGGGCCAGGGTAGCTGGTGGAGTGGTTGTGTGGGAAGTAGATATTAGGCTTACAGACAAAGATAATAACAAAAAGGTTGAGCATGGTGTTAGAGTGAGTTTTTTGGGTAGATGATTTGCTTACACTTAAATGACTTTGGCCATCAGACCTCTATTTGACAAAGTACTGTGGATTGAGTCCACAACAATGCACTTCCTAAAAAGGTGTGAATACCAGATGCTCCTGGCGCCGTAGTTTGACCAGATGCTGTAGTTTCGAAGACAGTATTATCTATACATTACAAATATTAATTGTCTTCTATGTTAGCACGTAAAATGCCAAGTAAATCCTAAAGGCTGTGGATACCAACCCAGACATGTTGGCATTGGAAGGAAAGGATGGTGTGATATTTTGTATGTAACTTCAAAAGGAAGCATTGTCTATGCATTGACTGCAACTTTTTAAGTAGCGATTGCCTTTGTGTTTAGCATATAAATATCGAGCCCACATTGAGCTAGCAGACCTTTCTACTGAAAGCGTCTGTCTGTATGATGCCTGCTTGTTGTGTCAAATAAAGAAGCTGCTTTGTATCTACCAGTGACTCTGTCTCTCCAGTGATTTCATCCATGCTACAACACATGATCTGACTAACGATCTGAGTTGTGTCTATTTCAACGTAAGGAGTACTGTAGGTAAGACAGATGAGCTTAGAGCATGGATCAGCAAATGGAACGATGATACTGTTGCCATTGAGTGAGACTCTGTTGCTGGAGGGACAGGCCTGTCAGCCCAATGTTGCGGGTTCTGTTGTTTTAGACATGATAGAGGGGGAAGGGTGGCATTACTAGTCAGGGAACATGTCACGGCAATGCTCAGACACGAACAGCCTCAGGAGCTCATCTACTGAGGCTATATGGGTGCAACTGAAGAATAAGAAAGGGATCATCATGCTTAACAGGATATTATCGACCTCCCAATAGTCAGCAGAATCTAGAGAAGCAAATTTGTAGGAAGATAACAGAGAGTTGCAAGAAAATAACATTATGATAGTAGGTGATTTTAACTTTCCACATATTGATGAGGACTCCCATACTGCCTAGGACTGCCTGGGATGGAGTCTGGTGGTCTTGCCATGGATGCCTCGTAGCCTCCTCCCTGACGAGAGGATTGGGATAGTTTGTTTTCTGGCATGTTTCTATTAGAATAAAAGCAAGGCTAACAGGTATAGGGAATCTTGGTTTTCAAGGGATATTGAGGATCTGGTTGAGGAGAAGGAGGAGTGCTTAGCAGTACAGGCAACAAGAAACAAATGAGGCACTTCAGGAGTATAAAAAATGCAAGAGAACACTTAGGAGGGAAATCAGAAGGGCTGAAAGAATGCATGAGGTTACTCAAGCAGAAAAGTTGAAGGAAAATCCCAAGAGCATTCACAGATATATTAAGGGCAAAAGTATAGCAAGGGACATAATCAGTCCACTTGAAGATCACCATGGTCATTTGGAACTGAAAGAGATAGAGGGGATCTTAAATAGATCTTTTACTTGGGGAGATGGATATTAAGTCTATAAAACTAAAGCAAAACAGTAGTGAGGTCAATGACTGCAAACGGATTACAGAACATGAGGCAATTACTACCTTGAGGAAAATTAGGCTGGATTAGTTCCCAGGGCCTGACAAGGTGGTCCCATGGACCTTGTGGGAGGCCAGTGCAGAAGTTGCAGTGATCCTGTTACAGATTTTTAAAATCTCCTTAGCCGTAGGTAAGGAGCTGGAAAACTGCATGTTAGTTAATGTTGCTTTGTTGTTTAAGAAAGACTCTAAGAATAAGCCAGGAAATTATAAGCTTGTGAGCCTGACATCAGTAGTGGGCAAATTATTGGAAGGTATTCTAAGGGACAGGATATGTAACTATTTGGGTGGACAGGTGCTGATTCAGAATAGTCAACATGGCTTTGTGCATGATAGGTTGCGTCTAACCAATTTTGTAGTTTTTCAAGGAGTTTAGCAGGAAAGTTGATGAAGGAAGGGCAGCGGACATTTAACACAATGACTTTAGCAAGGACTTTTACAAAGTCCTATCTCAAAGGATGGTACAGAAGATTTAGTCGCTTCGCATTGAAGATTATGTAGTAAATTTGGTGCAACATTGGCTTAGTGGGAGAGGCCAAAGATGGTAATAAATTGTTTCCTCTCTGACCGGAGGCCTATGACTAGTGCTGTGTCGCAGGAATCGGTGTTCAGTCCATTGTCGTTGGTCATCTATATTAATGACAACAGATAATAATGTGATAACATGGATCAGCAAATTTGCAGATAACACCAAGACTGGGGGTGTAGTGGACTAGTGGACAGCGAGGAAGGTTAACAACACTTGCGGTGGGATCTGGAACAGCTAGAAAAATGGGCTGAAAAACAGCAGACGGTATTTAATGCAGACGCGTGAGGTGTTGCACTTAAGGGGGACAAACCAGGTTAGGACTTACACAGTGTAAACACAAGAAGCTTTTTTCCACTGAGGTTGGATGTGATTATCATAAGTTATGGGTGAAAGGTGAAATATTTAAGGGGAATCTGACAAGAAATTTCTTCACACAGAGGGTGGTGTGAATGTGCCAGGGGAAGTAGTGGATGCGGGTTCAACTGCAACATTTAAGAGAAGTTTGTGAAAGCTAATGGATGTGTGGGGTATGGAAGGCTATGTTTCGAGTGCGGGTTATTGGGACTGGGTAGAATTACAGTTTGGCATGGACTAGAAGGGCCAAAGGGTCTGTTTCTGTACTGTGATGCTCTATGATTCTTTTAGTGGGAGATGTTGATAAAATCACAATGTTTAAACACAGTTGCACAAGTACATCGATAGGAAAAGTTCAGAGAAATGTTGGCCAAATATTGGCAAATGCACTAGCTCAGGAGTCACCTTGATTGGCACAGACTGACTGGAGCTGAGGGGTCTGTTTCCATGCTGTATAATTAATGGCTCCATATATGAGGCAAGAGGGATTATGTTAAAACATTCTACTTTGGAGCTCAAATGCATTTTCACTGGAATCACAAGATGTATAAAAATGATTTGCAGCACTGAAATAACTAAGATGTACAATATTCAAGAATCAAGATTCCTGGCACAGCGCCACCTGGTGTACATACTGAATAATTCCCTGTTGCCACTGCATTGGCCCAGAACATAACTAAAAGAGACAAACTGGTAATTCTCACATTCCAATGTGTAGAACGCTCCTGTGCTGCTGCATGCATCCAAAGGTGAAGATTAAAGCCATTACTTTGCATACATAAACAGTGCATTCAGTAAAAATGAATATGCAGAGATACAAACCTGCAGAATGTGATCTTGACTGATACAGAGTGATGAAAATAGTTCCGATTTACCGAAGTCAATGCACTAACTACTAAGATTGTCTTTGCAGATTTCACAAATGTTGTGATTTGTAAGATATCAGTTGAAAGCTTAAGCAACACCTTCCTTCCTAAGAATGAGGATGGACAGCGGGAAAAGAAAATTCTTCCATACAGGTTTAGGAGAACACAGTAACAAATGATCAGGACAAAACAACTTTATCTGGCAAAAAAGCTGAGAAAGACAAAGAAAACTGCATTGGCTACACACAATCTATGAATGACCATGAGAATCACTTGGCCATGGAAGATTTATGGAAATGATTGTATTCCATCGCTTTCCCCTTAATTACCTCACACAATTTCAGTTTCTGATTCATTTATCACATGTAGATCAAAACACAGAGTGCAATGGGTCATTTGAGTCAGCAATCAACGCAACCAAGGACGTGCTGGTGGCAGCCCGCAAGTGTCGCCTCACATTACGTTGCAAACACAGCATGCCCAAAATGTTCAGCAGAACAACACAAGCAGCAACAACAAAACAACAGCAAAACAAGCCCCCTTCCTCCCTCCCTCACACCCATCACCCATCCCCACACTCACACACACAGACAGTCCTCTCTAATCCCAGGACAGGCCAACTCCAGGCCTCCAGTGGACTCACTGACTCACAAAGAACAGGCCTCTAACTTCCCCAGTGAACTCGCAGACTCAGGGCCTCCTTCGGTCATTGGGCCTCGACTTCTGGACTTCTGATTGACCTTCAAGCTTCGATCGTCAGTATCAACCCCAAGCTTCACCAATGACAGAATACTGAACTTCAGGCCTTGAACTCTGGTCTCACCGATGTTGGGACCCAAACTCCAGGAGGTGATGGGCTATGAACTCCAGTCTCAACAATTCACCAACCTAGGGTGTCACCAGCCCTTGTGCCTCCTGCCTGCACAGACCTCCAATCCCAGAACCTGGCAACCTGGGTAAACTTGTTGATGGGGGATGGGAACACCAGCTCTTGTCCTTGTTGGTCTTCGACCATAGCGCTTGTTAGCCCGATGGGTGTCCTTCATCACACATCCACGTCATTGGCTTATGAACGTGGAGCATGGGACGCCTCGACTCCAGCATGACTTCTAACCCCCGCAACATATCTTTTGTCCCTAAACCCCTAATTATGATTTAATCTGCTTCCGCTATACCTTGAGACATCAACACTAGCTCACAATTATCTTAAGTTCATGTCTGGTTATCTACTCTCCTACTGGTGGTAAAAATTCCTACATATTGATATAAAATCCCTTCATAATACTGGATATGTCTATTAACTCTTCCTTTATTCTTCCCCACTCAAAGTAAAATAGCCCAGCTTTACTAAACACTCCCATAACTGGACATCCCTAACTTTTGGTATCATTCACTGTGTACATTGTTTTAATGTTTTAATGATTGTTTTAATAACTTCCAGTCAAGATGGCGCATCTTCTGGATAGATCATATATTTCACTTCGTTTATATCTTTTACGTTTGTTTTTTTTTGTCTTGAATGTGATTCTGGAACCGTTGAAGCCTGTGATTTGTAGTTTGGAGATCGTTTAGGTGCTTCAGGCAGTCTGAGACAGTCCCCAAGGGGATTCCTGGAGGCAGAGGCAGCATGTGGGACCCTTGTGGCGAGAACATCAGAATGCGGGCCGATGTTCAACTCCATTTTTCCAATTAAAGCTTCCATTGTTCGCCAATTAAAGCGACGAGAGGGATTGAAACACCGGCTGCCTGTCTTCTTATCGCAGGGAGATCGCTCTGATGCCAGAGAAGGGACACTGCCTTTTTATCACCAGTGAGATCGCTCTGCATGGAGAGGGAGAATGTTGCCCAGGTTTTTTGCATTTTGGTTGGGGACCTTTCATCAGTCTTAAGGTTTTTTATATTTAGTGTTTTTCGCCCGATCCTTCTCAGTTTTTTTGTGTGTGCAGGGGAGTGGGATTTGGGGGTTGATGTAACTGTTCTGTTTTTGTTTTTTTTTGCATGAAGGACAGATTTGGGAGTTGATGACCATGCAGCCTTTCTTGGCCTTCTTGGTTTCATGGCTATCTGAAGAAGAAGAATTTCAGAGCTCTATACTTTGATAATAAATGAACCTTTGAACATACGAATTTGTGAAGAGAAGTGACCCTAATTGGACAAAACCAGTAACTTACTGTACATCATTTTAACATAATTTCCTCCTACTTGTATTTGAGGAGTTAGCAGCAGCACATCCATGACAGGGTAAATCAATGTTCTTTGTTTTATTTTCTTTAACACCTAGTTTACTGAAGATCTCGGAATAACACAGGGCGGGTGTTTTATTTTGCTGTTTACGCACCTCTCTGAACAACAAGGCTTACATATCATTGAATTGCCCAAGAGGAACTAACTATGTTGATAGCTGTTAACTTAAAGGGCATGCTTTTCTTTAAAAAAATAATGAAATTTGAGATTAAATTATGAATGTGTTGCAAGGCTTGTCAATTTGATATTTGTTTAGTCAACCCTTTCCTAACACCAATTTTATATGCATTCACTGAGAAATTGTTTTACACAGGACAAAGCAAGTATTTCATTGCCTGAGTAGGCATTTGTTTGTGTAGGAACAGATATAATTGTAATCTATGTCTCCTTTGGTGTAATTGCTTCTCGTAGGCAGTAACCCGGGATCAAAGATGTCCCGTTTAGTACTCCAGTCACACCTTCACATTTGTTCTCCTGTTCTGCAGCCAACATCAGCCTGATTATATTGGTGGTAATCTCCAATGTACAAATGGTTGAACCCAATGGCAGGTCATTAACTCTTCAGCCAACGTCTCCCTCCAGTCCAAGACTAACTGCTTGGGTACGGATTTAAACCAAGTTCCCATTTACTACATCATGGTTTGAAGTAAACACAGAACATCTCAAGATGTAACTCAAAAAATTATCAAGAAGACCGCCACCGTCAAATTACCTGCTCAATGCACCTCATTGTTGAATACAATTATGAAAGGTCTGTGCATATCATGACTGCTTTGTAATAAATTTATCCTGTGAAATGCTTTGATACAATATCTAACAAAGACCTAAATGAATGCAAACATCTGGTTGCGCAGAACAATTTTTACTTCATCGCCTATGTGATTTAAAAAAATTATACAATATATACATGTGATTGCAACATGACCGACACGTGTGCTGTTCCCTATTTGTAGCTTTTGTATCTTCTTCTTGGGTGGTCAGGATGAGTTAGTTCCACTTCACTTCTGTGGGGTCTGAGATAGATAATGAGTAAAATGTGAGACTCACAGACTGGTAAACATGGGGCAGTAGATAGACGATGAGTTGGGCGGGTGGTTGGAGGTTACGACAGGTGGTGCCTTCAACAAATGCTTTCGCAGGCCATCCATACACTCCCAGCACAGGTTGAAAAGCTGCATATGCCTGCTTTGAATTTTATTCAGCAATTAGGTTTGGAAAATCATGAAAATCATAATCTTTAACCAAGCATACAGCTCAAGTAAGAACAAGATTGAATTGTAGTGCACTGCACTGCAGCTCCATTGCTCAGGTAATCTGAATGTTTGCTCCTTAATTCTAACTGCTGCGAAATGTAAACACTGTTCCTGTTCCTCCCTTGAAACCTCTGCTAATTGCTTTGGGAATATTAATAACATGTTTTCTTTCCTCTAAAAATATATCGGTAGTGATTTATAAACAGGTCTTGCAATCTCTTTGTAAAGCTACTTCGTTTTGTGCACTGCTGTTTTGGATATGCACTACTTCTGCTTTTACAAACAGATACTTTATACTTACTTTATACTTTACTGTCGCCAAACAATTGATACTAGAGCATACAATCATCACAGCGATATTTGATTCTGCTCTTTGTGCTCCCTTCGTACATTCAACAGCATTGCCATAACTCAGCAGCCTGCTGGACAATATGACTTCTTTTTCTTAAGTTATTAGCATACTGCCAGGAGAAGCAATTCAGCAAAATATTCTCATTGATGCTTAATTTCTGAGTGTAGCCTTAATTTCTTTTTAAGATAGCTGTCTGTATGGCACACATTTGTGCCACACAAATGGTTTTGCAACCAATACATTGTTATTTGGTCAAAATCCCAGGCTCCCTTCTGAACAATGCCATTGGCAGTATATTCTCTTCATGGACCAAAGCAGTTCAATAAACTGCCTCACTGTCCCTCTTTCAAGGGAAATTAGGTGACGGATCTCCAAATCCCACATTCCTTCTATGTACTTTCACACAAATGCAAACAATGGTGACTTTTGAGTATAACTTTGAAATGTGGAAAAGTTGTCATCTATATGAAC
This sequence comes from Mobula hypostoma, assembly GCF_963921235.1. Taxonomy (NCBI): domain Eukaryota; kingdom Metazoa; phylum Chordata; class Chondrichthyes; order Myliobatiformes; family Myliobatidae; genus Mobula; species Mobula hypostoma. The sequence goes on from NC_086102.1 coordinate 125,370,629, forward strand.
ATTTACCAGAGCTGAACAGTGAAATTACAACTCAATCAAGCAACATGGATGAATCACACAATGCTTAAGCCCATTCCAAACCAACTGAGGTCAATCTTTTCTCGCCAGTCGTATCAAATGTTCAAGACTTCCTCCTAATTTAGTGAAAGGTAGTAAAATTAACAAGCTTTACTTTAATATGACATAAAATAAATCAGCCTATCATGTCGACGTCAACCAATGGAACATTCCAATTCTCCAACTAATTTTCCCCTCTATTCCCTCACATTCCCCTTGACTCCCTTTAGACCCTACCACTCACTCGTACACTACATTCAACTCACAGTAGACAACTGACCTACCAGTTCACCATTTCTTTGGGATACGGTAGGAAACTGGAACACTCAGAACAAAGTCGAAGCAGTCAGCATTGGAGATCAGGGTCGAAACCTGGCTTGTTTGTGTTGTAGGATCTCACCTATGCTGAACAGTGCACCATATTAGGTATCATTCGGCATGTGAAGTCAAGGTTTTTGGAGGCACTAAACAATTATTATTGGAGCTGTGATTTACTTGGCTCTAGAATAATTCTTATTATAAAATGAGAGAGTCTGCAGATACTGTAAATCCATAGCAACGCACACAAAATGCTGAAGGAACTCAGTAGGTCAGGTAGCATCTATGGAAATGAATAGATATTCGGTGTTTCAGGCCAAGACCCTTCTTCAGGACTGAGAAGGAAGGAGGAAGATGCCAGAATAAAAAGGTGAGGGGAGGGGAAAGAGGCTAGCTTGAAGGAGATAGGTGAAATCAGGTGGGTGGGAAAGATCAAAGGCCAGAGAAGAAGTAGTATGATAGGAGAGGAGAGTGGACAATAGGAGAAAAGTGAGGAGAGGACCCAGGGGGAGGAATAAGCAGGTGAACAGAAGTAAAAGGTTAGAGTGGGGAATAAAGGACGGGGGGGGGGGGCGGAATTTGTTTACTGAAAGGAGAAATTGATATTCATGTCATCAGGTTGGAGAGTACCGAGACAAAATATAATAGGGAAAACATGCTTTTCTCAAATAATGATAATATTCATTCAATCAACACAAAAATGAAACATATAAGGAATTTGACTTAAAAGGTGTAATAGCTAGGCCTTGTCCAAGCACGTAGACACCATGGCCAGCAGAGAGCACCAGTGTCTCTACTTCCAGAGGAGGCTAAGGAAATTCAGCATGACCCAGTCAACCCTCACAAATTCTTCAAAATCAGAATCAAGTTTAGTTTCACTGGCATATGTCATGAAATTTGTTGTTTTGTTGAAGCAATACAGTGCCAATACTTTAAAAAATCCATAAATTGCAAGATATATATAATTAAATAAGTAGTGCAAAGAGGAAAAAAGAGTGAGATAGTGCTCATGTGTTGGTTCATCGTCCATTCAGAAATCTGAGAGTGGAGGGAAAGAAGCTGTTCCTAAAACATTAAGCGTCTGTCTTTAGGCTCCCGTATCTTCTTCCTCAGGGTAGCAAAGAGAAGAGGGCTTGTTCTGAGTGATTAGAGCTCTTAATGATAGATGCTACCTTTCTGAGGCATCAGCTTCTGAAGATGCCCTCAATGCTGGTAAGGCTTGTGCCCATAATGGAGCTGGCAGTGTTTGCAACTTTCTGCAGCTTTTGCTGATCCTGTGCAGTGGCCCCTCCATACCACACAGTGATGCAACCAGTAGAATGCTCTCCATGGTACATCTGTAGAAGTTTGCTAGAGTTTTTGGTGACATACTAAATCTCCTCAAACTCCTAATGAAATATAGCCATCGTTGTGCTTTCATTGTAATTGCATCAGTATGTTGGGCCCAGGATAGACCTCCAGAGACGTTGACACCCAGGAACTTGAAAATGCTCATCCTTTCCATTGCTGATCCCACAAGGAGGACTGGTGCGTGTTTCCTCAACTTCCCCTTTCTGAAGTCCACAATCAATTTGTTGGTTTTACCGTTGTTGAGTGCAGCACTGTTGATGTAAAACCACTCAACCAGCTGATCTATCTCACTCCAGGTGCATAACACCTTGTCATGAGCTTGCATCTTACTGTCTGCCTGCACTGCATTTTCTCTGTAAATGTAACACCACAATAACATTCTGTTATTGCTTTTCCCTTGAACTATCTCGATGTTCTGATGTACATGGGAAAATAATAAACAAATTACGATAACAAGATACTTATAAAGCAGCCATTATGATCACAGGAATATGAAATACACTGAAAGCGATGAAGTTTTTTTTTGAAGCATGGTCATTCTTGTAAGGTTGAAAACTAATTTTACACTCAGCAAGACACTGCTTAAAGTAAGTTGGGCATGAATACATAATTTGTTTGTGTGGTGTTGGTCAGAGATAAATGTTGGCCAGCACACAAAGAACTTTTTTACTTTTTGAATTCCTTCCATCAAAAGTGTTACCTTTTTGCTGATGATTGCTCAAGGTTCAATTCCAAAATGAAGATGCCTGTGTCTGCAACCAGCAAGACCTGGACCACATTGAAGCAAGAACTGATAAGTGACAGGATACTGCCACTACACAGGAGCCAGACAGGGAACAACTCCAACATAAGAGTTTAAACACCTTTGCCTGCAGAGGCTTCTGCTTGAGTTGGGCTCTGGTTCATTTGCATGAAATCTTTCCCAGTCTGGTAACTCTCACTTCTTATGTGTGAAGGTGTAGGCTTGATTTGCACTTCCCAAGTTGGGCAAATAAACTAAGTGATATTTCACTGCTGTGCTCAAAGAGAAAATCTACTTCTTGGAAAGAGGTGTTGAATAGAAGTCCTGCATGAAGTAAAAATAAATAACTCTGTGCCTCCAGCTGAAAAGAAGTAGCAAGGTTTGCTGAATTCCCAGTGGCAATATTCCACCATCAGAAACTGAACATCCAGTCATTACTTTGACATTTTGAGATCTTGCTATGCACACTTGGCTTGCTACTGAGGTTTAATGAACGGATACAGCACTGCCCAAGTATCCATTGACAGTGAATACAAAATGTTTACATGTACAATAAAATGGGGAGTTTTCTGGTCTTACTCATAGAGTCACAGAGCAGTTCGTCACTCAGAGCATACCAAGTCACTTCTCGGGCAGGAGCTGATACGTTTCAGAATCAGAATTAGAATCAGGTCTATTATCACCAGCATGTGTCGTGAAGTTTATTAACTTAGCAGCAGCAGTTCAATGCAATACATAATATAGAAGAAAAAATAAATAAATTACAGTATATGTATACTGTATTGAATAGATTAAAAATCGCGCAAAAAAACAAATAATACATATCAAAAAAGTGAAGTAGAGTTCAAGGGTTCATTTAGGAATCAGATGGCAGAGGGGAAGAAGTTGTTCCTGAATCGCTGAGTGTGTGCCTTCAGGCTTCTGTACCTCCTATCTGATGGTAACAGTGAGAAAAGGGCATATCCTGGGTGCTGGAGGTCCTTAATAATGGACACTACCTTTCTGAGACACCGCTCCTCGAAGATGTCCTGGGTACTTTGTAGGTTAGTACCCAAGATGGGGCCGACTAAATTTATAACCCTCTGAAGCTTCTTCCGGTCCTGCACAGTAGCCCCCCCACCCCCCCATACCAGATAGTGATGCAGCCTGTCAGAATGCTCTCCATGGACATCTATAGAAGTTTTTGAGTGTATTTGTTGACATACCAAATCTCTTCAAACTCCTAATGAAGTATAGTCGCTGTCTTGCCTTCTTTATAACTGCATCAATATGTTGGGACCAGGTTAGATTCTCAGAGATCTTGACACCCAGGAACTTGAAACTGCTTATTCTCTCCACTTCTGATCCCTCTAAGAGGATTGGCATGTGTTCCTTCATCTTACCCTCCCTGAAGTTCACAATCAGCTCTTTCGTCTTATTAACGTTGAGTGCCAGGTTGTTGCTGCGGCACCACTCTACTAGTTGGCATATCTCGCTCCTGTACGCCCTCTCATCACCACCAGAGATTCTACCAACAATGGTTGTATCATCAGCAAATTTATAGATGGTATTTGAGTTATGCCTAGCCTCACAATGACGTGTATATAGAGAGTAGAGCAGTGGGCTAAGCACACACCCCTAAGGTGCGCCAGAGTTGATCAAAAGCGAGGAGATGTTATCACCCATCCGCACAGATTGTGGTCTTCCAGTTCGGAAGCTGAGGATCCAATTGCAAAGGGAGGTACAGAGGTCCAGGTTCTGTAACTTCTCATTCAGGATTGTGGGAATGCTATAATCAATGAACAGCATCCTGACATAGGTGCTTGTATTATCCAGGTGGCCTAAAGCCGAGTGGAGAGCCATTGAGATTGCATCTGCCATTGACCTAATTGTGGCGATAGGCAAATTGCAATGGGTCCAGGTCCTTGCTGAGGCAGGAGTTCAGTCTAGTCATGACCAAGCTCTCAAAGCATTTCATCACTGTAGATGTGAGTGCTACCGGGTGACAGTCATTAAGACACCTCACATTATTCTTCTTAGACACTGGCATAATTGTTGCCTTTTTGAAGCAAGTGGGAACTTCTGCCCATAGCAGTGAGAAGCTGAAAATGTCCTTGAATATTCCCGCCAACCTCGCAAAAAACTCCATCACTGTGGATAGCTGCTGAATGACAGTCATTGAGGTAGGTTACTACGTTCTTCTTAGGCACCGGTATAATTGAAGCCTGCTTAAAAGCATGTAGGTACCTCAGACTGTCAAAGCGAGAGGTTAAAGATGTCAGTGAACACTCCAGCCAGCACAGATCTTCAGTACTTGGCCAGGTACCCCATATGGGTTGGACACTTTTCGTGGGTTCACCCTCCTGAAGGCTGCTCTCACATCGGCCTCAGAGACTTAAGTCACAAGATCATCGGGGGCTGTGGGAGTTCATGATTGTTCAAGTTTTGATGCTCAAAGCGAGCGTTGAGGCATTGAGCTCATGTGGAAGCGAGGCCCTGTTGCCACCTAAGTAGCTTGGTTTCAGGCCACATTCCTCCAAGCCATTTCCCTCCATGTACCTCTCCAATGCTACATAAATGATACCATTCCACCTGCCTCAACCATCTCCTCTAGCAGCTCACATCATGTACTAACCAATCTCTGCTTGAAAAGTTTGCCACTCAGGCTCTTTAAATCTTCCCCTGTCACCTTAATTCTGTATCTTCTAGTTTGGATTTCCCTTCCCATTGCAACTACACCAACAATTGGTTCTGTTGCTCTTTTCGATGATAGTGAGTTGGTAGCTGTATACAAAATTGGCCTGGTGGCAAAAGATATGGTAGTGGAAAATGAGCACTGTTCTGACTGGAGCTGCAAGAATGCTTTGCTGAACTCCACTGTGGATAGAACTGTATACACCGAGAATTGGTGGCACTGTCTTTGATATCACTTTGCCTCAAATCATTACCCTATCCCTAAAGAGGAAATATTGCACCCTCCAGTGCGGTGATTATATTCTGTAAGATGGTAAAATCAGTAATGTTCTTAGCAGGTGACTAACTAATCGGATTTTCCCCACTTTCCTATCGAATCCTACTATATCCCCACAATGAGAAAACTAGTCATCAGGTAACTTGGAGTAAAACTGATCAACTGTGGAATTATTCCTGTTGAAGTGCCTCCTGAGATTTTGGTTTACTTCAAGGCACAGTTAATCCACTTGTGGCCAATTGCTTGGGCTTAATTTGTGGAAGGATTAACACAGTTCAACACCTGACTTCAGTTTTGTGACTATGGTTTACTTTTTGAAACTTGGTGTACTTTTATTGCCTTCCACTCCCAGCACCACCAACCCCCTTTCCTTGGCCCCAATTACTATCACATCACTTTTCAACTGTTTCGTGTAATATATTACCTGTGACATCTATTTGAAGCTTGCCAAACTGATTTTATAATAATATCTTTTGATATTCTGCACTATAGCCAGTTTCCAGATTAATATTCCATGTCAATACTGATACCATTGCAAGGATTTCCTGTGTAGACATTTCCACGATGAATGAAGGAATTCAACAGGTAAAGGGGCCGTCCTTCAGGCAAAAAGGTAAACCCTCCCAGGTACATTCAGAAGTTCCCATTGCAACATCTGGAAATGAGAGTGGAGAATTTTCTAAATGCTCTGGCTTTTATTTGTCTCCTAAGCAAAATCACTAAACCAGATGATGTGTTCATTATCACTCTAGTGCTTGAACAATCTGACTGCATCTAATTTAACTGCCCTACTTTTTACATTAGAATTGTAACTATACTTCAAATACTTCATTATCTTGTGACATTCTGAGGTCACACACAGAGCTCTATAATACCTAGTGATAGGCATTAAATTCTGATCTTGCCAGCATTTATCCATATCCAATGAGCAGGAATAAAAGATTTAGTTTTCTTTCAAAATCTGAACAAAAGGATAGTATTATCACTTTCTTTCTCTCTCCCCTTCCTCTTTCCCACCTATTTGAACCTGGCATAATGGTGCAGCAAATAGAGCTGCTGCCTCACAGCCCTATCAGAATCAGATTTAATATCACCGGCATATGTCGTGAAATTTGTTTTTTTTTTGGCAGCAGTATATTGAAATACAATAACAATAAACACTATAAATTACAATAAGTATATATATATGTAATGTTCATGGGTTCATTGTCCATTCAGAAATCTGATGGTAGAGGGGATGAAGTTGTTTCTGAAAAATTGAGTGTGTGTCTTCAGGCTCCTTGGTGGTAGCAATGAGAAGAGGGGATGTCCAGGGTGATGTGGATCCTGTTATGTGTCCCCACTTTCATTTTCCTGGGAGTCCATAGTTTTGTTTCTGTGAGCGTTACCTTATAACGTACGCCGACGGTATAAAAGAAGGAGTCGAAGGAAAGAGAGAGAGTGTGAAGACTGCACTTCAAGCTCACGATCAAGAAGGGTAAAGTCTAATGCTTACCCATACCCAAAGGATTGGGTTAATCAGCGGCACACCGTGCATTGTGGAGACGTGTTTGTCCTTCGTATGATCCATGGGTGTGAATTTTATGATAGTCACTTTGTGAAATCGCTTTTCATGGACTTTGGAACAATATTCCTCGGCTGGGATCTTCAGTAACCGTTTCCTCGTTCGCTTGCCATGGAATCTTTGGAATTCCTTGTGATCGCCTCGTCGCTGCATTGTGAATCCACAAGTCTCTCCTCTCACCTATTTCGTGAATTACTGGGACTCTCTGAACTGCCACTTTAAGACTGTGCTTGAGTAAGATTTGTTAAGAACGGGTTCTAAGTTTGACTGTTTGGGAGTTATAGACGCATAACACTGTTAACTTCTATTTAAAAAATTAGTTTACTTAATTTTCTATATTTTTGAGTAAACGTAAATAAATATAGTGGTTTTAATATTAAAACTTGACTCAATTTGTCATCTCTTGCTGCTGGTTTTGTTACGAAATCGTAACAATCCTGAATGATGGATGCTGCCTTTTTGAAGCATCGTCTTTTGAAGGTGCCCTGGATACCATGGTGGCAAGTGCCCACAATGGAGCTGGCTAGGTTTACAACCCTCCGCAGCTTTTTTCTGATTCCGTTCAATGGCCACTCCATACCAGACTGTGATGCAAACATCTCTGGCGATCCAGTTCAATCTGCCTGCGCTCAGTTTGTGTTGATTGATTGGTTAGACAGTCACCGCAATTTGCCCCTGGAGATAAAATTTTGTGGGGAGGGGGGAGTAATGGGATGGTGGAGGAAATAAAATGTGTTGAGATAAACATAGCTCAGGGTTGTTCATGGTGACATATATGTACTTCGATAATAAACATACTCTGAACTTTGAAGTTGGTGTACAATGGGTGTTTGATGACAATTATGGAGCCTGTCGGCCAAAGGGCCTGATTCCAAGTTGTTCCTACATTTGATTAAACACGTGATCTTAAATTATTCCTCTAGAGTTGAAACATTGCAAGCATCCAACTACATTTCCACTAATGTTGAGAAGGAAAGCAATCAATGCAGTTCAATGGCTATCCTTCAACTCTTATCATTGTTAAAGTGAGTTTTTGGGTAGATGATTTGTTTACACTTCAATGAATTTGGCCACCAGACTTCTATTTGACAAAGTACTGTGGATTGAGTCCACCACAATGGGCTTCCTAAAAGGGTGTGAATACCAGATGCTCCTGGCGCCGTAGTTTGACCTAATGCTGTGGTTTCGAAGACAGTATTATCTATACATTATAAATATTAATTGTCTTCTATGTTAGCACGTAAAATGCCAAGTAAATCCTAAAGGCTGTGGATACCAACCCAGACATGTTGGCGTCGGAAGGAAAGGATGGTGTGATATTTTGTATGTAGCTTCAATAGGAAGCATTGTCTATGCATTGTCTATAACTTTTTAAGTAGCGATTGCCTTTGTGTTTAGCATATAAATATTGAGCCCACATTTAGCTAGCAGACCTTTCTACTGAAAACATCTCCGTCCGTAAGATGCCTGCTGTACCTTGTTGTGTCGAATAAAGAAGCTGCTTTGTATCTACCAGTGACTCTGTCTCTCCGGTAATTTCATCTACGCTACAACAATCATCATACCCTCAAAACTATTCTGACCCATGACAATTTGTGAATTAGAATGTAGGACAAAGAATGTAGAACTGCTAATAAATTTGGTACATAGAGGAATCACGCAATGACAGAGCACAAGGGTCCCCATTCGGCTCATCAAGTCTGCCAGTTCTCTGAGACAGCACAGCAATTAGCCCCATTCATTCCCCTGCTCTTTACCCCCAAAGCACTGCATCCTTTCCTTTCTTTTCAACTAAATATCCAAATCACTCTCCAAAGTTGTTATTGACTATGCTTCCCCTATGCTTTCGGCAATACATCCAACAACATAGTGATGTGTAGTGTTTAAAACAAAAGCTCCTCATTTGCTCTCTGAATCCTTAGTGCCAGTTAAAAGATAAAACAGAAACAAAAGTCAACATGATGGTGATCAAAGCAAAATGCAACATCAATTTTTTAAAATATACATATATATATTTTAAAACTTTCAAACACAGAATAAAGGCACTTTCAGTTTTCGCAAAAAATGCACTGTTTTTATCGCTTAAGTCCAATCAAAGCATTTCTAAAGGGCAGAGTGTGAAATATAGTTGAGGATTTACGTCGGGAGACTTAATCCTGCAAAAATCTCAGTGAAGTGAAACTCTTCAGGTCATCTAAACATGTCTTAAGATTCCATTTGGAGACATCAAGACTCTGAAAAGATCAAGTTAAAAGGCTGCCAGATTTATGGATGGATGAGGAGAATGGGGCTGACTTTGATGGTCTTGAAATCCTTGGACCTGGTAAATTTAATATTTATAGATTTATGGAAACAAGGTTTCCATAATGAGAATGAAGATGCTTTAGAAATGCTGAAAAACCTTATCTACCACACTGTGTGTGTAGATCCTCTTAAACTGCTAATTGACAAAAACAGCAGCATTACTTATTTATTAACCAGTAATCCCTAAATTTTGTTCAATACTTAACTCCACCAGAATTTTCATCCAAAATGACAAGTTACTAAAAACATAATGTGAAGACTGACGAAAGAGCAATTAATTCATCCAATAATAAACTGCGAGAAAAATTCAGTTTGCCAGGAGCATCTGTGAAGGCAGAGGGATGATCGACATTCTTCCAGCAGTAACACACACAAAATACTGGATGGGTCTGATGAAGGGTCTCAGCCAGAAACATTGACTCTTTATTCCTCTCCATAGATGCTGCCTGACCTGTTGAGTTCCTCCAACATTTTGTGTGTGTTGCTCTGAATTTCCAGCATATTCAGAATCTTTTGTACTTATTCTTCCAGCAATTTATATTTAGAACATAAGATATAGGAGCAGGATTAAGCCATATGACCCATTGAGTCAGTTCCACCACTCAATCATGGATGATCCTTTCTTTTTCTCCTCCTCAGTCTCACTTCCTGGCTTTCTCCCTGTAACCTTTGACGTTGTGGCCAATCAAGACCCTATCAATCTCCGCCTTAAATACACCAAACAATCTGGCATCCATAGCTGCCTGTTGTAACAAATTCCATAAATTCACCACCTCTGGCTAAAAAAATTTCTCTGCATCTTTGTTTCAAATGGACACCCCTCTACCCTGAGACTCTGCCCTCTTGTCCTAGTCTCCCTCACCATGGGAAACGTCCTTTCCACATCTACTCTGTCTAGGCCTTTCAACATTCAAAAGGTTTCAATGAGATCCCCCCTCATCCTTCTAAATTCCAGCGAGTACAGACACAGAGCCATCAAATTTTCCTTACATGATAACCCTTTCATTCCTGGAATCATCCTTGTGAATCTCCTCTGAAACCTCTCCAACGCCACACATCTTTTCTTAGATGAGGAGCCCAAAAATGTTCACAATACTCAAGGTGAGGCCTCACCAGTGCTTTATAAAGCTTCAGCATCACATTCCTTCTCTTATATTCTTGACCTCTGGATATGAATGCTAACATGGCATTTGACTTCCTCACCACTGACTCAAGCTGCAAGTTAACTTCAGGGTGTTCTGCATAAGAACTCCCGAGTCCCTTTGCATCTCAGCTTTTTGGATACTCTCCGTTTAGAAATTAATCTGCACATTTATTCCTTCTACCAAAGTGCACGGCCATGCATTTCTCAACATTGTATTTCATTTGCCATTTTCTTGCCCATTCTCCTAATTTGTCCAAGTCCTTCTGCAGCTTTCCTGTTTCCTCAACACTACCTGCCAATACTTTGCTCCTGATTCCAGTATCGGCAGCTTGGTGTCCACAATCAATTCATCAAAGACACTTATTCACTAAAGAAAACGTATCTTGCATAATTTGTGTCCCTATAGCATTTTAATTCTTTGGGAGCAGTTAGCAATCACAAATCAGCAGTGACAGGAAATCCAATGACCATCTCCACCAGAATCAGTTCCCTTAAGCGACCTTCTGTACAGACAGGTAAAAGTTTGCTGGTGACCACTGATAAAAATGTCCTAATGAAGAAAACCTTAGACATGACCCACAGATGGGGGACCCAGGACACTTGAATGCAGGAAGAGAATTACATCAACTGTGTGTCACAGACAGCTGATCATCAGACTTTAAGCATTACATGTCGATCAAAGCAAGTGCAGTGGATGAAATGGCCCAGATACAATCCCAGTGTTTGGTACCGGTAAAAAACACATGCTAAGCATTTGGAAAAATAATTCTAATTAAAGCTCTCAGTTCATCCCTTCCATTTCCCCAACACCGCACACCAAACCACTCCGCAGCCCCCCCCCCCTTCTTTCTGCTTGTCTTTAATATGCCACTTCCCTAGAGTCCTAGGGCAAGCTCTGTGCAGATGTTGTCCTTCTAGCCTGCAGGCAGTTCATTTCAATCTCTTTCTGTTTGCCCTCATTATCTCTGCTGTTCCTCTGATAAGCACATCTAAAGGCAGTTTAAATTTAACCATGACAGCACTCTATGCCGCGACATTGGCGTGACTGCTTGCTCGCTCAGGATAAAGATATCAAATGTGACTCATTCTTCTTTTGTTTCACCCTTGCCATGAAAAGAAAAATGCAGATGATCTGTGAGAAACAGGCAAATGGTTGAGACTGTGTTGGAAAATTGGGTTTCACAGTGTTTTCTGATACAAGCAGCAGTTAGAAAGAGATTGCTGAGAAAGGTAACAAGAGAAAATACTCAACAACTGATGGTACTTCTGCTGCAATCATGACTCCTCTTTTGCCTTCTTGATTTGCGGTGGAATTTATTGACTCTATGGCACTGATTTTTGATATGCTTTCCCTTCACTAAGCAGCTCCATAATGATTGTGTGCACCCTCCAATCAGAATAAACTTATGGAGTGTCTATGAGTAAATAATGCACCCATGAGGAGAATGCGTAGAAGGTAACTTGCTTCAAGTGGGAGCTCTCGATCCAAAGATCTTAAGATCTAAAGAGTCTCAAAATGATGAAAGGTTCCAAAAAAAAGAGCAAGTATCCTTGAGGAAATGGCAAAAAGATAACTCTGATATTAACTGTGACTGAGTATGAATTGCAAGGTTGAAGTTGACTTTGTTTGTGCGTGTTTCTTCAATAAACCAGTAAATTAACTGCGGGGCATCCACTAATTTCTTCATCCGCCTGACAGCTAATTAGATTGACAAGCTGGTTGAAAATCAGCCAGGAAAACTGTAAGGGAGTGATTGCCAGATAGGTCAACCATTGTAGGCTGGTCACAATCTCTTGATGATACAGCTGATTGGATAGGTACAGTTGATAAATTGTAGAGGGAGTGATTAGGAGAATGTGGTGGGGGAGGATGATTGGTGGGAGATTCCTCCTGACCTACAATGTAAAAATAAACTGCATTTATCTTTTCAATCCTTCCATTCTGAATTATTTTTAAATATCATAATTTCTGAGTCACAGGGATCACTGGCTCCATATGTTAAAGGCAATAACCAAGTTAGAATGGAGTCATGCAGCCCGAATGAAAGATGTTAGTGTATAATCTGCTTTTTAGAGCTAATCTGTGGTTTGACTTGGGATCCACTTTTACTAAAACAAGAAAGATGTGGGTGCTAGTCGTCACATTTTACACATTTCTACCTATTCCTGAACCTACACATCCCTGGAATTATATCTCTACATCCTACTTACCAAATCTTCAGAACTATTGCAAGTAGAATACAAGAAAAGTTGACAGGAAATCATTTCCACACTGTGTTATCAGGACGCAAAATGGCTATTGAATAGAAATTCATCAGTGCTGAATGGGAGGAACGTAAAAGGACTACAAAGGCAATTAAATCTAAATAAAAAATAGCACCATTTCAAAGGCTAGTACTCATAACGATGCAAAAGCCAAATGACCACTTCCTTTGCAAGAATGGCGATGATTCATATCATAGAATGAGACAAATTCTACGTCAACCTAAAAGCAGGAAAAGCTGACAATTCCAAGTGAAAAGTGACAAAAGCCAAAAAAATTCTTAAGTTATTTCAAATCCCTCAAAAGTTTCTTCCGTTTCTGTCACTTCCCCCTCATTTATAATATCCTCTATATTCATTCAATATTAGCTACTTGTACATTACGGATTTTCCTTCAATCTGGTATTTATAGATACACTTTAAGCTATCTCAGTTAGGTTAAAACCTCTCTCTTTGGTCACCTGCACTAATGTCTCCAACCTTGTCAAGAGTCAATTTATATCTGTAAAATACCATTATAAGCTCTGCTACTTTAAATTTGCAGGTATAAATGCAAGTCATTGTTATCTGACATGAAAGCATGTAGATTTCTGACATTTTTTATTTACAATCGTCTTCCAGGCAAAATAATCTTTAAAGAAGCAGCTGCACAAACTTCAATACAACTTTGCAGAGTCTGTTTCTGAACTTACCCCCACATCAGTGCTGGTAATCAACCCTTAATTGGTTCCTGAATGAATGAATCACCTTGTCAAGGTTGGTCCAGGTCCCTCTTAATTCATCTCAACAAATGAATGGAATAGATTTCCACTGAACTTTATTCTTTTTGGCAACCAAGTATAAAGAAACTACCATGAATTCCTTATATGAGAGTTGATTTTATGAGTATTTGAACTCTGTTTGACTGGACTTGCTACCCACCCTGTAGCAGAATTCAGGCTCTGTTGTTAATGGCTGTGTAAGAGCATTCAGGTTACCTGAGTGTTATGGAACAGAGTCAACACAAGTCAAAGGCATTTTTAAGAGATGGATGCAAGGTTGACAACTTCAAGAGCAGTTCTGGAATTTATAAGGAAAATACAACCCATGCCAAAAAGGAAATGTGGCAGAAATTCTTTCCTTGTGGAAAATTTTTATGCAATTTAGTTATCATTGATCAAATTTTACCTTTTTGGATGGTCTTATTTTGTTAACTTTTTTGTAAACTCTCATAATCTCACCCATTCAGAACTATTTTAAAACAGGATTTTATTTTCAAACTTTTTTCTGCACCTCTTCCCTCGCCAGCTTTTAATATCCATTTTGGGCACTGGAAAAACAAAGTGATTTAATCTGCTTGAAACAGGTTTTATTATTGATTTATCTTTCTGCCTGCCAAACAAAACTCCAGGAATTGGGAGGAAGGGAGGTAGGCTCAAATATTAGGTACCACTAGAATAACATTTGATATTTTATGAACAATAGACATGATGAACCTCCTCTTTGAGCAACTAAACATCCATATTCCCAGAGTTTCATGCCAAAGGGAACGACTTCTTTAAAAAGAAAATGAAATCACAACAGCATTTAGCTGAACTGGTAGCATGGTAACATAATGGTCAGCACATCGCTTTACAGTGATCAGTGATCGAGTCTCAATTCCTGCTGCTGACTGTAAAGATCTCGGCCCGAAACGTCAACTGTACCTCTTCCTAGAGATGCTGCCTGGCACGCTGCGTTCACCAGCAACTTTTATGTCTGTTGACTGTAAAGAGCTTGTATGTTCTCCCCAAGACCACATAGGTTTCGATTAGCAACTCCAGTTTTCTCACACATTCCAAAGACATACAGTTAGGGTCAGTGGGTTGTGGGAATGCTATGTTGCCACTGGAAGCATGATAACACTTGCAGGCTACCCAGCACACCCCTTGCTGATTTGATTTGATGAAAACAATGCAATTCACTGTATGTTTTGATGTACTTGTGACAAATAAAGCTTATCTTTAATCTTTGAATCAAATGGGATTTTACAGCACACAGCAGGCCACTGTCTATGTTCCACACCAGCTTTTTTCTAAGTTAATACATCCAATTTCATCAATTGACCTTACATTCCTATTCGTTAAGCAGTATTTAGCTTTCACTTAAATGCACTAATACTTTTTACCTTCATTCAGGAAAATCTTCCTCCATTCTGCTATCAAATTTCTGAATGGTCCATGAACCGAATGACACTACCTTGTTATTCCTTTTTTTGCCTGACTTATTTTTGTAATTTCTAGTTATTTTATGATTTTCCTGCTGTTGCAAAACAACAAGTTTCACGTCCTATGCCAGTGATAATAAATTTGATTGTGATTCAGAACCACTCCTATGCCACTGAGTTCCACATTCTCCTGGTTGTGAGTAGGGTTCATTCTGAGTCTATGTAGCCCAACTGATGATCACAGCTAAAGTGTGAAACTGCACCAGAAGGGAAATGGCTATAGTATACTGCAGCAGAGCGAGCTCACTTAGAGCCAGCATAGTGGACAATCTACTTTCACTCATTTGTGCATCAATATATATAAGCATGATCACCTCAATACAACCAAACAAACTAACATTCAGCATTGATGCACAGTGCCCATAATGCATTTTATCTACAGAATGCATTGTAGCTCTTTGCCAAGGTTTCTTCAATCACACTACTACTACGTCGACTCAGGCCTCGAGGGCCAGTGTCAGGCACGATGATGGATTCTCCACTTCTCCCTCTCCCTCATCAGTGTGTTCAGTTCATCTACATTAGCCACACCGCTGTCTTCTAGGAGCATGTTGACCATAGTCTTGGGGGGGGGGGAGGGCACCCAGGGTTCATCCTCCCGTGCTTGGGCTCCCATATGATGACTAGGCTGGCAGGTAGCTCGGGGTGGTGTAGACAGTGCCCCGCTAGTTGCAGTCTTCTCCCCTCGATTTTAGTGGTGAGCATTGGTAGGCTGTTATAGAGCTCGACGTTCGTCATGTGCTGTTGCCAACTCACGTCAAGAGCCATCCGGAGCATTCGTGTATAGCAACCATCTAGAGATAAATGCTGCCTGACCGGCTAAGTTCCTCCAGTGTTTTGTGTGTTATTACAGATTTCCAGCATCTGTATTATCCTTGCCCAAGTTACCTTTCAAACAGTTTACCTTGTTTACTTGGATTTTTCCCTTACAGTAGTCAGATCAAATAACTGGAGCTCCCTACTCAATAAAATTACATTGTCACTTCTCCACCCTGATTACTGTGGGTCAAGATGAAAGCCCAGCATCACCTTCTTACATGCAACCAGGAATGGAGAATAAATGTTATCTTTGCCAGTGGCTTCAAACTCCCAAGAATGAACTGAAGAGCAATTTTTTTTCTATGGCAGCTTACCATGTCCCAAGGCACATCACACGATTACATATGGAGAATATCTATCTACCCAGAACAAACAGCTGATTCAGGGAGGTGGCATTTCAAGAGAATTAGAATGAGAAGAGGTGGAAAGAGAATTCTAAGCAGTAATTCTGAATGGCTGAAGGTGCTGCCACCAATGGTGAGTCCAGTCAAGAAGAGAGGTGCAGAAAGAGCTGGGATGGTGGAACGGTGGCATGGTGGTTAGTGTAACAGTCCAGCGGCAGCGACCAGGTTCAATTTCTGCCGCTATTTCTAAGAAGTTTGTACGTTCTTCCCATGACTGTGTGGGTTTCCTTTGGGTGCTTCGGTTTTCTCCTACATTCCAAGGACATGTAGGTTAGTTGGTTAATTGGTCAAGTGAGTATAATAGATTGGCACAGACTTGTTGGGCTGGAAGGGCCAGTTACCATGCTATACCTTTAAATAAAAACATAATATATCTGATATTGGACGTGCTCTACTGAGGGGCTATAAAATGATAGATAAATACAGGACAAAAAAAAACCATAACAAGAGGCCATGGGCTCAAAGACAACGAATGAAGTCCTTGTTTTTGGCTGTTGAATCACCGAAGTACAAGAACAATTTTGCCATAGTAATTCTCAGGGACAACAGGATCAGACATTATGCTTTAATAGCGTTAGTTGCTTAAAAACCAGCCAAGATGCCAAAGAGAACATGTCTTGCTTTTCAACAATATGTTTCCTCCCCAAGGACTGATGGATGTACAGCTCATCCCTTCACTGGAAAGACAGCACCTCTATCAGCACACCAGCATCAACCCAAGATACTGATCCAAATCTTCAGATGGTAATCACAATTTCCTGGCTCAAAGGTGAGAAAGCTACCACTGAGCTATGGCTGGCACTCACACTGGGAACAGAGATTAGGAAACAGTGCATAATTGGAATGGAGTTATTGTTCCATAGGATATAGATCCCCAAAATAGAGGGTTGGAGGTGATGTCAAAAGAACATGGCGGAGGTTTGTAGAAATCTTATTAACAAAAAGATCAGGATCAGGTTCAACTTTATTCACCATATACATGTATTAGGAATTTGCTGTGGTATGTTGGTGAGGGCACGATATGCAACTCTCAAATAAAGAATTATAAAAAAAATAAAGTCAGAGGGTAAATTACGGATTTGGAATAAAATGTATATCAGTACATGCAGAGCATGCTGAAAGAAGTGGTGATACTGTCGCTTCAGCTTTGAAAGAGGAAATAAATAAATACATGAAAAATTGAATAAATCAAAATAGTTTTGAGTTCAGGGCAGAAGAACAAGTCACAGAGTTCTACCATGTATCATTTAGTAGGAGATTTACATTGTAAGACACGGTTTGTTGCCCATGACACATGGTGTGGTGGGACACTTGATTAAAGAAGCACAACTTCAGAACGTTTGCATATCTTTACAGCTTTCAAAACAGGAATACTGCAAAATTATTCCAAGTATCGCACACAGCTCGGAATGTTACTTGCCAGTAACTGATGAGAACGACAAGCTCATGAACAATAAAATATCACCTTTAACCATCTGGGTATATATTGTAAAAGATATATATGAGCTAAGAAAAAACATTGACATAAACAACCAAAACCTTTGAAAGCCTACACACATCAAAGTTGCTGGTGAACGCAGCAGGCCAGGCAGCATCTGTAGGAAGAGGAGTCAGGACGAAGGGTCTCGGCCTGAAATGTCAACTGCACCTCTTCCTACAGATGCTGCCTGGCCTGCTGCGTTCACCAGCAACTTTGATGTGTGTTGCTTGAATTTCCAGCATCTGCAGAATTCCTGTTGTTTGCCTTTGAAAGCCTAACACAATTTAGATTTAAAGGAGATTTTCAGGAAAGAGGTAATGGAATGGAGGTTACAAAAGGGAACTCTGGAGTTGGTTTAAAGTATAAATGCCAATGGTGGGGCAAAGGAAAGTCTGTTTAGGAAGAGGGATTTGGAAGAATGTGGGAGGTTTTAAGGCAGGAGATGCATACAGTGATAAAGAGCAGCAAGGCAACAGAGGAACTTAAACATGAGAATGAGGATATAAAGATCAAGAGAGAGCGTTCACAATTTCTGCTTCAGGATAAGTGATTTTACAGGTTTAATAATGTTAAAGTGGAGCTGCCAGCACACTTTGTATAGATCAGTACAGGAAAGGAGCTCTAGCTCCCAAGCCCCAACAGTAAGATCCGACCTAAAACACTTTCTTTCGTCATAAGGCCATAATTTCAAAAAGTTAAAACTAAATGCTTCCACATTTCTGTTATTAATGAATCAAAATTATATTTATTTGGGTCATGCTTACTTTTTGAAACTGGTATATTAATATCTGACAGTTGCCAGATTCAGACAGACAACAAACAGCTGCCAGTAATAACACAGAACAAAGCTTGTCTGCCCTAAATATATCTTCCTCTTAACCTATACCCATAAACTGAACTTCAAACAGCTTCTCTGCACCCCACATTCCCATTCCAGGTGTCTGTCCAAAATTCCTTTTCAGATTGTGAGAAGGATCACAAAGAAAAGAAATTGAGCTAATTTAATAATAAATGATGACCAAACCTTCATTTAAAACAAGCCGCAGGCTCCAAATCTAAATTGCAATTCTTTTTACTCCTTTCTGTTTTTAATTTGAAGGCTTTAGCTCATTCAAAATGGATGCTCCAGAATTTTTATTATAAAACCTGCCAATTTCTGCTAAATAAGTAATAGTCTCCACTGATTGAGAATACAAAATATTGCTTTTAAACATAGGCATTGAAGTTGCCCTCAGGCTTTTGCTGAACTTGATGCATTGATTTCTGATTCCAATGCAGAATGAAATCTACAACCAAACAGAATATTCAGATTCGGGTTTATTTATCACATGTACATTGAAACATACAGTGAAATGTGTCATTTGCATTAACAACCAACACAGATGTGCTTGGGGCACCTGCAAGAGTCGCAACACATTCTGGCACTAAAACAGTGTGCCAACAATGTTCCACAGAACAAACGATAACAATCAATCAAAACAAGAACTGCAAAACAAGCTCCTTCCCCAAGCCCTCTCACACATGAGAAAAGCCCACAATCTCAGGAGAAGCCACTTCCGGACCTCCATTCATTATCCCCAGATTCTCAGACATCGGGCCTCCAATTTCTTACTTCACCCCAGGACTCGCTGATCATGAGTTTGACCTTTGGGCCTTGCCTTCTGGACTCGCACAGACCTCCAAGCCCAGTGACCCAGTCCCTTGTGACTCCCTCGGGCCTCTGCTTTCAGCCTTTGACCTGCTGGCTTCTACCTCCAGACTTTGACCTTCACCTTTCCTTCCGGACAACGCCAGGTTTGACCTTTGGGCATCAACTTCCAGATTCGCACAAACCTTTGACCCCGGTGACCTGAGAGTAACTGGCTGTTGTGACTCCAGCCTTTTCGCGGGATTTGCCACCCACACACACCTCCAACCCAGGAATGACTCTGACCTCGGGATGGCTAGTCTCCTCAGTGCCAGCTGACATGATTTCCAGGATCGTTGATGTACAACTGTATAGAACTTTGATCTAGACTTGAACTCCTGCCCAAACTTCTCATTTATTATTCTTAATCTCTAACTACCCTCCCCATCCCTAAACCCTAACCTGACTACTAAAACTCCTTGCACTGTCCCCAAATCCACCCCTATGAACCTAAAAACCTAACTGAGCCATGACTTCGACGGACATTACAGCCTGGCATCATCTTGACTGGAAAACTGGTTGAAGGTCCATTCTCTGACTGGAGCCCCATGATTAGTGGGGTGAATCAGGGGTCAGGGTTACACATCATTTGGCCCTACTTCAAAAAATATAAAAATTCACATCAATTTGCAACATTAGGAGTAACAGCTGCTCCATGTTACGCCACCTTAGGCGGCACTTTCATGCCTATATCTTATCAGTAAGAGATCAACAAGGCAATCCATCTTTGATCACTCCTGCAGGACACTTCTCTCCTCATCAGAGGTAAATAAAACTAAAGACATCGATTTTGGGTAAAGGGTAAAAGATTTAAAGGGGATCTAAGGAAGATGTCTTCACCCAGAGAGTGGCTATGTTCAAATTCAAGTTCAATTTCAAGTTTAATTGTTATTCAACCACAGACATGAATACAGCCAAACGAAGGTGTTTCTTTAGGGACAAGGTACAAAACACAGTACCAACAGCACATATAATTATGATAGCTGAAAAATATCCAGTCACGAAAATAATACAACCCTAGTCCCTGAGTGGCATGGCCTGCAGAATGATGTCTTCCCTGAGTGAAAACTGGAGGGCAGCACCAATGGGAGAGGCCAGCCTTCAACCGAGTATGGATTCTGGCGCACCTAGAGGCCTCTGCTCCTTCCCACATGGCCACCAGCGTTTCCTCTCCTGGACAGCTGCAACAGGCATCACTGGCATGAGGGCCTGCCCTATGCAACAACTGCAGACATCCCACCTCTCCCAGAAGATCCAGGAGTCTCCCGCATATTAATAGTGGCTCCCTGATGCCCGTAAATTATATACAATATCCCACAAATCAATTTTTTTGAGAGCGAGAGAGCGCGCAAGAGCGACCACGAGAGAGAGGGAGTGCGCGAGCGTGCGAGAGAGAGAGCGTAAGAGCGACCACCAGAGAGCAAGAGAGCGAGAGAGGGAGCAACAGAGAGTGTGAGAGAGAGAGAGAGAGAGAGAGAGAGAGCGAGCGAGACAGAAAGAGCAAGCGTGCGGGAGAGAAAGAGAGAGTGAGCGAGTGTGCGAGAGAGAGAGCAAGAGAGAGCGTGAGAGCAACCACAAGAGCGCGAGAGAGAGAGAGAGAGAGTGAGAAAGAGAAAGCACGCCATGGCAGAGTTTTCCAAAAAAAGAAAATATAAAACGTACGTTACCCTACAGTGTACCTTTGCCTAACAGGGGTCAAAAATAATGACAGTATTGCTCGCTGCACTGTTTGCAACAGTGACTATTCCATTGCCCATGGTGGGTTAAGACTGCACAAGACATGTTGAGGTGAGTTTAACAGGTGTCATTCATTCATTAGCATAGCTAACGTTATTTAAACTACACACATCAAAGTTGCTGGTGAACGCAGCAGGCCAGGCAGCATCTCTAGGAAGAGGTACAGTCGACGTTTCAGGCCGAGACCTTTCGTCAGGACTAACTGAAGGAAGAGTTAGTAAGAGATTTGAAAGTTGGAGGGGGAGGGGGAGATCCAAAATGATAGGAGAAGACAGGAGTGGGAGGGATGGAGCCAAGAGCTGGACGGGTGATTGGCAAAGGGGATATGAAAGGATCATGGGACAGGAGGTCTGGGGAGAAAGACAAGGGGGGGGGAACCAGAGGATGGGCAAGGGGTATAGTCAGCGGGACAGAGGGAGAAAAAGAAGAGTGAGAGAAAGAACGTGTGTATAAAAATAAATAATGGATGGGGTACGAGGGGTAGGTGGGGCATTAGCGGAAGTTAGAGAAGTCGATGTTCATGCCATCAGGTTGGAGACTACCCAGATGGAATATAAGGTGTTGTTCCTCCAACCTGAGTGTGGCTTCATCTTTACAGTAGAGGAGGCCGTGGATAGACATATCAGAATAGGAATGGGATGTGGAATTAAAATGTGTGGCCACTGGGAGATCCTGCTTTCTCTGGCGGACAGAGCGTAGGTGTTCAGCAAAGCGGTCTCCCAGTCTGCGTCGGATCTCACCAATATATAGAAGGCCACATCGGGAGCACCAGACGCAGTATATGCCTTCTATATATTGGCATCCGGTGCTCCCGATGTGGCCTTCTATATACTGGCATACTGCGTCCGGTGCTCCCGATGTGGCCTTCTATATATTGGCATACTGCGTCCGGTGCTCCCGATGTGGCCTTCTATATATTGGCATACTGCGTCTGGTGCTCCCGATGTGGCCTTCTATGTATTGGCGAGACCCGACGCAGACTGGGAGACCACTTTGCTGAACACCTACACTCTGTCCGCCAGAGAAAGCAGGATCTCCCGGTGGCCACACATTTTAATTCCACATCCCATTCCCATTCTGACATGTCTATCCACGGCCTCCTCTACTGTAAAGATGAAGCCACACTCAGGTTGGAGGAACAACACCTTATATTCTGTCTGGGTAGCCTCCAACCTGATGGCATGAACATCGACTTCTCTAACTTCTGCTAATGCCCCACCTCTCCCTCGTATCCCATCCGTTATTTATTTTTATACACACATTCTTTCTCTCACTCTCCTTTTTGTCCCTCTGTCCCTCTGACTATACCCCTTGCCCATCCTCTGGTTCCCCCCCCTTGTCTTTCTCCCCAGACCTCCTGTCCCGTGATCCTCTCATATCCCCTTTGCCAATCACCTGTCCAGCTCTTGGCTCCATCCCTCCCCCTCCTGTCTTCTCCTATCATTTTGGATCTCCCCTCCCCCTCCCACTTTCAACTCTCTTACTAACTCTTCCTTCAGTTAGTCCTGACGAAGGGTCTCGGCCTGAAACGTCGACTGTACCTCTTCCTAGAGATGCTGCCTGGCCTGCTGCGTTCACCAGCAACTTTGATGTGTGTTGCTTGAATTTCCAGCATCTGCAGAATTCCTGTGGTTTGCATTATTTAAACTAGCTGGCTAGCTGCTAAGGAGCTACTCTATTGCAGACATCCCATCTCTCCCGGAAGTTCCGGGAGTCTCCCGTAAATTGATGGTGCTACCTCCCTGAAATGAGTTTTTGCAGGTTGGGATGTCTGCAACTGAGGCAATGTAGCTCCCCTGCACCAGTTCCCCAATGAACCAGTGAAACAGACTTGCTGTATTCTACATTACCAATGTCCAACAGGACAGGATCTTGTGATCACAATTAAAACATCCAAGACTATCATTTACACTGTTTGTTGGACCCTGCACCGCCTCGGCACAATAATAGTATGCAGCAAATCCAGGTAACAATACAGTATGCAATAAGTGTAGTTCCATCGTTACCAAGCAGCTTGCTGATGGGGTAGACCAGCAGCACTTGATGTTCCAGCAGTGTCTTGCGATAAAACAAAATGACATAAAGGATTAGACCCTTAGTTGGACCTGGAGAGGCCACTGTGACTGTGTGCACTGCCATCTGACCAGAAGAATGAAGAAGTCCATGGAATACTGTCGCGGAAAAGAGTATTCAGACCCGGAGGGAGCTGCTTCAGAAAATCTTTATTGATACATGATATCATGGAGAGCTCAAGCTCCTAAAAGCGGGGTCTTGGAACTCTGTCAAACAAGAAAACTCAGTCATATTTATACATGAATGGTACGTGACAAGAGACACTTGGTGGATCTTTACAGAAGTAAAGGTCACGTGCCTCAGGACATTGTATGACTGGGTAATTCCTTATTTGAACCTTTGTCTAGCATTTTAGAGAACAATGTACAATTAGTCCACTGCATCCTGCATGACGACTTCAAGGCAAAGCTTAGCGATCAGATTCTTAGTATTTAGTGGAACTCCAGCAACGCTACCAAACGGCGAGGTAGCAAAAATCTGTCCTTGAACAGCTACACATTCTACTTAAGTGTTAGTTCTCAAAAAAAAATACATATATATCAGGCAAGCTGGCTCAACGCAGACATATAAAAATTCTCAGAACAGAGAAGTACAGATACAGTTATTTTTATATCTCCGTTGCGAGGCACATTTCAGTCACTCAGGGTACATTAGTTACAGATAAATGATTGTAGACTTCGAATTCACATTTTAAAACAAATCATTAGCCCCTCAGTGCCCATTACAATGTTATTTTCTTCCACAAATACACTACCAGTGAGAAAGGCAGAAGCCCAGTCCATGATAGCTCTAAGGAGTATCTACATAAGCATGGGATGGTATACGGCAAATGGTGGAAGATGGCATTAAGATAGATGGATGCCCACAGTTAATGGCTAAATGGCTTGTTTCATGCTCTGTGAAACTACAACTGACTTCGCCAAACTCAACTCTTAAATACCTCCTCCCATCTCTGCAGGAAGGGGGTTGACAATTCTAGTCTTCAGAATCAGAACCTACTAAATCTTTCATTAGCACTCCTCCTCCTGCCCTAGCCTAGATCACAAAAGACAGGTCTGGGACTGATTCTGTCTCTTCCATAGCAAGTCAGTATATCACTGGGAATGTTTTCGACTACATTATTTTAAGGCTGGTTTGAAGAGAGAGAAAGCGAATGTTTTTAAAATTAAAATGTTAAACAAGTGATTTGAAAGGCCCACTACTTGGCCATTTTCTTGTCTTGGGAAATGTATTTATAACAACATTTGGTTGACAGCTATGCGAAGGGTAATGAATTCCTTTGGCAGGGTTTTGAATTGAAAAGTGGTCAGAATATGTACGCCTGTGGTTTGAGCACTAGGCATATAAACAAAAGCAAAAATGAATTTGAAAACTTGCATTTCTACAATGCAGTTTATGACCTTAGAACATCCCAAAATGATTTTCGGCCGACATATTACCTTTTAGAGCAATCACTGATGTAATTAATGAAAATATATCAAGTATCCTGGCAATGCATGTGTACAGGTTTAAAGCATACCAAAAACACTAAAGCAGATGTGCTTATCCAAAACTCTAGCTTTTAAGCACACACAGTCTCAAGGCTGTCTCAAGGTCTTTTACAAAACACAAGAAACGCCCTTGATAATAGATGTGTATCGGACTAGCATGCAAATATACCAATGGTCTGTGAGCTGCTGAATGTGTTCATGTCTAATCCACAAACAAATCCAGTATTTTTTGCTATAACTGAAGGCAAGATTTCACAAAAGCATTCCACTTCCACTGTCCCCAATCCCTCTCAGTGTGATTAACTGTGCATAGATCAAATACACCAACGCATCAAAAGCATTCCTTAAGTACCCACAGGCTCCCAAAATTCCTCTGCATAACGGATCTTTCCATGCTCTGCATTTACAGATGGTTTCCAATTAACTATTTTTTTCTGAGAGGAAGTGGTTGGCAAACTCGAGGGTCAATGGATCGAAACAGGATCAGTAAATCATGGAAGAGGTAGCAACCTTGCTGCAGACCTTTGGGAAGGAGAAAAGGGAAGAGTTCTCAGAAAGGGAACTGGTTGCAGATTTGGTAAAATTACCATTGCTGTAACATGCTACTTGGCTGTTACAAAACATGTGCTGGTGGTCCATATCAAGCAGCCACCATTTTCTGACAAACATGTGTAGCCAAGGGGAGAGAAGAGGTTGACTTCTGATCACCTTGGAAATGAAAGCATTTTGCGTAGAAAAGAAGGACCTCCTTTATTATACAGTATTGATTTCACTTGCACTAGTCTCACACTGGTACCGTTTATTCAATGCCACTCAACTTACAATGGAATGGGGATCAGTTCAACAGGAAAGAAAAGTATTTTACGAGGAATCCTTGACCAGACTTGAGCAGAGGAATGTGTAAACCACTTTTAAGTTTTCTGTGGAAATGATAGCTCAGCAATTCTGCAAATGGAGATAAACATACACTTATCAATGTGGTGCTGGCCTGCAGTGACACAAAACATGTTTATTTTAAACCCACATTCACTGAAATCTTATCAAAAGCCTTTAATCAAACAGTGCCCATGTAAGTGAGACAAAAAGTTCTCTTAAAGAAAACAAAGAAAAGGAACACCCAGAAATATCCATTTTTTAAAAAAAAGAATCAACGGAGTGCTTTCATGGAGGATTATTATTGTGTTACAGCACATCAAAATAAAGACTGCTGATACCTTTTAAATGTATGTTTAAGCGTGAAATTCTTTGTGACAACTAACAGCCTCGTAGGTCAGAAAGGGAAAAAAAATCATCAGTTCTCTCAGCAAACCTGAAGCTGCAATCCAATGGAGTGAGTATATTGAGGATCTGTATAATTAACCCTTGGGATAATGAGCATCTCATTCTCATTTCCCAAAATGTAGTTGATTGTTACATCAGGAAGACACGTGGGCGATGCAATGTGCAAAGCTTTGTGTCAAGACAGAAACTTCTTCCCAATACTAATTACTTGTTCTCACTGCTGAAGACAGCTTCTACAGGCAGGCCTTTGATCAAAAGAGACAAAATAAAACTTTCAGTGAGCAGCTGATGTGGCTGGGTTAGTGCATCTCAGTGGGGAACAGTTTTGTCTCCAATTCAGAGGATCAAGAGTTCAACTCACACTCCAGAAAACCGGTGCGACACCTTTCAGTCTACTCAAATTGCCCCTGCAGATGAGATCTCCCATGTGTCCTGTCCTGTCTGAGCACCACTGTGACATTCTCCCTTTTCATCAGAGAAAACCATGCACCTCTTTTATGCCCTTCCTTTTACATCTAAACAAAGAAGCCCAGGAATGATGAGCTGCCAGTCTTGTCCCTCATGCAACTAGACCTATGCAATGGAAAAAAACATCATAACTCCACGTACAACATTACTGTCAGAGGTGTCATGTTTTGAATGAGATGATAAAATGAAGTCCAGTCGGTTTCACCTGTGGATGTAAAACATCCCTTGACAACCACTCCCAAGAGGAACAGCTTAATTCCGTCTGGTATGCTAGCTGATATTTATCCTTCTATCAACATCACTGAACCACATTATCTATTCTTTACTACATTGTCATTCTGATTTGAAAGCAGAAAAGCAGGAAGAAGTTGGATGAAGTAGTGGAGGGATGGGTTAGTAAATTTGCTGATGACACAAAGGTTGGCGGTGTTGTGGCTAGTGTGGAGGGCTGTCAGAAGTTACAGCAGGACATTGATAGGATGGAAAACTGGGCTGAGAAGTGGCAGACGAAGTTCAACCCAGATAAGTGTGAGGTGATTCATTTTGGTAGGTCCAATATGATGGCAGAATATAGTATTAATGGTAAGACTCTTGGCAGTGTGGAGGATCAGAGGGATCTTAAGGTCCAAGTCCAGAGGACACTTAAAGCTGCAGTGCAGGTTGACTCCGTGGTTAAGAAAGCATACGGTGCATTGGCCTTCATCAATCGTGGGATTGAGTTTAGGAGCCAAAAGGTAATGTTGGAGCTATATAGGACCCTGGTCAGACCCCACTTGGAGTACTGTGCTCAGTTCTGGTCGCCTCACTACAGGAAGGATGTGGAAACCATAGAAAGAGTGCAGAGGAGATTTACAAGGATGCTGCCTGGATTGGGGAGCATGCCTTATGAGAATAGGTTGAGTGAACTTGGCCTTTTTTGCTTGGAGCGACAGAGGATGAGAGGTGACCTGATAGAGGTGTACAAGATGATGAGAGGCATTGATCCTGCGAATAGTCAGAGGCTTTTTCCCACGGCTGGAATGGTTAGCATGAGAGGGCACAGTTTTAAGGTGCCTGGAAATAGGTACAGAGAAGATGTCAGGGGTAAGTTTTTTTACGCAGGGAGTGGTGAGTGCGTGGAATGGGCTGCCAGCGATGGTGGTGGAGGCGGATACGATAGGGTCTTTTAAGAGACTCCTGGACAGGTACATGGAGATCAGAAAAATAGAGGGCTATGGGTAACCCTAGGTAATTTCTAAAGTAAGCACATGTTCGGCACAGCTTTGTGGGCTGAAGGGCCTGTGTTGTGCTGTAGGTTTTCTATGTTTCTAAGTTGTGGTCCATGTAGGTACCAATGACATAGGTAGGAAGAGTGACAAGGTTCTGCATAGGGAGTTCAGGGAGTTAGGTGATAAGGGCCTTCAGGGTTGTGGTCTCAGGACTGCCACCCATGCCACATGCTAGGGAGGCCAGAACTAGGAAGATGATCCAGTTTAACACTTGGCTAAGGAGTTGGTGTAGGAGGAATGGTGTCAGATTTTTAGGGGAGGAGGAACCAGTACAGAAGAGATGTTTTGCACCTGAACTGCAGGGGGACTAATATCCTAGTGGGCAAGTTTGCTAATGCTGCACATTGGGGGCTTACATGAGAGTTGCAGCGGAATGGTAATCAAAAGTCAAAACAGATAGTGGAGAGGCTATGGAGACAGATATTGTTAGGTATTCAGGCAAAGTCAGGATTCAAAAGGTTGAGCATGGTGCAACTAATGTTCTGAGATCCATATATTTCAATGCAAGCAGTATTGCTGGAAAGGCAGATGAGCTCAGGACATGGATCAACACATGGGATTATAATATTGTAGCCATTTGTGAGATGTAATTGCACGAGGGGCAGGACTGGCAGCTCAATATTGCGGGGCTCCGTTGTTTTAGACTAGACAGAACAGGAGGGATTAAAGGAGGAGGGGTGGCATCACAAGTCAGGGAAAATGTCACAGCAGTGCTCTGTCAGGACGAACTGGAGTATTTGCCTCGTGAGGCTTTATGGATGTAATGAGGAATAAGAAAGGAATGACCATGTTAATGCGACTATATTATAGATAACCCAATAGACCACAGGATTTAGAGGAACAAATTTGCAGAGAGGTCACAGACTGTTGCAGGAAACATAAGGTTGTTATAGTAGGTGATTTTAACTTTCCATATATTGACTTGGACTCTATACTGTCAAAGGACTAGATGGGATAGAGTTTGTCAAATGTATATAGGAAAGTTTGCTTAATCTGTAGATAGAAATCCCAATGAAAGAGCATATAATACTGGATCTACTATTTGGGAATGAGACAGGGCAGGTGACAGAAGTTTGTGTAGGGGAACACTTTGCATCTAGTGATCATTATGCCATTAGGTTCAAAGTAAATACGGCAAAGGATAGGTCTGGTCTACAGGTTGAGATTCTAAATTGTGGAAAAGGCCAATTTTGATGGTATCAGAAAGGATCAGGCAAGTGTGGATTGGGACAGGCTGTTTTCTGGCAAAGGTGTACTTGGTAAGTGGGAGGCATTCAAAAGTAAAATTTTGAGAGTACAAAGCTAGTATGTGGCTGATAGAATAAAAGGGAAAGATAACAAGTGTAGGGAACCTTGGTTTTTAAGAGATATTCAGGCCCTGGTTGAGAACAAAAAGGAGATGCCTAGCAGGTATAGGCAGGTAGGAACAAATGTAGACCTTATGGAGTATAAGGAATGTGAGAGAACACTACAGAAAGAAATCAAGAGGGCTAAAGGAAGGCACGAGTTTGCCCTAGCAGGGAAGGTGAAG
This sequence comes from Mobula hypostoma, assembly GCF_963921235.1. Lineage (NCBI taxonomy): Eukaryota > Metazoa > Chordata > Chondrichthyes > Myliobatiformes > Myliobatidae > Mobula > Mobula hypostoma. Next base: position 125,399,803 of record NC_086102.1, read on the forward strand.
GAGAATCATAATGGATTCTACAGATAAGTTACAAGCAAAAGAACTGCAAGGGATAAAATTGGTCTCCTGGAAGTTCAGAATGGTAATCTATGTGTGGAGCCAAAAGAGATGGGGGAGATCTTGAAAGGATTTTTTGCATCTATATTCACCCGGGAGATGGGCGCAGAGTCTATAGAAGTGAGGCAAAGCAGCAGTGAGGATATAGATCCCATACAGTTTACAGGGGAGGTGGCATTTGCCCTCTTGAGGCAAATTGAGGTGGATAAATCTCTAGGATCTGACAAGCTGTTCCCTTGGACCCTGTGGGAAGCAAGTACAGAAACTGCAGGGGCCCAAGTAGAGATATTTAAACCATCCTTGGTGACAGGTAAGGTACCGGAGATTTGGAGGATAACTAATGCTACTCCACTGTTTAAGAAAGGCTCTAAAAATAAACCAGGGAATTATAAGCTGGTGAGCCTGACATAGTTATTGGAAGGTATTCTGAGAGACTGGATTAGTGAGTATTTGGATAGATAGGGACTGATTAGGGATAACCAGCATGGTTTTGTATGTGGAAGGTCATGTCTAACCAATCTTATAGAGTTTTTCAAGGAAATTACCAGGAAAGGTGATGAAGGGAAGGCAGTTGTTGTTTATCATCTATATCAATAATGTGGATGAGAATGTGGTTACCTAATCAGCAAATTTGCAGATGACACCAAGATTGGGGGTGGAGTGGCAGCGAGGAAGACTATCAGCGCTTGCAGTAGGATCTGAAAAAATGGGCTGAAAAATAGCAGATGGAATTTAATACAGACAACCTTGAGGTGTTGCACTTTGGTAGGACCAACCAGGGTAGGTCTTACACGGTGAACGGTAGGGCACAGAGGAGTGTGGTAGAACAAAGAATAATGCCCTGGTTGGTTTATATTTTTACTGTTATGCTGTATGTATTTCATTTAGCAGTTCTGTAAGAGCAGTCTTTTCTGTTTTCAGCATGTTTGGGTTATTGTTGAAGATAAGAGGTGTGTGCCATGCAATTAGGATGGTCGAATTAAGGGAAGGTTTCTCTGGTGAGGGACACTAAAGATGGGCTTGGGGTTTTGGTTTGAGAGAGAATGAAGAGGGAAGATGCAGGAGAGAAGGGGTCATAGGATTCGACCCAGAGCGGGACCGTGATTCGACGAAGCCAGTGGCAAGATCAATTGAGGATTGGTGACTATGGGGGAACTGTGAGCTCCAACTTGTGCGCATTTGGCTGTTTCACTAAAATGGGCCCTTTTCTTCTCTGCTCTTTTCTTTACTGACCATTTCATCAAATTAAGATTCATAAATATAACCTTTAATCATATGGGGTGTACTGTCTGATATTTCTTGGCACTAATTTGTAACAGGGTAGCAAATTACACAGCATCCACACAAACAGGGGCTTGTGGTGGGAGAGCGCCTCACTCTCACGAGTTTGGTGGACTTACGCAGCTAAGGAAACCAGGGGATTTCAAAAGTAATCAGGGAATACAAGTCTATAATTTGCTGAAAGTGGTGTCACAGGTAGATAAGGTCATAAAGAAAGCTTTCAGCACATTGGCCTTCATAAATCGATATACTGAGTATAGGAGATGGGATGTTATTTTGAAGTTGGTGAGGCCTAATTTGGACTGTTGTGTCCAGTTTTGGTCACATACCTACAGAAAAGATGTAAATAAGGTTGAAAGAGTACACAGAAAATTTACAAGGACGTTGCCAGGTCTGGAGGACCTGAGTTATAAAGAAAGATTGAATAGGTTAGGACTTTACTTCTTGGAACGTAGAAGACTGAGGAGATTTGAGAAAGGTTTACAAAATTATGAGGGGTATAGATAGGGTAAATGCAAGCAGACTTTTCCCACTGAGGTTGGGGTGGGACTACAATGAGAGGTTATGGATTAAGGGTGAAAGGTGAAAAGTTTAAGGAGATCATGGGGGAAACATGTTCACTCAGAGGGTCATGACGTTATGAATCAAGCTTCCAACACAGGTGGTGCAAGCGAGCTTGATTTGAACACTTAAGAGCAGTTTGGATAGGGTACATGGATAGTAGGGGCATGAATTAGCATGGTCTAGATGCAGGTCCATGGGACTAGGCAGATTAAATGTTTCAGCAAGGACTAGATGGGCCAAGAGGCCCTTTTCTGTGCTTTACTTTTCTATGACTCCATGACTCTTATTCAAACATCAAGCATCAAATTGAAAGTTTGCGTAGGTTCAGCATGTCATCTAAAATTTGACAACTTCTGTAGGAACACAGCGGAGAGTATCCTGACTGGTTGCATCACAGGTTGGCATGGAAACGCCAGTGCCCAGGAATGGCAAAGTCTACAAATCCATGATTGAGCACAATTACAAGGAGCACTGCCACAATAGAGCAGCGTCTATCTTCAAGGACCTCCACCATCCAGGCTACGTCTCTTCTCGCTGCTGCCATTGGGAACGTGGTAAAGGAGCCTCAGTTCCCACACCACCAAGTTCAGGAACAGTTATTACTCCTCATCCAGTGTGGATAACTTCACTCACCTCAACACTGAATTGATTCTACAATCTATAGACTCACTTTTAATGATTCTACAACTCATATTCTCAGAATTATTTATTTACATTTTTATTTACTCAAATTGTTATCTTTTGCACAGTGGTCATTTGTCAATCTTTGTTTATATATAGTTTTGATACATTCTACTGTATTTCTTGTAAATGCCCACAAGAGAATAATCTTACAGTAGTATATGGTGACATGGGTATTTTCATAATAAATTTACTTTGTCTTTGAAGCAATATCTGTTGAAAGGGAAACCAGTTAATGTATCAGGCTGGCTATATTCAGCAATTTTATTTGTTTTGTTTTGCATTGTCTCGTCATTCTGGCGGGGGGGGGCAGTATTGTATGAAAAACTGGCTGCTTTATCTCCGTAAACAACAGGAATTCTGCAGATGCTGGAAATTCAAACAACACACATCAAAGTTGCTGGTGAACGCAGCAGGCCATGCAGCATCTATAGGAAGAGGTGCAGTCGACGTTTCAGGCCGAGACCCTTCGTCAGGACTAGTCTCGGCCTGAAACGTCGACTGCACCTCTTCCTATAGATGCTGCCTGGCCTGCTGCGTTCACCAGCAACTTTGATGTGTGTTGCTTTATCTCCGCTAAGGTCTGAGAAGGTGTCACATGACCGGCAACAATGAATATAGAATCAAGTCAGGTTTTATAAAAACAAACAAACATTCAGTCCTGACGAAGGGTCTCGGCCTGAAACGTCGACTGCACCTCTTCCTAGAGATGCTGCCTGGCCTGCTGCGTTCACCAGTAACTTTTATGTGTGTTGCTTGAATTTCCAGCATCTGCAGAATTCCTGTTGTAAACATTTATTAAACTCTGCTCAAAAATAGCGAAATGTATTTAAACGACTAACTTAACCGGAAGTTAACTGCTATGCGGCAACTCTGGAACAGTTCTTAAAAGGGTAAATGCAAAAACAGTTCTTAAAGTGGTAAATTCGAACACAGTTCTTAGAATGGTAAATTCAAAAGTCCAAGAGGATTATACAGTCAATTAAGAGAGACTTTACTGAAGTAAAGAATTTCTCGAAGACGTCACGTTACTGCTGATCCCAGCCCTAACCTGCCTTGTCCACAGGATTCACAACGACGGAAATAAAACAGTTTAAAAGAACTGACCTTTTCCTCTGGAGAATAGACACTGCACTGTCCTTCCTACTTTAGCAGGGGATATCTCAGTCACAGGTCACTTTTTCTTGAATGAAGATTCAGTAAAGGTCAATCCTCTCCAAAACCGCCAAATGATTATCAGCTTTACTCGACTCGGCGAATTCCTGTACTTTGGTAAGGTCTTCACTGTCCAATACTACTTACAATAGAAAGTAGAACTCCACTTTAAAACAAAACTGCGTCATAAGCCAAATACGCAGCAAAATGGAGTATCTAACACAAAACTAAACTGAAAACTAACTGCGTCACATCAGGGGTCTCCTTTATATACCAGTTGAGAACAGGTCATCATGTGACCTCACTGGCGGGAAAATTACATCATGTGACCTCCGCAAAACCATTACATCATGCTCATAAGATACTCAATTACATCATGGTCATAAGACAGTCACAAGACATCCATGAGGTATGTAACAGAAGGTAAAGAGTTTCTCTAAGTGCAAGCATTTGACCTTTTAGTGAAGGAATATAAAGTGCCTCAAGTAGAGTTAACAATTTCTACTTGTTTTTGGACCTCCACTTCCATATTATTTGCATATGGAATTACTCACCAGCTCTGCCCAATTTCTTGGAAATGGGCATCAGTAGCAAGTAAAATAGCAATGGCAGACAACCTTCCCTTGCAATGTGGAGACCAAAATTGGAAAATATTTCAAAAGTCTTAAAAGTAGCTTTTTGGGCATTAAAATCAAATGTTTCAGAAATAAGTGGTGAAGGTTTCTCACCACAGAGCTTTATCCTATCGGTGTGACTGTTGAGAGAAGGTACAATGTTCGCCATTGCCAGAAATGGATCCTGCACCTTCAGATGTGAAGGCATTACTTTCTCCTCAATAAGTGTTTGCTTGAAGATGTTCTCATCCTTTTAGTTGTAGAGGGACACAGCATGGAAACAGGACCTTTGGCCACTGAGTCCATGGCAGCCGACAACCACCCATTTACATTAATCAAACATCAATCCCTTTTATTTAACCTTGAGCTCCCTGCAGATTCTACCTACACACCAGAAGCAACTTACTACATCCAATTAAACTATGAGTCTGCACATCATTAGGATATGAGAAGAAACTGGAGCACCCACTTGAACACAGAGGGAACGTGCCCTCAAGGTCAGGATTGAACTGGGATCTCTAAGGAGTTTCCACCAGCTGCACCATGATGTCAATTCCTATTTGACTAGCAGAATGGTGAATGAGAGAGGTTCAGCACTCCCAAGAAATTCTGGGCAACTAATCATTTCTCAATCATCTGGATGGGAACTGCATGCAACTGGCTATGTAATAGACTTGCTGTATATTGTGGAAAGACAAGCCAAGATGGAATCATTTAAGGAAGACTTAATGGAAGCATCCAAGATGTTTTGAGAAAGAGAAAGCATCTTCCCCTATCTACTTGCAAGTGGGCTGATACTCAAATCACATAGACTTACAATAAATGGCAAAGGAGGCAAGGATGAAGTTCTTGTTTCTTTAAAGCACAATGATCTGTGATGTATAATGCATTGTCCAAAAGGTTACTTCCGCCAAATCCACTCTTTACTTCTGAAATTGGATGAATGATTTCACAGGACACATCTGCAGGAATATAGGGAAAGAATCCAGGGAATAGAAGTACATTGAAATAGAATTAATTTTGGAAAAAATTGCACAGGTTTGAAAGGCTGAGTGGCTTCCTATAATGTGCTTATGCTTGAGCATGCTTCCTTTGCTTACAAAACAATAAGAGGTAGGTTATTACTTCTAACACCCAGGACCAACGTGTACACTAACTGTACAGTGGAAGTAATCATCGGCTGTACCCTCCGTGAGGCTGGAGAGTCAGGCTCCTGAACCAGCATGGATGACTTTACTCACCTTAACTCTGAACTGATTCTACAACCCATGGACTCACTTTCAAGGACTCTACTACTTGGAAATAACACAGGATGCAACAGAGAGATTACTTAATCCATCAGATCTGAGGAGACTCTTCCCTTGTCATCTGGGGATATTAGCCCTGACTGGATAATTTCTTGAAGGCTTCAACACAAGCTTCTCCCTCCAACCACCACACACTCCTGCCAACCACTAACCAAACATCACCCTTTTGGGTTACTTGGCATATCGAATCTCAGGGTGAAACACTCTCCTACAACAAATGGAAAATATTCATATTCTTAAGTTTCCCACCTGCGTTATTCTTTGCCTGTTAGTCAAAAAGACTCTCTTCCTATTTCCAATATTTTAAACAAATAATTAGAAGGGTGCATTAAAAGTAGATTGAAACAAATGCTATATTTGGCATCTCTATAATTTGCCCACAAGGTGCTCTCAGCATTGTCTGGAAGGTTGATCTTTAATGACTAGCAACTCCAAGTGAGTTCCAAAACGTTCCGGATCTTCAATTATTCAATCACATTCATACAATTCACTAATTCTTCTGTGATATTCTTTTTTCTGCTCTCGTGCTTAAACTTTTCCAAAATATGAACCACGATTTCATCCAAAAATGGGACAAGTGCAAAGAACCTACTGGCCACTATGCTTCAAAAATAGTTCACTATCCCTGTCTTAATCATGGTGAACCTACCATACATGTTCACTATGGCTCTGTGGTCTCCATTAATTCAGAGAAGGTGTATATCATGATGCATGGCTCACAGCATAATTCTCTTTAAGACCGCCAACAACGTAAAAGCTCAAGGCAAAATGTATTCTTTCATCTTAGATGAGTGAGCCTGCAATCATATCCCGGTAGCTCAAAGATCACCCAGCCCTTGGACAACAAGATACCTTCCAGGTTGGACATCCTCTACCCATCAGCGTGCACCAGTGTATCTCAGCAACACATGATCAAAAGTTCTCAGTAGCACCTCCACCAACAAATTGCAACCATCCCAATTTAATGGTCCAAATGACAATATTGTATTGAATAGACATACAGTTTTTTCCACAACACCCTGCCAGATTCCAGCATTGCAGCATCCTCATCACTTGATCTACCACTGTTCAAGGCAGTTTTCAAAGGGTAACAACAGAAAAGTGGATATTAGTAGCACCAATATCCTAGAGCATGAAACTTGTCAAATCTCCAATTTATTAATCAAAGCTTAGGGTACCAGGTTTAAAAACTACAATTAATGATACATAAAATGAAGAGAAAACTGTTTCTATCAACATAATTCTTAGCGGAAAGGGCCTCAATTTAGTGAACATTCTAAAGGCCAACTACTCTCACAGCGCAGGATTTACTCAGCTCTAGTAATAACATAATTCTATAAAAGTAACATCAAGAAATGCCATATATACTGTGTTTCTAAAGAGGGCACGGTTCATTTTTAAGGTCTCAGTCTTAAACTACTTATATACTGAGCTGTCAGAGTAACATTCTAGACTGATGCTGTTATAAAGCAGGCTCAAACACAGACAACCATGTATGTGCTTATAGATGTACTATAATGATCAAGTCTCTGAAGTGGAACATGGTGAAAGCCGACATTTGGAATTGTAGATTTAAATTATCTTGTTAAAAAGAATTCAATCACGCTTAAGCACCTTCCATATCCAGACTTTCATCCTTGCGTTCTCATTTTATGAGATGTGATGATATGGTCTTTAATTTTCACTCTTGCTGTCAAGGGTGAAGCTCCTTCAAATCATCCAAGACAAAGAATGGAATCTATGGAGAAGGACTGGGAATCCTTTATATACTGACAGTCTCCTCTACAAAGATGTTACAACAGTGGCAGCTAATCTTTCCCCATGATAGCATGTTCTGTCTGTTGCCAACACTTTGTTCAATCCTGTGCCAGATATCCTGTCACAATCACTTTGAAAATGTCATGCAGAAGTCATTTAAAAAAGTCATGCAAATGGGATCCAACATTGAAGAGCGGTTCAGCAGGTTAATTAAAAAAAAGATAGGAACAGAAAAGGAAATGGGCAAAGGATGTTAGAAAACAATCAAGATTGACTATGTTGGCATCCACCCAGCTTGATTAATTTTATAGGAAGCATCTTCCATTCTCTGTGGAACTGTTTTATTTCTGAACTCTCTAATTTTGACAGGATCTCCTGCCCAGAGTCCACCTGCATCCTTAAATGATATGGCATGGCTCCTGTTATTTGTGCAGTGAAACAGAGGGTGGAAGACAGCTGAAATGACAAGAGTAACTGGTCATTTACAGATCAATGCCATAACCATCCTAGCTTCCCTGCCCAGTGCTGCATAACCTCAAGGTGGTCATGGCATACTCAGAGGTTCTAGGGGAATGAAGAATTCATCCAAATTCCAGAAAGAAATCAAATCTCTAAAGGATACTTCTATGAGGCACTTTGTGCATTGAAGCAGTTGGCTTATGAGCAAACACAACAATATTTCTTCTTGGTGTTTTCCTGTGTTATTTTTATGGCTGCTGATGTTCACTTTGGTTACACCTCATAGGCCTGATTTTATTCTCACAAGTCAATGAATATGATGTTAAAAAAATCACTCCCTACTCTGTACATAGTTTTCTTCTTTCGATTGTTCTTTCTTTCCTCTCCTTTCTATAAGTGTATACCTCTGATAAATATTATGTGGAGATTTGTGACAAAAAATGATTATATGATATACATATATATATATACACACACACACACATATATATATATATATATATATATATACAGTATCTGAAATACAACTTATGGAAATGTTTCTTTGATGATGAAATTCAATAAAAAATAAATTACCAGAAGAAGAAATAGGAAAAGCAGTTTTGGAAATAAAACAATCAAATGTAGTGATATGATTGGTGAAAATTGCAACCCTTTCTAGAGGTTTGGTTTCAACGCAACGCTTGCAGGTGTACATTTCAATCAGTTGACTTAAGTCACTTATTTCAGCCTTTGAGAAAAAGTACACAATCTTTTTTCTTCCTGCTGTGAACAGATTTAGCACGAGAATTACATAGTTACGGGATATAGAATAGGGAGGACTTAGCTTGCACAAAAAAAAAAAATCCTAATATTGACAAGTGCAAGCATTTTCCCAGTTATTCCCATCACTGAGCCTGTACTGACATCATAAGGGTCAATGGGTTATCTTTTCAAATATAGAGAGCAAGATTTTGAAAAATTATTTTAAACATACAATTTTCAGTATGATCATAATGAGATAGAGAATCAGAATCAGGTTTAATATCACTGGCATATGTTATGAAATATATGTTGTGCAATACACAATAAAAACTACAAATTACAATAAGAAATTTTATATAAAAAATAAATAAAACAGGTAGTGCAAAAAGAGAGCAACAATATCGTCCGTTCAGAAATATGATGGAAGAAGCTATTCCTAAAATGTTGAGTGTATATCTTCAGGCTCCCGTACCTCCTCCTTGGTGGTAGCAAGGAGAAGAGGGCAAGTCCTTTGTCATGGGGGTCCTTTTTGAGGCATTGCCTTTTGAAGATGCCCCTGATGCTGGGGAGGCTAGTGCCCATGACGGGGCTGGTTGAGTTTGCAACTTTCTGCAGATTTTTCCCCATCCTGTGCAGTAACCCCTCCGTACTGAGCAGTGATACAACCAGTTAGAGTACTTTCCACAGTATATCTGTAGAAATTTGCGAGATATATAAAGAGATAGAGATAGATAGATAGAGAGAGAGAGTGATGTGTGTGTGTATATATATATACATATGTGTGTGTGTGTGTGTGTGTGTGTGTGTGTGTGTGTGGGGGGGGGGAGAGAGAGAGAGAGAGAGAGAGAGAGAGAGAGAGAGACAGACTTGAACAGTATCACAGATTTCAAGGAAAATATTTTTTGTGGTCTGTGATTAACTGAACAGGAGATGCAAATATTACCTTAAATTCACTGCCAATTACAGCATTATTTGCAAACTAATTTCCTGCAAAATTGGCAATTTAAGCAATTCCCTAGAGTGGGAGGACACTTCTTTCATTATGTTTGCTGTTAAACTCGAGATGCAAACCAAGCTATCAGGGAAGGCTTAATTATCATTTAGAATTGGGAGACAGGTGGAGATAAATTAACAAGGCTAGAATTGCTGCTTGTTCCTCCTGATAACCAAGCAAGAAGTTCATCATTGAATGACTTGGAAAGGATACCAACCAACTTAAGAACTAAAATATAATGTTTTATGAAAGGAGATTAAAAATATGTGGGAACAATGAAATTTTAGCTTACACATCCCCCATCAGATCACAGCTTGGCTAACTGATGTACCATTTATGAAAAGTACCATGACATTATGTGTGAGGTTTCTTTGATAACATCTCCCAACCATGTGAACTCACCACCACAAAGACATAGGCAGCAGACACATGGAAGTTAACATCATGTTCAAATCACACATAACACTGACAGACAGCTCACATGCAACACCGAAGGTCTCTGTTGAGCTTGTAGCTTTTTTTGCAGTTGTGTTTTAGATTCATAGGAATGTTTTTGCGGTTTGGGTATAAGGGGAGTTAGAGGTTAGGGGCGGTAAGTGAAGAATCAGGGATAGGAGTCAGAGTCCAAGTCAGAGTGCTCCGTGGGAGAAGTCCAGTGATCCCGGGAGTAGATATGATGTTTATGTTGGCAGGTCCCATGGAGGAGGGCTGGTGATCCCCAAGTCTGCAAGTCACCCCATGTTGGCAAGTCCTGGGATTGGAGATCAGTGTGGTCAAAGTCTGAAGGTCATGAACTAAATTCAGCAAGCTGGAAAGTCAAGGTATAATGTTGTTGTGTCTGGAAGTTGAAAGCCCAATGTCTGTGAGTCTATGAGACTGGGTAGGAAGAAACACTCCCCCCCCACCACCCACCCTCTCAAGTCAGTAAGTCGAGGCCAACCATGAGCAGTGAGTCTTGGGTCGATACCAAAGAGGTTGACGACCTAAGTCAAAGCCCAATGTCGAGCTCCATAGGTAGGGGGCCTGGAAGACGAAGGCCAAATGTCTCTGAATCTGGGATACTGGCACAAGTTTGGAGGTCTGAAGGTGACCAGTCCTGGGATTAGAGACCTGTCTGTGTGTGTGAGTGGGTGGGTGATAGGGAGAAAAGGGCATGTTTTGCTATTGTTGTTTTCTTGCTGCTTGTGTTGTTCTGCCCAACATTGTGAGCATGCAATGTTGGCACCAGAATGTGCGGCGATACTTGTGGGCTGCCCCTAGCATATCTTTACATTGTGTTGGTTAACACAAATGACGCATTTCACTGTAGGTTTTGAGATAAATAAAGTCTGAATCTGATCTATTTAGCTACAATCCCTGACAGTTGCTATCTTAAGATCCTAAAGTTTTCAACACATCCATAATAATAAAAGGAAGATGATTTACTTCCTAGTCATGAATGTGTTTGGCAGAGGGAGACTTCAGGTGGAGTTATTTCCATCCTTCTGCAGCCTTCCCCTGTCTTGCTGGTAGAGGCTACAAGCTTGGGAGATGTTCCAAATAAGCTTGGCAAGTAGCTGTCATCTTTGCTAAGCACTACAGCTGAGTGTTCTGGTATATAAGGCGTTGCTCAGGTCACTTACACGTCAATGCCTGAATGTTGTCTAGGTCTTGCTGCATGCAGTAAGGGTTGCATAATGCTTGAACAGTTCCAAATGGTGATGAACTATAGAATCACAATCAAGTGTCCCCACTTTGAACTTCACAGTAGCAGCAAGGAAATTGAAGCAGCACTGATAGAACAAGCTTAGGCATGGATTGTGTTGGTTGCAAATGTGGACACAGAGAAAGGAGAGATCATTCCACTGTGGCCCAAATAAGTCTCAACTGTAAACAAAGGAGATTCAGCAGATGTTGGAAATCCACAGCAACACACAAAATCTGCTGGAAAACACAGCAGGTCAGGCAGCATTTATGGAGAGGAACATACAATTTGAACAAACAGGACTGATGAAGGGTCTCAGCCCAAAACATCAACTGTATATTCCTCTCATAGATGCTGCCTGACTTGCTGAGTTCTTCCAGCTTTTTGTGTATATTTCCATTGTGGCAGAAAGACTTTGGGTATGGTGACCATATAGGATCCATTGCCTTTCAGTGACATCCTCTAAGCAATAATTTTGCTGATTCTGCTCATCCAATGACATCAATTCAGTTACGGTATAATCTACTTGCTCTTTTAAATCCACTGACCTGATTTTACTGCAACAGTGTATTTGTGTCATGGTATACAACACTACCATAACTGAGTTAATGTAGACAATTCCAATCTGCCTCACCAGGCAAGAATTCCACAGGACTGAGTAGAATGCCAGACTCAATCCCTATCCAAGATTGATCCTTGGTGAGTTCTATGGAGACTAAAACTTGATTTTGCCATGTTCCTAATGGATATGTTGGATTAAGATTGCCCAACATCTCTTATCAGGCTCATCCTTGATTTGAAAAGTCTTAAAAAGAATGAAATTCTATTGAAACAAGCTTTCTGTATCATCAAGCCCTACCTTCACTGTCAAAGGTTATTCAGAGAAAGCCATTCCTGTGAAGTTAAGGGACCTTAGGGTCCATCCTTAGCTACAACCCAGACTCTTCTGAGTTAGTAGTGGAGAGGAGGTCACTAAGCAAACTGTTATCCATTATGGACAACCTGGCACATCCTCTCCATGACTCACTGAATAAGCAGAGAAGCATCTTTTCGAACACTCATTCAGCTCCGCTGTCACAAAGATCATTACAGAAAAACTTTCCTGCCAAATGCAATAAGCATATACAACAGTTCATCTCTGTGCAACAGGTAAACACAGTACAATAGTCTCTACTTTATTACACGTGTTCCCCCCCCCCCCCCGGCTTTTCAAACGTTCGCATTATGAAACCTTGCTGTTATGAAAGACCTACATTAGTTACCTGTTTTCGCTAACAGAAGGTGTTTTCACTGTTACAAAAAAAGGCAGCACGTGAAAAAAGCAGCGCGCAAAAAAAAGCAGCACGCCCCAAGCAGCCAAGCTCCTCCCCAGGAACTGCATTCTAGCCGGCATTGCTTAAACATGTGCCTGTAAGCAGCTGTTAGCAAGATGAGTTCTAAGGTATTGGAAAAGCCTAAAAGAGCTCGTAAGGGTGTTACACTTAACGTAAAAGTAGACATAATTAAGCATTTCGATCGTGGTGAATGAAGTGAGAAGAAAGTGAGTTCGGCTTGTGGAAGTTGATGAAGATAATGTTGAAGAGGTTTGAGCATTCCATGACCAAGAACTGACAGATGAAGAGCTGATGCAATTGGAAGAGGAAAGGATAACAATTGAAACTGAATGCAGTAGCGAATGGACCGAAAGTGAAGTCGACCAGGAACTGAACGGGAAGCAACTGCGTGAGATTTTCGCTGCAATTGACAACGATGATTGCAGAAAAGTAGGACTTTAATTTTGAAAGGGTACGTAGGTTTGGGGCATATTTGCAAGATGGTTTGAGTGCTTACAAAGAACCGTGTGATAGAAAAATGCACGAGGCTAAGCAGTCAAGCATACTGTCATTTTTCAAGCCTTCCACATCAGCCACAGCAGACAACGAACCTTGACCTTCGACATTGAGGCAGGCAGACATAGAAGAAGATGACTTGCCTGCCCTGATGGAAACAGATGACAATGAGATGACACCCCAGTGTCCCACCACCCCAACCCCTGGGCCGCGGACCAATACATTGCCGTGGAGAATACAGCAGTAGATGGGACGCACCCAGCACATCTTTAAGAAAAAAGCCAAAATAAACAAGCTAATTAATTAGGTGCTGCCCAGCACGTAAATGTTGGCCCAGATCAGAGACAACACAATCGGCATTCGGCACTGATCTGGGCCGACATTTACATGCTGAGAGGCACCTAATTAATTAGCTTGTTTATTTCGGCTTTTTTCTTAAAGATGTGCTGGGTGCGTCCCAGCCACCGCTGTACCCCTGCATTCTTCGCAGATCGATATTGGTTCGCTACCCGGAGGTTGGGGTCCACTGCACCACCCCAGCCTCCGACAACTCAGTCTAACAGACCATCATCAGTGTGTTCGGCGCTGTCTTCCCAATTCCGATAAGTGATACTACACTGTACATACATTATTTCTACTTTATATAGGCTGTGTATTTTTATGTGTTATTTGGTATGATTTGGCACCTTCATAGTTTAAAGGTTACTGGAGAGAGTGTTTCTGCCGACAGCGCTTGAGTGAGATTTTCGCTACAGAAAACAGTGCGCCAATGATTGTAGAGAAGTATTTCTACTTCATATAGGCTGTGTATTTATCATACCATTCCTGCTTTTACTATATGTTACTGTTATTTTAAGTTCTATGTGTTATTTGGCATGATTTGGTCTGCGAACGCTCACAAATTTTTCCCATATAAATAAATGGTAATTGCTTCTTCACTTGACGACATTCCAGCTTACGAACCGTTTCATAGGAATGCTCTATCTTTGGATGGCAGGGGAAACCTGTATTGCACATTGATCACTATTTTATTATTTATTACTATGTTTACATTATTAATATTCTGTATTTATTATTAGTTAAGCACACTGCTAAGTGTGTTTTTAAATATTGCTGCTGTAATAAGAGAATTTCCCACTCAGGATCAATAAAGTCTTACCATTATTATTATAATTATTAAATATCTTTGCAGTGGTCCTAAAGATAAGTGTGAGAGCACTGTGGACAAAGCCAACCAGCATTAAAGCTGATAAAGTCACAAACAGTTTAAAGCCATTACATCGGCACAGTAAGTAAGTCAAAAAGCAATTGCTTTTCTTTCGAGGTCCACATTAGGTAGTCAAGAACCCAAAATTCTTTTCAGCATATAGAATACTCTTTCATGATCATCAAACGTTTGAGTATCAGTTAATGGCAGCAGAAGAAGTGTAAAACTTTGAACATTCTTCAGTTCAAGCTCTTCTATAAGCTAACAAGGCAACTTTGAACTGTGGAAAAAAAATCCTGCTGTGCCCAAGAAGGTTGCAAGGATCAGTCTCATTAACGTTCTCCATGGTGTCTATTAACTCCCAACTACTAAAGGTTAACTGAATCCTTAAGCTGCTTAGCATCAGTATATGAATCTCCACACCCATGCACACACCCCCTTCCCCCAACATTCATGCTTGCCCTTCGAGCTATGGCTTACTGTTATGATTGGCTTCACATGCAGGTTCCTGTTAGTGGGATCATCAGGCTGAGATGCACCTTGCTGTAACTGGGCAGGTGGGACAAGAGCTGGGTCACTGCTTCGCCGTACTAGAAGTGGCGTGCCTGTGGAGAACAGATTTAGGTCAACAAGGATATCTCACACAACAATTCCCCATATAATTAAGACTAATGAATGTCACTTATGTCCTTAAAAAGTATCACTCTTTGATATAAATATTCAAAGCATTTATGTTCCCTTTTGTTTAATAGCAGCACGTTAGCTAATTTGGTTTTATCAAGCACTGGTAAGTCAGGATAACCTGTAATATTTCACACAAATAAGGTACATGTCTTAATTACCAACAACCCACTCCCAAAAATAAGCTGGTCCACATAGCTCTTGCACTTGCAGAGTAACATAGGCTTTTACATTTTTATTTATTAGAGCACCCATGCATTCACGTGGAGGACATACAAACTCCTTACAGACGGCATCAGAATTGAACTCTGAACTCTGAGCTGTAACAGCATTGCACTAACTTCTACACTATATTACCTTTGAATTAAGATAAAATGGCCTCAATCTAGATTGCATGGGTCAGGTATCAAATGCTTTATCAGATATACACAGAAACAGAAGTCCAAAAGCAAACAAAATCTCATCAAAACTATCTTATCCTCGAAGTTAAACTTGGAAAATGTGTTTGCAGATTTAATTGGCTTTCATTGGGAAAGGTGAATGTTAACCACTGTATTCCCAAGGTGTTAAATTCCTAAATCAATTAGCAAGATTTTATTCACAATTTTGTCAGGCTAAGCATGAGGGAACTGAAAAGAACTTTTGATAGCCAGTAATCTAAATGAACCATGCTCAAGAAGAAACAGGAGTGAATTTATTATCAAAGTATATATATGTTACCTGGCATTCACTTCTTGCAGGCATTTGCAGGAAAATAAAAAAAAATACAACAAACTTTATGAAAATCTTTATATAACAGAGACGGACAAATATCCAATGTGCAAAAGAAGTCAAATCATGCAAAAATAAATAAAAAATAGCGAACATGAGTTGTAGAATCCTTGAAAGTATATCCATAAATTAGAAAACACAGAACACATAGAAAACCTACAGCACAATACAGGCCCTTCGGCCCACAAAGCTGTGCCAAACATGTCCTTACCTTAGAACTACCTAGGCTTACCCATAGCTCTCTATTTTTCTCAGCTCCATGTTCCTATCCAGGAGTCTCTTAAAAGACCCTATTGTTTCTGTCTCCACCACTGCCACCAGCAGCCCATTCCACGCACTCACTACTCTCTGCGTAAAAAACTTACCCCTGATATCTCCGCAGTATCTACTTCCAAGTACCTTAAAACTATGCCTTCTCGTGCTAGCCATTTCAGCCCTGGGAAAAAGTCTCTGACTATCCACACGATCAATGCCTCTCATTATCTCCTATTGTGGAGTTAGTTCAGCATTAAGATGAGTGAAGTTATCCACACTGGTTCAGGAGCCTAAAGGTTGTAGGGCAGTAACTGTTCCTGAACCTGGTGGTATGGGAACTAAGGACCCTCTACCTCCTGCCTGATGATAGTAGCAAGAAGGGAGTATGGCCTAGATGATGGGGGTCCTTGATGACAGATGCTGCTTTCCTGAGGCAGAGCTCCTAGTAAATTTGCTCAGTGGTTGGGAGGCCTTCGCCTGTGATGCACTAATTTGTATCCACCACTTTTTGTAGACTTTTCATTTCCTGGGCTTTGGTATTCCCAGACCAAGCCATGATGCAATCAGTCAGGATATGCTCCACTGTGCACCTATAGAAGTTTGTCAACTTTTTAGATTACATACCAAATCTATGCAAACTTCCAATCTGATGCTTAATGTCTGAGTTCTTCCTGATGTTCTGAGTTTGAATCAGAATGATAGTGTTGTAAAGAATAAATAATATGGTTCAGTGATATTGCTAAAAGTATAAATATCAGCTAGCATACCAGGCAGATTTACCCTGTTCATTTTAGAAGCAATTATCAAGAGACGTTTGCATCCACAGATGAAAAAGACTGCAGTTTACTTTATTATCTCATTCAGAACATGGCAACTTGGACAGTATGTTACTACCCTTGCTACTGAACTGTTGTATAATCTTGTACATAGAATTAATGATGTCGTTTCCCTCAACGTTGAGGTGAGTGCAGTTATCCACATTGGTTCAGGAGCCTAATGGTTGTAGGGCAAGGACTGTTCCTGAACCTGGAGGTGTGGGACCTAAGGCTGCTGTACTCCCTGCCCAATGGTAGTAACGAGAAGAGAGCATGGCATGGATGATAGGGACTTCAGAATATGCTTTAGATTGCTCAATTGCTCCTATTAAAAACAGATTTTCAGTCCAAGTATGTTCTCCAAACTAAAAGTCCATCAACCAAGTACAAAAATAATTCTGTGAGGCCTTGTCAACTAAGTGCTTTAGATTCTCACATCCTTTCAGATAGGCCATGGCATCAGTTCCCTCTGCAGAATGCCAAGGAGATAAAGCAGTCTGGTAGAAATGAAACACTAGTACACAGCTTTTTATTGCTTCAGACAAAATGTTAAATTGCTCTCTTACAGGTAAAAGATTTTAATTCACTACCAAAAAGGAGGAAGTGAGCTCTCATCAATATCATGGCCAATATTTAACCAGTTGTGCCTCCGTAGTTGATGTCACATTGCTGTGCAAATAAAACTTTGTAAATTGGTTTATTATTGCCAATGTCGTGAGATACAGTGAACACATTTTGTGTTGCGTTCCATCCATACAAATCATTTCATCATAAAAATTACATTGAGGTAGTACAAGGGAAAATCAATGACAGAATGCAGAATATAACATTACAGACAGTAATAGAGAAAGTGTAGTGTAAGTAAACAATAGGGTGTAAGACTATGAAAAGGTAGATTGTGTGATCCATAGCCATCTTATCAGTTCAATAGACTTACAACAGTGAACTGAAGCTTTTCTTAAGCCTGGTGACATGTGTTAAAGGCTTTTTTTTAATCTTCTGGCTGAAGTGAGGGGGAGAAGGCGGCATAGGAAGGATCTTCGATTAGGTTGGCTGCTCTACTGAGGCAGTAAGAAGCGTAGACAGCATCCATAGGTGGAAAGCTGGTTTTCACCTTGTGCTAGGTTGTGTCCTCATCTCTCTGCAGTTTCTTATGGTCTCAGGCAAGCAGTTTCCATATTTACCAGAGATGCATCCAGATAGGACACTTCCTATGCCACATCTATAAAAAGTAGTGAATCATGCCAAGCAGGGCCACTAGTGCATTTCTTGGCTAAGGACCAGGATAGCCTATTAGCGATGGTTACTCCTGAGAACTTGAAGTTCTCTTGACCTCACCACCATTGGTGTAAACAGGAGTATGTGTACCATCACCTTTTTGAAGTCAATGACCAGCTCCCTTGTTTTATTTCCCAATTTACAACAGTAATGATTCATCAAAATTACCTAGTTCTTTGTGATATTCTTCAGCGAGGTGGTAAAGGGAGCACTGCAACTGCAAGGGCCTCTAATACAAGGACAATGGGTTATTTCTTTGGATCAACCAGAAACCTCACATACCCAATGTTCAGCTGTGCTCTAAAACTAAGGGAGTGGTTGTAATTTTCAAATCTGCTAAAGCCCGGCTCAATTTGACACACACAGACTCTTGGAAAAGGATGTTCCAAAGCAGAGACTTTTTAATAGGACAGTAGACATAAAAGTTTATCCCTTCTGGGTTTAGGAAACACTTTTATATCCCTCAATATGTAGCTAATCTGAAAATGTTTTACTGCCAGTCAAATCCAAAATCAGTCAAATATCTGCTCAACAAAAAGAAAACGCAATCTAGTAATAATAAAGTACTTCCCTTTTATTAGCCAATCACAGAACATGGGTGCCACATGCATGGCCTGTTTATTGCCCATCCCCAGACTGTTAAAAAGGTCACAGTGAGCTGCCTTCTCAAACCACCACGGTCTATGTGGTGAAGAGTCTCGCACAAAGTTGCAAGCTAAATTCTAGGAAGTAGAACAGAATTTGAAAAGAAGTTCAGGGCTCTGACATTTATGTTGCCTGTCTACTGACAGATCTTCTGACACTTTATTTGGGATCAGAACTGCAAGTAGTTGCAGGACAGTGGGATCAGTGTCACATCTTCCTTGATGATTACGGACAGATTCAGAATCAGAACCAGATTTGTAATTCTGACATATGATGTTTATTGATTTGTGGCATCAGTACAATGCAAAGACATAAAAATTAGTATAAATTTATACAAATAAATAAATAATTCTAAGCAATAATGAGGTGGTGTTCACTCAGAATTCTAATAGCAAAGGGAAAGAACCAGTATCTCAATCATTAAATATGAGTCTTCAGGCTCCCCTACCTCTTCCCCATTTGTAGTAAAGGGAAGAGTGCCTGGACCTGCTCGTGATGTTCCTTAGGGTTGGATACTGCCTTCCTGAGCCACCAGATCTTTAAGATGTTCTTGCTGGTCGGGAGGGTTGTGACTGTGATGGAGCTGGCTGAGTCCACAAACCACTATAACCTCTTGTAATCCTGTATAATGGAGCCTCCATGCCAGACTATGATGCCACCAGCAAAGATGTTCTCCACCATACATCTACAGAAATTTGTAAGAGCCTTTGGTGACATACTGTATCTCCCCAAACTCCCATCTTATGCACAATATATTGCTTTAAATGTAGACTATAACACGTAGACTATATTTTCAAGACAAAGTGGTTTACAACGAGTGGAATTTTACCAACAGAGATAATTTTTTCTAATTTAGTCCTACTGATCAATTTAGAGCAACAATGTGTAATTATATTTTCTCCCAAACAGAATACAATATGGTCTAATTGCACATGGTCTGCACAGGTACAAAAACTTAATCTGTGTCACATTAGTCTCATTTCAACAAAGGAATCTCCATTGACCTCAACAGCTCATGGAAAAATAATACACAGAGAGTGGGTGAAAGGAACAGACAAAAAGATTCATCTACTTTTCACTTCCTATTCTGATAATTAGAAGCACATGACAAACTGTGATCCACTATAAGAAAATAAAACCTTGGTGAAAAGGTGCTGAATGGGCAATTAATTGGGACATGATTACACAGACTAAAGTGCAGAGGAAGATCAGAACAATAGGACCAAAATGAAGAGAGTGTCTCAGGTTTAAGCTGACAAGCTTAAAACTGATACACGCCATCCAATTCCCTCATGTAATTTACAACTCCTCTTCCACTTGCTACAATTAAAAGAAGAAATTCTGCTTCAATTAGAATTTGGTCATAATGTCCAAAAAAGATATAATAATGATCCCACCCTTTTGCAATTAATTACTGTTTGGGACCAGAACAAGAGTCAGAAGATACATTATTAGATTGTAACATGAACCATGGAGACTTGCTTCTTCTGTTCAGTCATTTTCTCCTCTGATTTTTTTCCCAGCTGTGATTTAATGATAGTTCTTGTACTTCTTGAGTCAGAAGGCTCATTTCCTGACAAGCCTAAAATCCAGCTAGCACTGTGTAGTCCGGTGTAGTGCTGAGGGATCACTTGAGGAAAGGTCACCAAGCAGGAACATTAACATTGTTTCTTTCTCCCCAGATGATGCCCTTCTTTGAGTATACCCAATTTTTTTTTGTGTGTTTTAGTTCCAAGGGAGTGCAGTACTATTGGATATGATATAACTTATATAATGTGAAGTTTGTTATTCTACAGTACCAGTACAGTGTAAAGATATAATAACTTACCATAAATTACAAAATAGTTAAAAATATAGAATAATGAGGTAGTGTTCATGATCGTTCAGAAATCTGATGGCAGAAGGGGATAAAGTTGTTTCTAAATTGTTGAATGTTGATCATCAGGCTCCTGTACCTCTCCTCGAAGGTGGTGACAAGAAGAGGGTACTTCTCAGATGGTGAGGGACCTTAGTGATGGACGCTGCCTTTTTGAATCGCTGCCTCACGAAGATGTCCTTTATGTTGGGGAGAGTTGTACCATGATAGAGCTAGCCAAGTGTACCACCCTATACATACAGTCAAAATGCTCCCCACAGCACATTTATAGAAATTTGTAAGAGTTTTAATTGACATACCAAATCTCATTAAACTCCAAACAAAGTAGAACTGCTGGTGTGCCTTATTCATGATTCTGACAATGTGTGGGCTCAGGATAGATCCTCTGAGACGTTGATGCCCTGGAACTTGAAGATACTGAACCTTTCCAGCACTGACCCCTCAATGAGGACTGGTTCTCCCCAATTTGCTTTTCCTGAAGTCCACAATCACTTCCTTGGTCTTCTGACATTGAGTGTGAGACTGTTGTTGTGACACCATTCAACCAGCTGATCTGTGTCATTCCTGCACACGTCCCTGTCACCAACTGCGATTATACCGCCAACAATGGTGTTATTTTTCAATTTTTAGATGGTGTTTGAACTGTATTTAACCGCACAGCTCACCAAGTGTAGTGAGGGTAGAGCAGTTGGCTAATCACACACTCTTGAGGTGTACCTGTGTTGATGGTCTGTAAGGAGATGTCATCACCAATCCATACTGACTGTGGTCTCCCGATAAGGAAGTCGAGGATCAAGTTACAAAGGAAGATACAGAACCCCAGGTTTTTCCGCTTGGTGGTTAGTACTGAGTGGATGATGGTGTTGAATGCCAAGCTGTAATCAATAAACAACAGCATGATATATGTTTTGTGGTTGCCTAGGTGCTTCAGTGGGCCAGCCGGTGGTGTAGTGGCATCAGCACTGGACTTCAGTGGGTCTCAACCTGGAAGAAAGGCCTAGCAATCTACTTCCATATTTTACTACGAAAACTGTATAGACAACTGGACTATCCATTGGGTTGCCATAAGTCAGCGACAACTCAACAGCATTCAACAATGACAACAGGTATTTCAAAGCAGGATAGAGGGGGCCAGTGAGATTGCACCTGCTGCAGACCTGTTTTAGCAGTTGGCAAATTGCAGTGGATCCAGGTCCTTTAAATTTACACAATGACCAGGTTCCTGTGCCTTTCCAAGAATACTAGCCTGTCATTTGGTATTGCCTTGTACTTCCACAACTTTTAGTGCCACAAACCTATGTCAGCCTCAACTTCCCATAAAGACTCAATTTTACATCTACTACTTTTTGTGCTTCTTGAGTTTGCTTTTCAGCCTAGCCACAGTTAATCATGAGTTACACAGGCTCCCATTCACTGACTCATTTAACAATGGCTTTGTCACTTTTAATGAGTGTGATGCTTTGTCATCGTCTTTGCTCATAAATTTTTACCCTCCAAAAAGGTCCATTGGAGAAGACAAGCTATGCATGATAGGCTCAGTTCCAACAAAGTGTGAGTTTATTCAGAGGATTGGCATGAATTTCCTCTCAGAAATCTTCTTAAAAGCACAAGATACAATCTTTAAAGGGGCAGTAATCTTGTATTAAAATAACCAATATTACATCAGCAACAAGCACTCTGTGGGAGAAGATAAGCAACTGAAGCCTGTTGGAAAAAGGTACAGTCGGGACAAGATCAAGGCAGAACAAAGTCAGTTCCGATAGGAAGGTACTTTTAAGATCAGACCAGATGACTTATAACCCCAGCTGCAATATACAGGTACCAATTTACCCAGGGGGTCCGAGGCAGAGGCATAATACTGTAACTATACATCATGCATTGTTTCAGCTCTGTTGATGTTACATTGGCAGTGAGATCAGACTATAATGATAAAATGTTACTGGAAGTAAATCAGTCTTTCTGAAGAGGTTTCTAATGCATCGTTTAGAAAATTAGACTGATTACAGGACAAATGCTTTCACTGCTGTGGTTGACTAAAGTTATAAGACTTAAATACCTTCCATTATTCTCATCAAGTCACAATGGAAAGCGAGCCAGGCAGATTCATAGCCTGTTATTACCTGCTGATGCTCACAATCACAATTATCCTGCTGCCTTCACACTTATTAGAGCCCTATAAAGAATTTCAAACTTTCCAGAATCAACCTGGAGTTTACAGGGATTAAAAATAATCTGCAAGATATTTCTGCAAGAAACTTGAGAGAGGTAAAACCAATAAAACAAACTCTCAAAACTTTTTACAAGAAATAAAAATAGAAACAGAAAATGCCCCAAAGCTTAAGCTTCATGTATTTCATCGTTTTATTTTCTTGTTCCCCAGCACACAATGGGAACTGCAGAGCTGTGCAGCCAATATGAGTGAGAATGGAGGTGAACTGCTCCTATGAGACAGCAGATGCCAATTTTCAACAGGCTATTAGAAGACAAGAAACAAATCCCACCTTGATTCCATTTCCAAGTGTAGAGGGAAGCTAGTCTCTGCCCAGGATGTCTCTGGAGCAAGAGTTTGCAACCTATTTTAGGCTATGGACCAATACCATTTAGCAAGGGGTCTGTGAACCCCAGGTTGGGCACCCCTACTTTTGAGCAACTGTGTTGATATTAGCAATGCAGTCAAGTGATTTATTCTCTCTCCTTATTCCTCCTGACATCTATTTGCTAAAGGTACCTTTTATTTTAAGACTAAACTATCCTTAAAAATAAGTGTTCGATAAAGTACAATAGGATCAGAATACAAGTGATTCTGCAAATACTGGAAATTCTGAAGAACAAACACAAAATGTTGGAGGATCTCAGCAAGACAGGCAGCATCTATGGAGAGGGTTGAACAAACCGATGTTTCGGGCTGAGACCCTTCATTAGGACTTTTAAAAATATCACTCTACCATCAAATTAATACAAAACTCTAATGTTGGTGGCACTGTAGCATAGTGGTTAGCACAATGCTTTACAGTACCAGTGACCGGGGTTCAATTCCTGCCACTGTCCATGAGGAGTGAAAGAAACAGTTTCATGGACATCTGCAAAATGTCACACGAGGTAACATTATTCGCGGGCACCATCTTGACCGGAAAAAATTATTTGGGGGTTGCTGGGCGGCAGGGCTTGAAGGGCCAAAAGATCCTGTGTCTTGAAAGGCAGATAGATAAACAAATAAATAAATGTTATTCATGTTCCCTCTTTAAACAATGCATCCATGAAGTGCATAGAAGGCTGCTACATGAACCCTTGTGGCAGCAGGACCCTACACTGTAGCACTCCACCACATGGTTCTTGCTGTGACTTCACCAAGCTTCAGTGCATCCTTCAGCATGTACTCCCACGCCCTGGAAGATGTCAGTCAACAGCATTCGCTTGCTGGCATCTCTTTGCACAGGAAAGCCAACAGGTTTTGGGCAGACCAAAAGCGTGGAAGTTCACTCAAACTAATCAAAAGACGCGGGGCCAAGCAAAGAAGGAGCATGGGATTATACAGCATCTTTCAAAACCTTGAGTTGTTCAGAACTGTTTTAGAGCCAGTGAAGTCCCTTTGAAGAGCAGTCACTCATTGTGGGAAACTCCATACCCATTTGTATACAACAAGCTTCCACAAATTCTGGAGGGAAAACAGAATATGCTGCTTTGATAAAGGAGCTAGTTCTGTGAGACTGATAGACCAGAGATGTTTCACTCGAAGCTGACAAGATGCATTACACCTTACCCAAAAGCATTTGTTGCTGCAATAGGAAATCTAAAGCTGTAAAAACCTTACTTAATTCCGCCATGCCAATATCCTTAACAAGACTGAGCAGAATGTTGGCTCCTTCCATATATAAAAAAACACTGGGAGTGGGGAGCAATAAAACAAATAAAAATTGCAAATAAGATGGGAATCATCTTAGTGCTTATTTCAAAGAAAACACAATTTTGCTCCAATTTTTCTGACAGTTCCAGAATCTGGCACGTAATAATTACCTACTGTGAAATTTATTTGATTTAAGTGCTGCAAATGATCAGTGAATGCTTCAGAATTTACAAATGCATAAATAATTTTATGGTTTAAGAGACAGTGCATAAGTGAATAAATTGCACTAGCACAGAAAGGGAGGGGAAGATAGAATTAGGAGTTCTTTTCCACGATTCTCCTATAGTGAATCAGTCAATATCTCAATCAAAGTCGGGTGATTGGAGCAGTTGGAAGCAGAGGCAAAAGAGAAAACTGCAGGGTATGTCAACAACATCACTCCTAAAAGGACAATCCATACAAGCACAGCAGTCTGTAAACAAGTCATCTGAAGACAAGAACATCACAGAATAATGAAAAGAATGAAAGAGAATGAGGAAAAATATTCTACTAAATTGTTCAAAGCATCAGCAAAAACCCTGTAGAAAAAAGACCTGAAAAGCAGCAACAAATTAAGTCCATTTTGTCACAAACAACAGTATGTCTTTTGAAAATTACAGCATGTTTCCCTATCTCTCCTTGTTACTAAAAGCACAGAAATGTATTAAAAGTTAGAGATGCTGTGTAACTTATTTTGCCCATGTGAACATCCAGTCAATCCATGACTTATCAGGTTCAAACGGTGCATGACATTAGATGGTTATTTGCTGCGTGTAGGCATAGACTATTTAAGTTAAATCAAAGGCAGGCACTTTATTTTTTGCAGTTAAGTTACTGGTTCTGATAAACCGCTGCCACTTTCTGGAGTGCAAGGGATCATAACCAACTTTTTTGCAGTTTAGCTATTTGAGAGTTGAGAACAATTCTTCAACTAACCTAATATATTTCCTAAAGTCACAACTGGAAGCAGTCTTGCTTCAGTAGTTGCCAATTCAAGCCCTACTCCAGAGACAAAGCCTAGGCAAACTCTTCAGTGCAATGTGATCATGATATCTTTTGAAGAAGATGGTAAATCCAAGCCCTGTTTACACTGCTAGACAGGCATTTTAAAACCTCTCATGGCCTGCTTCAAAAAAGTGCAGACAAATTCGGAGCATTCTGGGTCAATATAATTCTCAGCCAGTAACATCACTTTCAGATTGTGAGGTACCTTTACTATGCTGTCTTTGGGACTTTGCTGAACATATATTTGCAGAGGGCAGAGATTCCAGGGGATGCACAGGACAGGCAAATAGAAGAAGGAGAAAGAACAGAGATGTCAATGGGAAGCTGGGGACTGTGGATGGGGAAGAAGGAAATAGACAGGCTTGGGAGTGAAGCAAATGGAGGTGGGAGGAAAAGAAAATGAAAAACTGGGAAGAGAGATGGGAAGGAGGTGGTGTAAGAGAGGAAGGCAGAAGGTAAGAAAGGGAGGACAAGAAATGAAGCAAAGAGAGGTTTGTAGGAGAGAGGAAAAGAGATAGTAGAACAGTAAAGAGGTTGGGAAAAGAAGAGGATAAGAGCAGCATGGAGTAGAGGATGGGATACATAAAGTGACAAAGAAGAATATTCTACAAAATCAATAAAAGAGCTTTAACATTTAAACTTCATAATTAAAAAATATACAGTAAAATAGTTCCTTTGGCATTACATCAGTTTGATTACATCAGATTTTGTCAATAAGCCAAATGAAAACTCAATAAAATCCTCAAGCCTGCAATTTCACTGGATTTAAGGTTGAAATGTATAATAAAACAAATTAAAAAAGTGCAAAATTAGTACTTTGGGTGTCTTTTTCAAGACACTCAATCAAATCAAAATAATTAACTGGGAACTAACTTCATGGGGTGTGTAATGGGATATATTAACATAGTAACAAAAACACACATACAAAAAAATGTATTCATTGGCTCCTAACTTGCTTAGAAACCACCTTCATATGTTAATTCTCAAACCAGCCAAAATCTGCACCCACATTGCCCTGTATTTGTCTTTGGGTTGGACATAGAGTCTCAGTAAATTTATAAAACTTCCTAGATCACTCTGTGCATGTATATTAAGATTCTTTAGGTCTAACTGGTGTTCAAGCACCTGGAATTGGGCTTTGGGCATATACAGATCGCCCAACCCACAACCCCCGATGAACCTGTGTTCTCAGTCTCTGAGGCCAGCATGAGAGCATCCTTTGGGAGGGTGGATCCAAGAAAGGTATCTTTCATGGACAACACACCTGGCCAAATACTGGAGATCTGAGGTAATCAACTGGCTGGAGTGTTTACAGATAACTTCAAACTCTTGTTTTAGCAGTCTGAGGTACCCACCTGCTTCAAGCAGGCATCAATCATACCAGTGTCCAATGAGAATGTGGTAACCTGCCACAATGACTATCGTCCAGTAGCACTTACACCCATGGTGATGAAATCAGTCGGGATGTTGATCATGAAACATTTCTACTCATGCATCTACTCTAATTTACCTACCATCACAACAGTTCAACAGCAGATGCCATTCACTCAGCTCTGAAACACCAGGACAATAAAGATGCAGTCATCAGGATGCTCTTCATTGACTACAGCTCAACATTCAACACAATCATCTCCTCAAGATTTATCACTAAGCTCCAAGACCTCGGCCTCGATAACTCCTTGTGCAACTGGATCCTCGATTTTCCCTGGCAGATCCCAGTACGGAATGGTATCTACGTTTCTATATTCACATCAGTACAGCTGCTCCACAAGGTTGTGAGCTTAGCCCCTGATTTATTCAATTTATGCATATGACTGTGTGGCTAAGTATAGCTCCAATGCCATATTTAAGTTTAATGAAGACACCGCTATTATTGGCCAAATCAAAGATGGTGACAAATCGGCACATAGGAGGGAAGTTGAAAACCTGGTAGGATGATGTCACAACAACCACCTGTCACTCAAAATCAGCAAAACCAAAGAACAGATTATCAACCACAGAAAGAAGAAACTGGAGATCCGTGAGCCAATCCACATTAGGAGAACAGAGATGGTGAGTGTCAGTAGCTTTAAATTGCTTGATGTTCACATATTAGAGGATCTGTCCTGGGACCACACACAAGTGTCATCACAAAGGAGGTACGACAGCACCTCTGCTCGTTTTAAGTTTGCGCAGATTCAATATGTCATCAAAAACTTTGACAAACTTCGAGAGATGCACATTGGAGAGTATCCCAACTGTTTGCATCATGACCTGATATGGAAACACCAATGCCCAGGAACAGAAAAGTTTCCAGAAAGTGGGGGATACAGCCCAGTCCATTACAGACAAAGCCCTCTCCCCCATTAAGTACATTCACATGGAGCACTGCCACAAGAAAGCAGCATCCATCATCAAGGACCTCACCATCCAAGCCGTACCCTCTTCTTGCTACTATCATCGAGCAGGAGGTATAGAAGCCTTAGGTCCCACACCACCAGGTTCAGGAGCAGTTACTACCCTGAAACCATCAGGCTCTTGAACAACTGTGGATAACCTCACACACATTTCTGAACTATTCCATAATCTACAGAGTCACTTTCAAGGACTCTTTACAACCCATGCTCTCAGTATTTTTTTTAGTTTCACAGTTTGTATTCTTTTGCAAATTGGTGTTCGTCAGTCTTTGCCTATTTATGTACCGTTTTTCATACAATTCTATTGTATCTCTTCTTTGCTGGTAAATATCGGCAAAAAAAATAAAACCTCAAGGTAGATAGACAGAGAGATACTTTAGTGATCCCAACGGAAATTACAGTGACACAGTTGCATTACAAGTCCACAGATACACAAATATTAGAGAAGTAAGAAAGAATGAAAAAGAAATGACCTTAAAAATAAGATTTACAAGGTTTATAAGTCAAAGATAACAAGACTTACAAGGTTTTCAAGTTCACACTGATAAGATGGTAGTGCAATTACTGTAATATTATACAGTAATGAGTGTTCATTCACACTATCCAGATAAGAAGTGATGGTAGTATTGCACAGTATTGCGCATGATGTCCGCAATAGCAGGGTGCGGAAAACAGAGCTTAAACAGAGCTCTGGTAAGCAGAAGTTAATAACAATCTAACAAGAGGGACAAGAGGGCATCATCACTTCCCTGGCTATAGGTTGACTCATTATAGCATTTAATAGCCAAGGGTAAGAATGATCTCTACAGCACTCTTTGGAGCAGCACAAATGTCTTAGTCTATTACTGGAAGTGCTCCTCTGTTCAGCCAAGAGAGTGAGAAACATTGTCCAGAAATGCCAAGATTTTACGGAGGGTCCGTTGTTCTACCATAGCTTCCAGTATGTCCAGCTTGACTCCTATAACAGAGCCAGCCTTTCTAATCAGTTTACTGAGCCCTCATTGCCGGGGAGCAATGTTCCGTTCAATACAGGTTGGCAATTCCATTGTATCCTGGATAATGGACCATGTTGATGCCATTGCCCCAGCATACCACTGCATAGAAGATTGTACTGGCAACAACGGACTGGTAGAACATGTGAAGGAGAGGCCTGCATACTCCAAAGGACCAGGGTCCTCTCAGTAAGTCGAGGCAACTCTAGCCCTTTTTGTACACAGCCTCTGTGTTGGTGCTCCACTCAAGTCTGTCATCCAGATGTACCCCCAGGTACTTATAGGTCCTCACCGTCATTGTAACAGGGAGCAGTGCAGGCTTGGTCTTCCTAAAGTCCATCACCATTTCCCTTGTCTTACTGATATTGAGCTGCAGATGATTCAGCTTACACCATTCAACAAAGTCCTCCAACAGCGTCCTGTATTCATCTCCCTGACCTCCCTGTATACACCAAACTATTCCTGAGTCATTAGAGAATTTCTGCAGAAGACATGACTCACTGTTGTATCTGAAGTCCGAGGTATACAGGGTAAACAGGAAGGAAGCCAATACAGAACCCTGTGGGGCCCCAGTGCTTCTTATAGCCATGCCTGACACAGCTCTGAAGATACACAAACTGTGGTCAGCCAGTCAGGTAGTCCATTATCCAGGATACAATGGAAGTGCCAACCTGTATTGAACGGAACTTTGCCCCCCAGCAATGAGGGCTGTATGGTATTGAAGGCACTTGGGAATTCAAAAAATGATCCTCACAGTGCTGCCGTGCTTATCCAAAAGGAAGTAGGCTCAATTCAGCAGGTAGATGACAGCATCATCAACTCCAATGAGCTGCTGGTAGGGAAACTGCAGAGGATCGAGGGCTGATCTGACCAGGGGTCAAAGGTGAGCTAGGACCAGCCTCCCTAGGATCTTCATGATGTGTGAGGTCAGACCCACTGGATGATAGTCATTCAAGACTTTCGGTCAGCCCTTCATGGCTACTGGGACCACACATGATCATTTCCAGACTGTCAGGACCCTTTCCGGGCTGAGATTCAGATTGAAAATGCACTGGAGAACTCCACACAGCTGCTCAGCACACTCCTTCAGGACCCTGAGGTTCAGACATACGGTCCCGATGCTCTGCCGTGTCTGAGTTTCCCCAGAGCCCTTTTCACCTGTCAGCAGTAAAGGTGAGTCCATGATGACTAAGAGCTGGTGAAAGGTAGGGCCGGAGGAGGTGAACATCGGGACAATAGCAGATGGTATGTGGAGGGTGGAGGTATGGATGGTAGGAAGGAGGGGGTGTAGACAGTGGTAGTCTGCGTGGTTCATCGACATGTTGAACTGGAGGGGGGAAGAGGGGAGGCATTGCTGCTGACGGAACCTCGGCACCTGGGCTGGTACACTCGGGGGGAGGGAATGTGAACAGGAGGGCAATTGACAAACCTATTGAAGTATTGATTTAACTCATTAGCTCATTCAGAGCTACATACCAGGGCTCTACATTTAGTCTGACTGAAGCCAGACTCATGCCTCTCCATAATCCTCATATGTTACTCTGCTCAAGCTTTTTCTCCACCCCTCTCCTGTATTCCTCTTTAGCCACCATGATCTTCTCCTTTAGCTCCTTCTGTACAGGTTTCAATTCCCCCATGTCTCCTGATATAAAGGCTCCCTTTTTGTAGTTGAGAAGAGCCTTCTGATCACTGGTAGCCCATAGTTTGTTGTAAGGGAAGCAGCTGACAGTTCTTGATGGTATTAGTGTCCACATTGAAATGAATGTAGCCAGTGATGCAATCAGTAAGTCTGTTACTGTCCTCTCCATGTGGTTCACAAAGCACATTCCAGTCAGTAACCTCAAAGCAGTCCTTCAAGGCCTTAATGGCCTCTGCAGACCATTACTTTACTGTTTTGCAGGTAAGTTAGCTGTTGCTATACTTTGGGCTTATACAAGGGCATGAGGAGAACCAAGTTGTGATCTGATCTTCCGAGTGGGTGGGGGGGGGGGGCAGAGCTGAGGAACTGCATGTAGTATATAGTAACATGTACACACTTTGATAGTAAATTTATTTTGAACTTTGAACTTTGAAGTTGGATTCTATAAAACTACAGGATTGCTTGCTGGAAAAGTTCTAATATACAGTAAAGGAGAGATAAAGAAAAAAATGAGTGAAAGAAAGAAAGAGACAGAAAATGGGGCAAGTCGTAAATTTAATAGAGCTGAGCAGCACAGTTAGGGGCCCATCGTTCCACCTGTACAGGACCTCACCAGCTTGCAAATGCCTGATTAATGTACAGCCCATACATATGAATGAGCATTTGGAAGATCATCTGGATGGTCTTGCTAGTTGCTACAGGGCTGCAGACATCTTCCCCATGTGAGAACTCAGTTTGTGGCTGCATTTCCGACTTGCAAACGGTTCTCAGGCACAAAATTCTGCCATAACCCAGGGAGGATCTGTGTTGGGACCTTAACCTCCTGAGAGTGAGAAAGGGAACTAGACAGACAGAGATACAGACAGAGAAAGAGAGTTGGAAGAGATTCTGGGAGAAAATTACAGTTTGGTGCCCAGCTACAATTAAAACTGTAGTGGCTGGAACGAGAGGAATGCAGAGAATTTAAAGGTTTATAAGGTTAGGAGAAGATAGACATACGAAGAGAGATTTAAAACCAAGGTGACTTTCAAATCTACAGTTATCTGAAATTTGTTAAAATATTCAATGAAAATAATTTTGCCCTTTTTTAAAAAAGAAAACTAAGTGTAGAATCTTACCTTGCAATTTTAAGTAAAAAAAAATGAATAATGGAGAGAAACCAGTTATGTGAAGAGACTACAAAAATTGGGATTGTTTCTCCTTCAAGCAGAGATTAAAGAGATTTACGAGAGGTGTTCAAGATTATGCTTTTGCATAATATGAGAGGCGAAACTGTTTCAACTGGCAAGGGATGACTAAGCAGTAGGGATGAATTCAATTGACAGCTGTTTCAATAGAGATTGTAGGTCCTTGTTATGTTTTGTAACTCCAAAACATTAAACTATTTGCAAGAAAAAGATAGGAGCTCAAGAGATGCAAGTCTTAGTTAATCCTAACTTTTAGTGAGCCATGCACGTATCATGTAGTGGCGTGATAATGTATGCCATTTACATATTTTTACAGATAACCTGCAATGTATTATGTAAACAAAATGTTTAATTAAACAATACATTTACAATATCACTCACATATTACTGAAATATTAAATACACAACACTCCTTCCTGTTTAGCTATAAACTCCAACTCAGTAGAGAATGCACCCCAACTATATATACAGTATACTATATAATACAACGATTATGCAGACATCTACAGCATAGTAAATTTTAAATTGCCCCATTCAGGCCTAAAGATTTAAGCACGGTAGAGGATTTCTTACTCTTGTAGGATAACATTTTTCCTGACAAGAGAGGTCACTCGGCTTGGCAGGTGAGACTTGTGGCTGTGAAACAATGTCAGGTTCTGAGGCTTCCTCCTCGTGGTTGTAGGAGTTGACTCTGAGACTGTAAGATATGGTTCTGATGGCTCTGGACACTTTCTTCTCCTTTTTTCGACTTTCCCCTCTGGATCCACTTTAATCCTTGCTTCTCTCTCAGTCCCAGCTTCTTTCTCTCTCTTAATCCCTTTTTCCCCTTTCTCACGTTCCCTCTTTCTTTCACTTTTCTCCTCCTCACTCACGCTCTTTCCCTCTATCTCCTCTTCTTTTCAACTTTTTGACTTTCTTTTTCTCACCCACCTTTTTCTTTTTCTAGTTTCTTGAGAGTATCTCTGAATTTGCTAATTTCTAGAGAAAATTGGAGTTGTTTATCCTCTTCCATTTCCATGGTACTTATACCATCCTCCTCTTTCGTCTGATTCACTGAAGTATTTGCTTATTAATCTTGCTATTGCTCCCTTTACAATCTGATCTCTCCTCTTGGTATCCACATTCACATCATTTGACGAATTCCCATTGACTCCTTTCTTGTTGACCTTCCTTTCACGTAGCTGGGCCTTATACTCACAAAGACTGAATGCTTGCAACTTTCCTGAAGCTCCTTGAATTCTCTACCAGGTTAAAACCAAGCTATATTTCACAAGTAACTGCCTGATTAACATATCAGAATCCTTCTCAGGTATGTTACCTACAAAAACTGTTGTAGTCGGATCTAAAAACGCAGACACAAGGAAATCTGCAGATGCTGGAAATTCAAGCAACACACACAAAAAATGCTGGTGAACACAGCAGGTCAGGCAGCATCTATAGGGGGAGGTACAGGCCATGTTTCGGGCCGGGACCCTTCATCAGGACTAATGAAGGATCCCGGCCTGAAACATCAACTGTACCTCTTCCTATAGATGCTGCCTGACCTGCTGCGTTCACCAGCATTTTTTGTGTGTGTTGCTTGTAGTCGGATTACTGCTTTTGTCACTTTCATGATTGCTCTGAGCGTCATAGTTCTTCTTTGGTCCAATATGTTTTCCAGCCCAGGCTCAGAGGGTGGCACCAATGTTGGGCAACAGTTCTTGGTGTACAGCATTTATAGAGTTATGGCATCATCTAGTACCTTTCTCCATTTTCTTTCAGTTGACTCTATTGCAGGGGGTGTGGCATGCAAATGGTGGATGGATCGCCGATCAAGTTATAGTTGTCTCAGCCAATCATACCCCCACAATACTGGCCCTCCTGTTTTTACCACATACAAGCTCAGTGAAGCTTGCTGGTTGTTGTACTTCACTGTTATAAATGTCATTTCCACAGGAGTTACCTTTTCCCCAGTATACATTCTTAGTTGGATATCTGCAGGCTTCAGTTCAGTATCTCTGAAATGTCATTCAAACTTATTTTGTGGAATGACTGGAACAGCTTAGTCAGTGTCCAATTCAATTTTCATTAATTTGTCATTCATTTCTGGTATAAGCAATATTGCCTGTCTATTGTCAGTTTTCACATTGTAAATCTCAAGGCTACCCAGTCCTGTATCACTCACATCATTCATCAACAGCATGCAGATTAGTGCAACTTGGCTTATTATATTTTTCTCTTCCTTGTGCAGTCCATTTATCTTTGTCTGTCCTTCACGCTCTTTGTAAGTACTCTACTTTGTTGCATTTTCTGAAAGTTTCACCTTTAAGTCTGCATTGAGCCCCTGCCACAATGGTAACACAATTTGTTTAGCCAGGCAGGTCTCCATCTGGTCTCTGCAATTTTGTTCACACTCACTTTCATTTCTGACTACATCTCAATTACGGTTCTTTCTGCTGTTTCCATTGATACAGGAATTTCAACAGCTCCTTTAAATTAAGTTGTGTTTTAAGTAGGAACCACTTTTGAATACTTTCTTGAAAGATTTCACAAACGAAGCGATCTCTCAATGCATCACTAAGCCCATTACCAACCTGACAATCCTCAGACAAGTTCTTCAATTCAGCCACATATGCAAAAATGGACTTCTCTTCCTTTTGATTCTACTTATGAAACCTAAAGCATTCTGCAATCAACAATGGTTTTGGTTCTAAATGTTCCTTCATTACTTTCACAATATCAGCAAAGCTCATTTCGGCTGGTTTGGTTGGAGCAGTTATAATTGTAAGCAAACTGTATGCCTTTAAATCCAATGCACAAAGTGACTGGCACTTGCTTCTCATTAGATATTCCACTTGCTTTAAAATACTGCTCATTTGTTCAAAAAACCACATCCAGTTATCTGTTGTGCAATCGAACATGCCAATCTTTCTTTTGTGGCCTGTTGTTCCTGCACTTTTTTTAATATAATGATTATTATCACTGGTACTCACTGTTTATGAACCCGTGAATTCTTCCATTTCCTGCCATTTTTTTCCACTTGATCGCCTTTCCTTTTGCAAAGAAAATGTGCTGCACTGTTTTTTAACACAACTGTTTCTCGCTGCACTTTTTAAAAACTCGAACATCTCGCTGTGCTTCAACAAGTAGGTAGTCATCCCGGTTTCATTTTAAAAAATACCTCGTCACGAAATACCTTCGTATCTCAAAAACATTAAACTATTGCGATAAAAAAATAACAGCCCAAGATGCTAGTCTTAAGTTCAGTTTTACTTTTAGTGACGTACGCACATATCATGTGGTGACGTGATGACGTATGCCATTTATGTACTTTTACAGATAACTCTCAATACATTATGTAAACCACAAAGATTGCTTAATCAAACAATAAATCTACAATATTACTCAAATATTAACTGAAATATTAAATACACAACACTGGTGCCTAGAATAATTATTTTAGATTCAAGGTTTGCAGAGTTTAAATTTAAATATGTATAAGCTGAGCAAGTTGTGCCTTAAAGAGTGAAAGATCATTTCTCACTACAAGGATGCTTGGCTGAGATGATGCTCTATGTTCAGGAAATTTAATTTGTTCACTATCTTTGGTGGTAAGAATGAGATGCAATCCAAAATCTGTAAAGGCACATGCTGCTCACTGAGTCCTATTGCCATTCAAGATTTAAACAAGATTTCCCATTGCAAAAGATGTCTTTCTCTGCAACATTTTTCATTAATGGAGTTAACGTGTTTTCTTCCACTGACAGGAAGAACAGCTTCAAACATTCAGTCATTTCAGTAATTCGTTTTTCTTAAGAAGCCCACAATTGTCTGCCTCTGTCTATCCTTCCTCCTGGTTGTTTACAGAGATCGAAACAGATAAGGGCCTTCAGTAAGGATCAAGGGTCATACCAATCTTCTGACCTTTCATCAATGGGTCAGGACAAGAGGTCTCGACAACATAAGAATGCACTGTAGTACAATGACACTATAAACACCAGCAGATGTCAAAAAGCTGTAATGCATTGTAATTATTTATCAGTGTTGCAACCTCTGACATGCAGAAACTGATGAACTCTGACTGAAGTGGAGATAAATTCCATGAAATTAGCTTCTTTCAAGGCAGAATTGTCCCTTCTCACTGACTCAAGGCTGAGCTCTGTCTCCCATTGACTACAGATTTAATTAACTTATGCACTCCATCCCATTCCCTCCTGAGGTAAATAGATCACACTTGGATATGGCTCCAGAGAATCATGAAGCTTTCAATTGCCTCTTACGGGTCACCTTCATTTGCACAAGTCTCAGTGGATATTGACATGAAAGGCACTAGATAAATGCAAGTAAATCTTAAGGCAATCTAATGACTGTGTTGTTGATTGGACAGTTGTTCTTGTACAATTTTATAGCTATTCTTTCATGTATCTCACCTCAGTATGGTGAACCTACATACCTTGTGGCTTCAGTACAGAGAAACAATGGTTTCTGTCCATGTCATCACCTTTCTATGATCCTGATTTGCATTTACACACTTCTTTTTATGAACTACAACTGTGTAAATGCTAAGAAAGTAATTTTTTGAAACATGGCCAGTCTGGCAACAAATTTTTGCATTGCAAGTTCCCACAACAGTCAGATGATAAAAATAGGGCAATAGTACATTTATAGTTACACAAATCTGGAATAAGCATTGAACAAGACACCAGAAAGAACTCCCCTGCTTTTCTTCCAAAAAGTGATACCATATTTTGTGGGATTTGACAGGAAAGCTCAGGCATTGGTTTAATAATACATCTAGAAGCGCCTTCTTGAAACAATGCTGCATTTCCTCAGTGCTATACTGATTTGGCAGCCTACAATCCTCTGACAAGATTATAACTGCAAAATCATCACTACATCACCAGAAGAAGCAGTACAATTGTAAGCTATTCAGTTTCCTTCATCAAGAATGATGTAACGGGAATAATGGATCCACCTTGCTTTGATAGCCACAAATTCAGTATGAATTTATCACATGCTGTTTGACAACAACACCACTGTCGTTGGCTGAATCAAGGATGGTGACGAATCAGCATACAGGAGGGAGATTGAAAATCTGACTGAGTGCTGCCACAACCTCTCACACAATGTCAGCAAAACCAAGGAGATGATTGTTGACTTCAGTAGGAAGAAACAAGAGGCACGTGAGCCAGTTCTCATCAGGGGATCAAATGTGGAGAGGGTCAGCAACTTTAAATTCCTCAGTGTTATCATTTCAGAGGATCTGTCCTGCATCAAGCATGTAAGTATCATTATGAAGAAAGCATGGCAGTACCTTACTTTCTTAGAAGTTTGTGAAGATTTGACATGTCATCTAAAACTTTGACAAACTTCTATAGATGTGTGGTGGAGAGTATATTGACTGGTTGCATAACGGCCTGTTATGGAAACACCAATGCCCCTGTACGGAAAAACCTACAAAAGCAGTGTTTACAGCCCAGTCCATCATGGATAAAGCCTTCCCCACCGCTGAGCACACCTACATGGAGCGCTGTCACAGGAAAGCAGCATCCATTATCAAGGATCCCCATAATCCAGGTTATGCTCTCTTCTCGCTGCTACCATCAGTAAGTTGCAGGAGCTTTGAGACACTCAACACCAGGTGCAGGAACAGTTATTACCTTTCAACCATCAGGCTCCTGAACCAGAGGGGATAACTTCACTCACCCCGTCACTGAACTGGACTCACTTTCAAAGACTCTCCACCTCATGTTCTCAATACTTATTGTTTATTTATCTTTTATTATTATTATTTTGGTTTTTCTCTTTCTTTTTTATTTGCACAGTTGTTCTTTTTTTGCACATTGATTGTTGTCAGCCCTGTGGGGTGCGGTCCTTCATTGAGTCTATCATGTTTGAACTTTGTACCAACAGGCTGGCTTATGCAATTGAGATAAGACCATAAGACATCGGAGCAGAATTTTAGGCCATTTGGCCCATCAAGTCTGCACCATCATTTCATCATAGCCTTATTATCCTTCTCAACCCCATTCTCCTGCCTTTTCCCAATTATACTAATTGGGATAGTATCACATAACCAGTCAAAAACAGATTCAGGAGAAGAATGAGAGAGTTACGGAAAAATGCACAGGCACTAGACAAGCACCTCCAAGGTTGACAGCAGACTTTCTAAATCATGCATTTATATATTAGCAACCTCAAAGCAGCACAGCCTTGGGAAGCAAACCTTCACCTGCAATGTTGCAAGGAAGGTGGCAGAGTCATGAACTGGAAATAACATGAGGCAACATAACATTGACAAGATATTCTGGTAAGATGGTGCTGTACTCAGACTTCTATGGGCCAACCAAAAGTATTATTGTCTTTTCTAAATGTATCTTTTATGGTCACAAGACCCTGCTGGACATTAAAAATTTAAACATACTGTAGTTCTAGCCCATCAGTGAGTTGTCCATTGGCAGAAAAACTGAAGAAGCTTGACTTGGTGCAGACTGTGATGCTGCTTGTGACAGGGAGGTGTCGGTGCACAAAGGAGGCGTGCAGTCTAACAGCAAGTGATCATTTCAGTTATTTTTCTTGTGAGCACAAGACCCTCTTGGACATTGATGGCGTGGAATACTGCAAGTCCTATTCATTGGTTTATTGACGAATGGTGGGAGAGCCGTGAAGCCTCAGTCACAGCAAGGACTAGGCCTCAAGCCATGGTAGTATCTCTTTGCAGCCACCCAGCAGGAGGTGTCGGAGTCGTGTGCTCCACCAAAGTGCCGGAGGCGGTGTGGGGCAGTGTCCAAGCTGGAGTTGGTAGTGTCCCCTCATGTTCACTCGGCAGAAGATAAACTGCATTGTGTTTGACTGCAGACTGCTGCCACATTCATGCACTCAGGAACTTGGACTATATTTTCTGTGTGACTGTATCTTACTGCTATCTTATATGTGCCCTGTGCTAAGCATGACTATTGGTACTGTGGTTTACACCTTGGACCCAGAGTATGGCTGTTTCATTTGACTGTATTCATGTGTATTCACACATGGTTGAATGACAATGAAACTTGAACTTGATATTCTTAGTGCTTTATCACTGAAATATAAAAATATCCCCACTCTCTGCACAGGATATGAGTATTATCCTGCAACAGAAACAGGATCATTTCAATCCCTATCCCTTTTGGAAGCAAACAAGGCAGAAGGTAGGTCAGGGAAAGAATTAATTTCACTGTGCAATTGTCAATTACCATCTAGCTGTGTGAAGGTTGGCGGCAATATTCCGACAATCAACACAGGGTTGGGCTGACATGACCTTTATTTTAAAATGTCACAAGACACAGGATTTGGTGTCAACATTACACAGCAGTGTTTATTTTCTCTTTAATTGTACACACATAGCAGATCCGAAGAAGGCGGACCAATAAACCCACAGATGGTGCCCAGCAGGTACCAGCTTCGGCTCTAAGCAACTGCAATCACTTCAACATGTTTATCATTTCCCCATAGACATGACCCATCTTTTCACTGCAGTGACCAGAACCAGAACCAGACCTCTAACCACACCAGCTCCATTGCTTCCCCTCTTTCACCTCAGGCTGCCATCCCTCTAGGATTGCCCTGGAATATCAAGGAATTAAAGATCAATTTCCTGAAGAACCACAGGAGAAGAATAACAGGTGTTTAAAAAACACATTAAAATGT
This sequence comes from Mobula hypostoma, assembly GCF_963921235.1. Lineage (NCBI taxonomy): Eukaryota > Metazoa > Chordata > Chondrichthyes > Myliobatiformes > Myliobatidae > Mobula > Mobula hypostoma. The sequence continues at coordinate 125,439,225 of NC_086102.1, forward strand.
TTTCTTCAAACACTTCTGGAAATGTTATAAAAATATGCTAACCAAGGGAAAAGTGGTAGGATACGTTCATTGGGAGAGCAGTTGGGAGGTGGAGGAGGGGTAGTCTGATGTTAACTCTAGGGACACGCCCAACTGGAGTTGACAGTTATACTTAGAACCCTCAAGAAATAACTGTAGCCTTTAAAATAAATAGCTTCAGTAGCTCAGTGTATTTCAGTGAAACTATTACAGGCCTCACATTAGTATTGTTATCCTATGCATAACAAACTAGCTAGCACAATGACCTTAATAATGCACGAGAATTCTCAAATCCATCCTTAATATTTTCCCATCTGTTGTTGAAAGTGTAAGTTGAAAGGAAACATGCTAATAGGAAACAGACACTGCTTACCTCTGACTCTTATTGCCAGAAGGTAGTCTAACACACCGCATAATTTAAATGAACATACTTAATTTTAATCTCACTTCTAGTAGTCAGGAAGTTCAAGTCCAAAATGGATCATAATTTAGCACCAAATCATCATTTTAGTTCGGGGCCACCAGGCTGATTTGTGAGAGAAATGAAAATAGCTTACAAACTGTGGAAAAAAAATAGAAAAAGTGATGGTCTCCATTTGCAAGAAGGAAAAAAAACCAGGGGCACAAAATTCATATAATTGCCATGAAATAAAGTCAGAGATGAGGATCTTTTCAGAAGAAAGATCAATGCAAGCTATGTAGCTCTAGAATACACTCCTAAAATGTTGGAGGAAGTAGATTCAAAAATGAACTGGATATGTACTTGGAAAGGAAAAATCTGCTAGTATAAGTGAGACTATTTGGAAAGCTCTTTTGATGAGCAACCACATACTAAATGAGCAAAGCAGCCACTAACTGGGCTAAATATTTTTTTAGGAAGTTCTTCTGAACACAAGCTTCTGAAAAAAAAAACTCACAATGAAAATGATTCATGTTTAGAAATTGCTGCAATGCTCACTGCCAACAGTTACGAGTTGCCCAATTGGAAGAGCTTGCTTCACTTTTCTTCTTGAGCATCAGCCAGAGCAAGATGTTGATGGTGCTATTTAGTTAAGTGCTTTGTATCTGTCAAGATTGAGGGCCTTTTCTTTATGTACTTACTTATATTTTGCTCATTTTGATTCTTGGCATGATTACAAACGCATATTTGGAAATTCCTCACAGATCCAAGTATTCATATACTGGCGTGGCTCCAGTCCACTATGTGGTCAGCATTTTTCAGCTTCCATGGAAATCACAGCACATTCAGCAATCCAAGTATCTATATATGGTCAGGAACTGTCAATGCAGCAAGGGCTGTATTCCAGTGGGTTGGGTTACAATGGTCAAAGAGGAATTTTGCAGTATTATTATAATGCGGTCTATGGTTTTAACCATAGTATAAAGACTGACACATTCACTTGGTAATTTCAATCACTGTGGAACATCACAAAGTGTTTTGCAGTCAACAAAGCACTGCTTTTGAAGTGTTTTCACTGTTTTAGTTCAGCAAACACAACATCCAACCTTCACACAGCAAGGTCCCAAAAACAGTAAATGGCCAGATGTTGGTTATGATGGTCAAGGGGTGAACATGTGTTTGTAAAATGCGGTGAAGAACCCTGCTCTTTAAGAATAGGTGAACCTCATCTTATGCAAGAAGACAATTCCTTCAATGCAGCATTTCCTCTGTACTACCTGGAAGCACTCTTCTACAATATGCGATTAAATCGCTGGAGTAGGCCATATGCCAAAGATTAGCCTTGAACATGCTACCACAAAGCAAGGCTAAATTGGTACACCATATTAGAATTCTCCAAGTGAAACTAGATTGATTAGGAAGTGCAAAATTAAGTTTGTTAGGACTGTGAAAGGTATTTAAAAACGCGAACACGAGGAATTCTGCAGATGCTGGAAATTCAAGCAACACACATAAAAGTTGCTGGTAAACGCAGCAGGCCGGGCAGCATTTCTAGGAAGAGGTACAGTCGAAGTTTCGGGCTGAGACCCTTCGTCAGGACTAACTGAAGGAAGAGCTAGTAAGAGATTTGAAAGTGGGAGGGGGAGGGGGAGATCCAAAATGATAGGAGAAGACAGGAGGGGGAGGGATGGAGCCAAGAGCTGGACAGGTGATTGGCAAAAGGGATATGAGAGGATCATGGAACAGGAGGCCCAGGGAGAAGGAATAGGGGTGGGGGGGAACCCAGAGGATAGGCAAGGGGTATAGTCAGAGGGACAGAGGGAGAAAAAGGAGAGTGAGAGAAAGAACGTGTGTATAAAAATAAGTAACAGATGGGGTACGAGGGGGAGGTGGGGCATTAGCGGACATTTGAGAAGTCGATGTTCATGCCATCAGGTTGGAGGCTACCCAGACGGAATATAAGGTGTTGTTCCTCCAACCTGAGTGTGGCTTCATCTTTACAGCAGAGGAGGCCGTGGAGAGACATGTCAGAATGGGAATGGGATGTGGAATTAAAATGTGTGGCCACTGTGAGATCCTGCTTTCTCTGGCGGACAGAGCGTAGGTGTTCAGCAAAACAATCTCCCAGTCTGCGTCGGGTCTCGCCAATATATATTCAGCAAAACAATCTCCCAGTCTGCGTCGGGTCTCGCCAATATATATTCAGCAAAACGATCTCCCAGTCTGCGTTTCAGCAAAACGATCTCCCACTCTGTGTGTTCAGCAAAACGATCTCCCATATTGGCGAGACCCAACGCAGACTGGGAGATCATTTTGCTGAACACCTACGCTCTGTCTGCCAGAGAAAGCAGGATCCCCCAGTGGCCACACATTTTAATTCCACATCCCATTCCCATTCTGACATGTCTATCCACGGCCTCCTCTACTGTAAAGATGAAGCCACACTCAGGTTGGAGGAACAACACCTTATATTCCGTCTGGGTAGCCTCCAACCTGATGGCATGAACGTTGACTTCTCTAACTTCCGCTAATGCCCCACCTCCCCCTCGTACCCCATTTGTTATTTATTTATATACATACATTCTTTCTCTCTCTCTCTTTTTTCTCCCTCTGTCCCTCTGACTATACCCCTTGCACATCCTCTGGGTTTTCCCCCCCTCCCCCTTTTCCTTCTTCCTGGGCCTCCTGTCCCATAATCCTCTCATAAACCTTTTGCCAATCACCTGTCCAGCTCTTAGCTCCATCCCTCCCCCTCCTGTCTTCTCCTATCATTTTGGATCTCCCCCTCCCCCTCCAACTTTCAAATCTCTTACTAACTCTTCCTTCAGTTAGTCCTGACGAAGGGTCTCATCCCGAAACGTCGACTGTACCTTCTCCTAGAGATGCTACCTGGCCTACTGTGAAAGGTAATGTCCATTTTCTTCAAGATTAAAATTATTATAGCTCACACTATTTCTTACTCAGAAACATTTAATAGAAGTGCTGCTAGCAACCTTTAATCCTGCTTGCAGCTTTAGCAGTATGATTCATCTAAGTACTGCCCTCAGAAAGACCCCAGAATTCATTGTTAAATGGACAGCAGAAGCCATATCGCAAAACAATCTAATATTAAGGCCATGAATGCAGCTCCAGAAATCAAAGGCATGTAGCCTTCAGAAGGAGCAAGAATGCGAATGTAATTCCAGAAATCACTTGGGCAGTTCAAAGATTTAAAAATAAGAGATTGATGTGATATGGTAAAATAACCATTGAGGAATGGTCTTCTTCCCAAGAAGACCCTAGGGGTTGAGGATGACTTGCGTCCACTAATTTTGTGGGTTCTAAAGTGGCTATTTACAGCCAATCTGGGAACCGCAGGCTCTTCCACAGATGATACAGGAGGAAGCAAATAGGACGGGGGAGTGTGTGGATAGTTTGAAAGGAGATATAGTCCTTGCACAGACCTTTGGAGTGCCCCCAATACACAGACTCTGAGTTCTCAAAACCATACCAATCAACCCTCCTCCACTTTGAGTCAGAAGTTTCCAGAAAACCGTGGGTATGTTGTACTTGTACAAGGAAGCTTTGAGCAATTTCTCTCCATCTGCCTGGTTTTCTCTTCCAACCATAGAGATCAGACTATGCCTGTTCTGGGAATCTGGTGTAAATGTAGACTATCAGAGCTCTGGCACTTTTAACTATAGATGGTATTGCCAAAGACTAGAGCACCACAGTGTTGGAGGAACAAGGCATTCTCCAGATGCTGGCAATCTTGAGGAACTCAGCAGGTCATGCAACATCTATGGAGGAAAATGAATATTCAATGGTTTCAGGCATCGGGATATCAGATGAAGGACTATGGCCCAAAAGATTGATTGTTCTTTTCCTTCCATATATGCTGCCCGGTCTGCTGAGTATCTGCAGCATTTTGTGTGTGTTGCACTGTGTTGGGAGTGCAGACTTTCACAGAATATAGTCTGGACCCATTTCCCCGCTCAGATTAAACTTGAAAGATTTGTTGCATGACCTCAAAGAAAAGCATGATCTAATCATGTTCTGATCAGCATTTGTAAATATCTAAAGACAAGCTGTCTAGTCAATATCACAGTAATTGCCAAACATTGCTGTCTGGAAGTTAGCTGCATGTTTCTTGCAGTTCAAAAAGCAAAGCATTTAATGATACCCTCACATCCTGCTAGGCACAAGATAAATGCAAGTTGCTTTTGTTTCAAATCACTTTCAGTTTGAGCCAGCCTTACAAGATGAGTGAGGGGAAGTTTTTTTTCACTAGGCCACTTGCCGAGATCCACTACCTTTTGATCAAAGAAACAAAGGACTATGATGTATTGCCAGTCGAGGAGCTAGTGACACACATCCCAGAAAGACCAGAGAAAGGACTGCAAAGGAAAACAAATTCAGCCTTTCATTAACAGCAAAAAAAAACAGACTAAAACAACAAAATCCTCAACATTCTAATCCAATGCTTTAATTGTAAACAAAAATACCCTAGTACGGGCCTCCTTCATGAGAATCAAAGATTTCCCAATGAGTTCTCATTTCTCCAAAGCTTATTATTGTAAATTGCTTCCAATTCCTATTTTTCTTCACTCACTCAAAATGATTAAACTTGAATTTATGTAATATAACATGTTCTCCCTCCTCAAATATATTTCTTGATATTTTTCATCAATTAAAATACCATTTGTAATTACACTGTAAGGCTACTCCAATTTGCCTAGAATTATCATTTTCTACCACAGTCATCTGCAGCATACACCTAATAACATGATTGATCCATCAATTCTACTCAGTTCAATTAAATGGGCTCAGTTTAGACAGGTTCATCATCACTGTGTTATTCCTTCTGCCGGTGAAGCAACAAAATATGTCCTTGGTTGAGATTTAACATCTCAAATAGCATCCTTCCCGAGACGTTGAGGATTTTTTTCCCTTCATCAGACAGAGAAACATCCTCTCCATTGTATGATTAAATTGGTGGGATTCTCTCACTCAACCAAGGATCTCTTCCACGCCTCTCCTATTTTAAATACATTCATTCTAATTCACATTTTCTGACCTTGCTATATCTTTGTTTACTTTCACTGACTTCAGACTTCAAATCAATTACTTTAAAGTGCCTCCCACTGTTTTAAGAACTTCTACAGCGCTGGAGATACTGTTCCTATACCACACCAGCAACTGATGAGTCCTGGGTCAATACCAAAGATCAAAGCTTGATTGTTAATTTGAGGTCCTGATGTTGATGCCCTGGGTCTGCTAGTTTGCTGGGAAGTTAAAGACCCAATGTCCCAATGTCTGTGAGTCTACTGGAGGCCCAAGATAGCCTGTCTTGGGGCTGGAGGAGTGAGTGAGTGAGTGTGAGAGAGTGTGTGTGAGAGAGAGAGAGAGAGAGAGAGAGAGAGAGTGTGAGTGTGTGTGTGTGTGTGTGTGTGTGTGTGTGTGTGTGTGTGTGTGTTTTTGTTTTGCTGCTGTTGCTTTTGTTGTTCTGTGTACAAATGTATGGTGACACCTACAGGCTGCCCCAGCACATCCATAGGTTGAGCTGGCTGTTACTGCAAATGAGACATTTCACTGTATGTTTTGATGTACATGTGATAAATAAATGAATCTGATCTGAATATAGTTAATTAACTGCACAGCTGTAAGGTTGTGGCGTCTCACTCTTTCATCTAAAATTTCTAATGCAGAAGTACAAAGGCCATTGAAATGCTCTTGAATTTGCAGAAAAACGTCCTGATATTGCTCAAAGATTGCATTTAATATACTAAAACAACGCCATGCAACAACACGTTTCCAAGAGGGATTCAATGTAGGAGTGATCAAACAAGGCACTGACACTGAGGCAAGAATGGGATTGGCATACTTTCTCTCATGCGACTACAGAGGCACTGGTGAATTTACACAAACAGAGACGGCTGTCTTGTACATTGTGCAGGCAAGAATTCACATGATTCAACATAACGATCAATTACAAGTTCAATCCCAAACTCTATTACTGAAACTGCAGCAAGCCTACAAATGGTAGTGGGTAAAGCCCAATCCATAATAGATGAAACCCTCCCCCCCACTGAGCAGATCTACAAGGAGAACTGTTGCAGGAAAGTAGTATCCATCATTAGGGACTCCCACCATTCAGGCATGCTCTCTTCTCGCTGCTGCCATCAAGGAGTTATAGGAACCTCAAGTTCCAAGCCACCAGGTTCAGGAACAGTTATTTTTCTTCAACCAATAGACTCCTAACCAGTGTAGATAACCTCACTCACCCCAACATTGAACTGACTCCACAACTGATGGCTCACTTTCAAGGACTCCACAACTCACCTGTTCTCAGTATTATTTATTACTTATTTATCTGTTATTATTATTTTGTTTTTCTTTTTTGTACTTGCATGAGTTGTTGTCTTTTGTACATCGGCTGTTTGTCCATCTCTGTGTGCTCTTCACCAGGATTCTTGGGATGAAGGGACTTGGCCCAAAACCTCAACTATATCCTCTTTTCCAAAGATGGAGCCTGGCGTTCTGAGTTCCTCCAGAATTTTGAGTGTGTTGCTTTGGATTTTCAGCATTGGCAGGTTTTCTTGTGTTTGTGATCCAATATTGGCCGTTTCCCACATACAGAAAACTTGACCTTTTGATCAAGTATTGAGACATCCAACATTCCCTTAAGAGGTAGTGTCAAGTTTTATCTGATCAGCCTCCTGCAAGAAACTTTGTGATGTCTTCTGTTAAAGGTGCCATACAAATGCACATTATTATTGTTATTGGACACAGGTCAGCAGTTGATAAAGTCACAACAGAGCTCCAGTCAGACTACGCAATATTAGCTTTGGTTACCAAAACACAAGGGAAACATTTGAACCCCACCGAGAGATCACACAAAGTTGACTGTCAACCTCTGAACTAAGTTCCAGGAATATTTTGGGGAAGAAAGAACTTGTACACATCTTTCCATAAAAGGCGGATACTGAAGGGGAATAGTGTTGAGGTACAGTACACACAATGCTAAATGGCGTACAAGAGGTAAATCTACAACATCAATGCAAGTTAAACTACAACAGGAGATCTGCAGTTTGAACTGGTGAAAACCAGATTTGGGGACTGATGCCAACATGTAATCGATACTTGAAATAGATTTCCAGTTGAATGGGTGCAAGTTCAAACTGGAGTATTATTTAACATGGCTCACTGCTGTCTGTGAATGGTGCCGGGAGGGGTGCTGGAGCTGGGCATTTGGTGTGGTATGCAGGTGGTGGTGGTGGTGGTGGTGGTAATAATAGACGAGTTCCAACTTTGATCATTCTGACACAAACTGAGATTAAATGGTAAAAGAACCAGCACATGCACAAAGTCCATCTGCAGTGCATCTTTCTGTAATGCACTTCTTGGAACTGAGATGACTCTATGTTGCAGGGTACATAATACTTCAAGTGGTCATAACTGAGACGTGCTAAAAACAAGCAGAACCCTGTTGAGGATGAATTCTTACCGTGGGGATCACTTCAGGAAATGGTCACACTTGAAACATTTTTTTTCAAAGGAATCACTCACGACTGTACTTTGGAAAACATTTAACAAAGGGCAGAAAAATAACAATTTTTCTTGCTTTCCTCAAATATATTTGTTTCATGACATTAAATGTGAGTCCCAATGGTCATATACCTTTTTACTAAGCGCCCCTTTTATTGAACAAGGGTTAGTTACCATGGTAACATTCCTTTGAATACAGGTTTCTAATGTGACGCACTTCCCGGAGGGGTACCCCTACAATTAGAGTTCATCCTTAACAGGGATCTGTTTGTTTTTGCCACCTTTCTGTTTGAGACCCTGGTGGAGATGACCATTTCAAATATTATGTACCATGTAACTTGGCGACTCTGATAAATGGAGTCATCCCAGGAGAACACTAAACAGTGTAACGCCAGAGCTGAGCTGCTGACATAGCTTTACAGTTCACATCATCTTTTCATATTATTCTTCAGGTTTTAAAGCTATATCTGCATCTAATTCACAGATATTATCCCCTCGAGGAACTTTTTTAAAAACTGCATTACAGTCACAGAATTCCACACAATTTTCTCTTATTTCAATATCCATACGTTTCTCTCATTTGACTCAGAATTTTTTTTTACAGTTCAGAGTTAGCTGAAATAGGGCACAATTTTCATTGCATAGATAATAATCTATGAGCACAAGCACACATTACTTGTTCAAATGTGGATATGGCTAACAATACTGAAAATTATGAACAGGCAAACAGAGTTAGTAGAAATTCGTCCCTTGCTTATATCATTTTCTATCTAGACAATGCATGTACATATATACATCACACACAAACATACACTGAGTTCTTTTTGCAAACAATGATTTACATTTATATTCTTTACAAGTGTATTCTCTTCTTTAAACCCCTTTGATCTTTCAAAGGAAATTATTGTCAATAACATTGCATCCATGACTTAAGGATGTGGTCGTTTCTCAGCTCAATTCAGTAGACACTTGTGTCATTACTTCCATTGTTTCCACTGGATCAAAAATTCCTTCATATTTTCCATACAGTATACCTTGCTGATATTTGTTTCCTCTTTGTCGAGCATTCTCCAAATAACACTCTAACATCTCACTTCTGAAGGTCAGATTTGTTATTGTGAACCTGATACAATTTCACCTCTGTCTCAGCTGCTTTTCTTCCATTCTCCCCTCAAGATTTGGCTGAGCCAAGTTGAAACGTGAACACAATTTTTACTTACAGTTCATTTGTTCATTATGTGCCATGTCATATGACTTGGACATTCATGACCATTCCATGACCATGATTGTTCTTAGCAAATTTTTTTACAGAAGTAATTTGCCATTGCCTTCTTCTGGGCAGTGTCTTGACAAGATGGGTGAACCCAGCCATTATCAATACTTTTCAGAGACTATCTGACTAGACCAGGGCTTGTGATATGCACCAGCTGCTCATATGACCATCCACCACCTACTCCCATGGCTTCACGAGACCCTGCAGGCTAGTGGGGGGAAGGAACACCTTACATCTCCTTTGGCAGAGATGTTATCTCCATCTAGCCATCCCATATCATGTTAGTAATTCAGCAGATCTATAACTTGTGGAACATTGCACCATCCTGTAGTTTAGCAAAATGCTTCTCCTTATAATACTAAATATGTATATAGAGATGCATTGCTAAAGTTATAGTGCATTGGGAATGTTGCAAACTCTTGCCCTTCCCTCATTGCGCTGGAAGCCTGATCTGCCCCTGCCCTGGCACAAATTCAGCAATGATTTGCCCGAAGCTTAGTGTGGAGAGACTGCCTGTGAGATTGGCATCGGGTAGGCCACTGTGAGTAGTTCTCAACACAAAGATGCGAGCCATTGCTGCCAGCACCTACTCCCTGTGTCAAAAGACCACCTATGGTTGGATCCTGTGGTTGTCCTCATCACCACCTCCTTCTTGCAGCATTCACAACACAGTACTACTTTAGCAAGTGCGCTTTCTGCATGGCTGACACCATAATGTTGGATGCAATGGAAGTTCCTGCTTGGCTGTTTTTCTGTAGTAGCAGGCTCAGCAAATCTCCAGGCTGGGAACACCATTGGAGCCAAACAATGTGAAGGACACATGGCAGTGTTTATCATGTTCAACAGGAGATGATGAGGGAGACCATGGAGTGGGTGCTGTTAGTCCTCGGCCCTTCTATCCCAGGCACAGTGTAGCCATAAGCCCCCAATACTACAGCTTGTCCCAGACCTCTCAGGGAGCCTCCCCACACCAAACCACATTTCATTGTGCAAGATGGCCTGTGGATAGCAGGGACTTGTTCCAGGTTCCTGGCACAACAGCACACAGCCAAAGAGGATATCAAGAAACAGAGTTTATGTATCTGTGGGTGTGGACAGTCCAATGCTCTGTGGGCTAGTGCTAATTATGGTACAACTTTACTCAGCCGGTCAGTTAACCTTTAGGGTCAACAACTTATCGTCAGAATGAACCTGAAATGTTAAGTTTATTTCTCACTCCATAGTTTCACATTTTATTGCACGTTCTCAGCACCTTTGTGAATGGGAACTTGGCATAATTATAGTATAGTATTCCTTTACCAGTCCCCAGCAAAAAAAAAGAATAATTCCATTTAGTAGCTGAACAGAAAGCTCTAGCAGTGTACAATACAACATATTGTAACTGGCGGTCTGAATGTGAGCCATTGTTCAGGGCTGTTCACCCCTTAGCCACATGAGTGCATTTGCAACATCCTGACCCTGTGAAACAACATGAGCCTAAACTTGTAGAAAGTGGAATGGAAATAGAAATATATAGAATTATCCAGATATATAGAGAAGGGAATTGTACATATTTATACAGCATCTTTCACAACATTGGGATAGCCCAAAGCACCTTGTAACCAATGAAGTAATTTTTGCAGACTAATAAAAATATAAACCAGACATTCTAAAACAAGAAATGCTGAGTTTATATGATTAAAGATAATCAGTATTCCTTCCCCACCACCACCCAAATTCATGAAAGGATTAACGTGGTGGTCATTAAAATACAGTTTCACAAAATGAGTTTCAGCATGGTCCTCCGGTATAGGAAGTCAACCCTTATAATTTCTGCACATAACCAGCTCCTGTTCTGTAATGAAATCATTCTGAAAAATAATTGAGATCTGCAGTGCTATTTTCTCTGAGTGATTCCTCTGTTCTTTTGCCCCAGGCTGCAAATACTTTCACTCTTGTTCATCACCGTTACTTCCATGAAGTATTGCAAAAGATGCTCATAGCTTCATGAAAGCATTTTAAGAAGATTGGCACTACCCTTCCTTCCCCAACCTCTAGATCTTCTTGTTTTTGCTATGCTCAAAGTCATTCCGTTACATTTGTTTAGTTTACCTGATCAGTAATTGTCATCTATAGTACCGATTAAATAATTACCATAATTATGATCAAATGGAACAATTATGTAATGGTAATATTAAAACCGTGCAATCGCTATGGAAATGGAGAAGCGATCACAGATTTTCTTTTACAGATCAGTCCCATCTGGCTAGTAGGAATATAGAAGGAATATAGTGAGGATTAAGGAATATAGAAAAAAGAGAGACATCTAGGACAACTAAACACTTGTAAAATGCTGCTGCTCAGCAGCCAAGTTGCTCACAAAATTCCCACAAACTAATGTGTATTGGTTTGAAATCCCAGTAAGTGCCTCAGCTCAAAATATCGACTGATTATTCCTGTCCAAAGATGCTGCCTGACCTGCCGATTTCCTCCAGTATTTTGTGTGTGTTTCTCTATATTTTCAGCATCAGCAGAACCTCTTATGTTTAGTCAGAAGGGCTTTTGTCTCAACAACTCATCTGAAAGATGGTGTCTCATACAGATGAAGCTGCACCAGTGTCAAGTTTCAGCAGATGAGCCCCAAAAACTTCTGTCACAGAAGTAAATATGCTACCAACAGAGTTGCTCATCCCCATTGCCAATTTGGAGATTTCCAATGTATGCCCATTATTTAGACACCTACCTCTTCCCTCCACCCATTTCAACCAATGGGATGGCGTTCCCTATACAAAACTTAGCCAGATAACTCGCAAATCAACTTTCATAGTAGATGCTATGCTTAACCATTGAGACCTAATGCGGCCTTCACAATAACTCTACTATTCATGTCCTTTTTTAAAAAGGGAAAAATAAATCTTGTGAATCTTAACCAAGGAAATCTCAAGCCAGATCAAATAAGCCTTTGTTCTTCAGCAAAATTCTGCAGAGGGGAAACTCTGCTACTGTATTTAAGTTTCATCTATTTGTCAATTGATCCCATATGAAGGAGGTTGTGAAACACCAATGCAAGATCCCATTAAGCTGCTGGTATGGGTTAGTTGCAGTTCAATCTGCAATTCTAAGTTCATTGAACCACTGTATGTTGACTACATTTAATTATTCACAGGATGCAGACACTCCTGGCAATGCTGGCATTTACTAATCATGCCCCACTGCTCCCAAATTGAAGAGAAGCTTGAGAGTTTCTTACTTTCGTAAGTCTGGAGTCGCATACTGGCCTTCCACCCTGAGGATCAGTGAACCAAATGTACAAAGGTTTGTAGTTTTAAAAACCACACAGCAGCTTCATTGTTATCAGTACTGAAAATGGTATTTAAAAAAAGATAGAATTCAAACTTGTGTTCTCTGCATCAAATATTGGGAGCCCTACATAAGTTACTCAGGTACCAACCTACCACACTCCTATAATTACTGCATAAACAGAGGTAAAGTAGAAAAGCCTGGTTGGGCATAACTATCAAGAAATATAAATCAACACACATCAAAGTTGCTGGTGAACGCAGCAGGCCAGGCAGCATCTGTAGGAAGAGACGCAGTCGACGTTTCAGGCCGGGACCCTTCGTCAGATATAAATGATTGTCATTGATGGGGGTGAGGGTGATGCTGGAGGGAAAGAGGCAAGGGAAGTTCATACTCATACAGTATCTTACCATATCTTCCAGAAAGACTCCCAACATAAGACCATAAGACATCTGAGCAGATTTAGGCCATTTGACCCATCGAGTCTGTTCCGCCATTCAATGATGGCTGATCCTTTCTTTTCCCCTTCCTCAGCCCCACTCCCCATAACTTTTGATGCTGTATCCAATCAAGAACCTGTCAATCTCTGCCTTAGACACACCCAATGACCTGGCCTCCACAGCTGCCAATTCCACAAATTCGCTATCCCCAGCTAAAGAAATTTCTCCGCATCTCTGTTTTAAATGGATGCCCCTCTATCCTGAGGCTGTGCCCTCTTGTCTGAGACTTTCCCGCCATGGGAAACATCCTTTTCTACTGTCCAGGCCTTTCAACATTTGAAAGGTTTCACTGAGATTCACCCCGCCATCCTTCTAAATTTCAGGGAGTATGATAACCCTTTCATTCCTGGAATCATCCTTGCCAAGCTCCCCTGACCCCTCTCCAATGCCAGTACACCTTTTCTCAGATGAGGAGCCCAAAACTGTTCACAATACTCAAGGACAGGCCTCACCAGTGCCTTATAAAGCCTCAGCATCAATCCCTGCTGTTGTATTCTAATCCTCTTGAAATGAATGCTAACCATTGGATTTGCTTTCCTCACTAACATGCTTATATACAATGCATCATTTCGAAATCTAATTATATTTATAATCTAATCTAATAATCTAATCTATATTTATGATTCTTCTTACAGAAGGTATTCTAGAGATCCTCATCACTCTATCATAGTTCAGATAAGCACTAAAAGATATCCATATCATACAAAGGAAGAGTTGGAGCATTAGGGGAGGGGGTGGGAGAGGAGTAATGGTCTGCTTAACTTTGCAATATTGCCTGAGTCAGAAGGTTCTGGGGTCAAGTTGCACATCAGTTCAAATCCAACTACACTTGGATGTAAATTGGGAATTGATCATATGACATTTGATCTTTAGTCACATGACACATCTTATTTGACACTTTATCACACAGCATTCAATCACATGTGACTGGCCCATTGATGCAATTTTTGATCAATAGATTCTTTTGCTTTGAAAAAAGGCATGCATACTAGTAGAACACAATGGGGGAATGTATGATTTCAATGGGTCATGCACTTAATTTGCACAATGGAAGCCATCAGACAGATCACAGGTAGTGGGATGTGGATCACTGGATAGTCCAAAGGAGAAAGGGTCCGGAGAAAAGAATTAGTGGAGTGGGGGGGGGGGTTTGTGGGTGGGTGGTAAGGTGGCTACGGTTATGTGGTGCTGGGTTGGGTGGACGGGGTCTGAGAGATCCCAGGTTTTATCTCTGAGGTTATCTGATTGAAACAAGTAGTTGGTAGCCAGTTCTAAGCACAAGACTCAACAGTCTGAGGTTGATGTTATACCCGTTGCCTTCATGCCAAAAGTAGGGTTCATATTTATTTAGGGGAAAAAAAAGGTCGTTTGAAAGAAAAGCCAGTGTGTCCGCCTGAGGCATCTACACCATCCACAGATTTCTCACACTAAATTGAATTTCTCACAGGTTGTGACCAAACATACGTTGAACTCCACTGCATGTGTATGGGCATCAAAGATCTCACCATTAAAGGAGCGGATGTTGTCATTGAATTTCGATGGACAACCGAAGATGTTAGTATATGAAGAACCAGAAAGCAATTTCAAAAACATGGTAAGTTCCCAATCTCATTCACTGATTGCTATGGTATTGAAACTTTACTGCACAGTGCAAATAAGAATTAAAAGTAGCAATGGGACACTAGGCCCTTTGTGTCTGCTCCACCACTCAATAATACCATGACCTTTTGCCCTTAGCAACATCCTCTTATTCTTACTATCCTTTAATTCATGTAACATCAAAAATTCTATCCATCTCCAACATTAACATAGCAACAAAGCTTCCATAGTCCTCTTGGGTATAAATCTCCAAAGATTCACTTTCCTCTAGGTAAAAGCTTCTTATCTCCATCCTGAATAATCAACGTTTTATGAGACTGCAACCCTCATTCCAGCACCTTGTTGAAGGAAAAATATCAATCACCATCTATCCTTTGAAAAATATTAATAATTTGGTACATTTCAATGAATTCACTTCATATTCTGCTAAACTTTACACAATAACTTTGTCAATTGCAAGAATCTTCATCCTGACGATGGAAGCTGCATGAAGCAATTCTATTTCTGGACCACTGTATTTACTTTGATGACATATTTACTTTCTACTTCAGAAATTCTTACATGGAGCACATCTTCTTGTTGTCCCCCTTCCTCACAAAGAGAAAGATCAAGCAAATATCTTGATTCAACAAGATTATTGACATATATAGTATAAAAATTACACTGAACTTTGAACTTAAATAATTTTGTCATATTTCATCACGCACCAAATCATAAAAGCAATGAAAGCAAAATCTGAAGTCATTCATGCAGTTATGGGAATACTTCCTCTTTCTTTGGTTTCAGTTTCTAACTCCTTCTTCCCCCACCAATTTCTCTTCCTCTTCTTGCTCACAACCATTCACATTTCTCTTTCTCTTCCCCGGTTGTTCTTGGGCAGGGTTTCCCAACCGGAGTCCACGAACCCCTTCCTTAATGGTACTAGTCCATGGCATAAAAAAGGTTGGAAACCTCTGCTCTAGGGGGTAAAGATGAGTGGTTGCAGAGTGTAAAAGCACGGCCAACATCTTTGATTGCCCATATTGACATTGGAAATCCGTGAACTGCAAGCAAGACAGTTGCCTCCAAGTTGTCTGCAGCAATATCTAGGTACTCAAATTTTCTTAGCTTCCTACCCAAAGGAAGAATATTGAACCATGCAGAATTGTCAGCTAAGGCAACATCTCCTCTCTCTCGAATGGTTATGTCAGATCCAATGCCACTGTTTCAAAAGAGATGGGAGGTACCTGATGAAATGTTGACTAGCTTTCAGTTCACAACCAAATTAATCAATTACTTGGTTAATTTCAGACTGCCACTGAAATTAATTGCTGCATGATAACAAACAGGAATTCAATACAGATTTACTTTGTTACATTGTTACAAATGACATGGGGAAGAAGAGGAAAGATATTCTACAACGTGACTTCAGAGAACTCGGAAGAAGGCTGAAAAGCAGGACTTCCAAGGTGGTTATCTCTGGTTTGCTTCCAGTTCCTCGTGCTGGAGTGGGCAAGAACAGGGAGATAATGGATCTGAATGTGTGGCTGAGGAACTGGTGCAGGAAGCAAGGATTTACATTCTTGGACCACTGGGGTATGTTTCCGGGTAAGGATGAATTGTACAAAAGGGACGGGTTGCACCTTAATAAGCGGGGCACCAGCATTCTGGCAGGCAGGTTTGCCTCTGCAACATGGGTGTGTTTAAACTAAGTAGTGGGGGGGAGGGGGAGGGGATGAGACGAACTGGAAATATAAGGATGGAGATAAAGGGAAAGTGAGAATAAGAAAAGTTAAGAAAGACAGCAGAATCAACAGAGCAGAAAGCTCAAGAAGGGATCATACAGTATGGCCAAGTGAAATAGGAATTGATATGGGAGGTGAGGGGAGTAATGAATTAAAAGTATTGTATATGAATGCACGGAGTATAAGAAATAAAGTGGATGAGCTTGAGGCACAGTTGGAAATTGGTAAGTATGATATTGTGGGAATAACAGAGACATGGCTTCAAGTGGACAGGGCCTGGCAAATGAATATTCAAGGATATACGTCCTATCGAAAGGACAGACTGATGGGCAGAGGGGGTGGGATGGCTCTGTTGGTGAGGAAAGATATTCAGTCCCTTGCAGGGGGGGGGACACAGAATCAGGAGACGTAGAGTCAGTATGGATAGAACTGAGAAATTCTAAGGGTAGAAAGCCCCTAATGGGAGTTATCTACAGGCCCCCAAACAGTAGTCTGGAGGTAGGGTGTATGTTGAATCAAGAGTTAAAATTAGCATGTCGCAAAGGTAATGCTACAGTTGTTATGGGGGATTTCAACATGCAGGTAGACTGGAGGAATCAGGTTGGTACTGGACCCCAAGAAAGGGAGTTTGTGGAGTCCCTCCTAGATGGATCTTAGAACAGCTTGTACTGGAGCCTACCAGACAGAACGCAGTTCTAGATTTAGTGTTGTGCAATGAACGGGATTTGATCAGGGACCTCGAGGTAAAGGAGCCATTAGGAGATAGTGATCATAATATGATAAGTTTTAATCTACAATTTGAGAGGGAGAAGGGAAACTCGGAAGTGTCAGTGTTACAGTTGAACAAAGGGAACTATGGTGCTATGAGGGAGGAGCTGGCCAAAGTTCAAAGGAACAATACCCTAGCAGGGATGACAGTGGAACAGCAATGGCAAGTGTTTCTGGGAATAATGCAGAAGGTGTAGGATCAGTTCATTCCAAAGAGGAAGAAAGATCCTAAGGGGAGTAAGGGGAGGCCGTGGCTGACAAGGGGAGTAATGGACAGTATAAAAATAAAAGAGAAGAAGTATAACATAGCAAAGACGAGTGGGAAGCAGTTTAAAGAGCAACAGAAGGTAATTAAAAAGGCAATACGCGGAGAAAAAATGAGGTACGAAGGTAAACTAGCCAAGAATATAAAGGAGGATAGTAAAAGCTTCTTTAGGTATGTGAAAAGGAAAAAAATAGTTAAGACCAAAATTGGGCCCTTGAAGACAGAAATGGGTGAATTTATTATGGGGAACAAGGAAATGGCAGACGAGTTGAACAGGTACTTTGGATCTGTCTTCACTAGGGAAGACACAGACAATCTCCCAGATATAATAGTGGCCAAAAGACCTAGGGTAATGGATGAACAGAAGGAAATTTATATTAGGCAGGAAATGGTGTTGGATAGACCGTTGGGTCTGAAGGCTGATAAGTCCCCGGGGCCTGATGGTCTGCATCCCAGGGTACTTAAGGAGGTGGCTTTAGAAATTGTGGACGCATTGGTAATCATCTTCCAATGTTCTATAGATTCAGGATCAGTTCCTGTGGATTGGAGGGCAGCTAATGTTGTCCCTCTCTTCAAGAAGGGAGGAAGAGAGAAAACAGGGAATTATAGACTGGTTAGCCTGATGTCGGTGGTGGGAAAGATGCTGGAGTCAATTATAAAAGATCAAATTACAGCACTTCTGGATAGCAGTAACAGGATCAGTCCAAGTCAGCATGGATTTACGAAGGGGAAATCGTGCTTGACTAATCTTCTGGAATTTTTTGAGGATGTAACTATGAAAATGGACAAGGGAGAGCCAGTGGATGTAGTGTACCTGGACTTTCAGAAAGCCTTTGATAAAGTCCCACATAGGAGATTAGTGGGCAAAATTAGGGCACATGGTATTGGGGGCAGAGTACTGACATAGATTTAAAATTGACTTGCTGACAGAAAACAAAGAGTAGCGATTAATGGGTCCCTTTCGGAATGGCAGGCAGTGACCAGTGGGGTACCGCGGGGCTCAGTGCTGGGACCGCAGCTGTTTACAATATATATTAATGATTTAGATGAGGGAATTAAAAGTAACATTAGCAAATTTGCCGATGACACAAAGCTGGGTGGCAGTGTGAAATGTGAGGAAGATGTTATGAGGGTGCAGGGTGACTTGGACAGGCTGGGTGAGTGGGCAGATGCATGGCAGGTGCAGTTTAATGTGGATAAATGTGAGGTTATCCACTTTGGTGGTAAGAACAGGAAGGCAGATTATTATCTAAATGGAGTCAAGTTAGGAAAAGGGGAAGCACAACGAGATCTAGGTGTTCTTGTACATCAGTCACTGAAAGCAAACATGCAAGTACAGCAGGCTGTGAAGAAAGCTAATGGCACGCTGGCCTTCATAACAAGGGGAATTGAGTATAAGAGCAAAGATGTCCTTCTGCAGCTGTACAGGGCCCTGGTGAGACCACACCTGGAGTACTGTATGCAATTTTGGTCTCCAAATTTGAGGAAGGACATTCTTGCTATTGAGGGAGTGCAGCGTAGGTTCACAAGGTTAATTCCTGGGATGGCAGGACTGTCATATGTCGAAAGATTGGAGCGATTGGGCTTGTATACTCTGGAACTTAGAAGGCTGAGAGGGGATCTTATTGAAACATATAAGATTATTAAGGGATTGGACACGCTGGAGGCAGGAAGCTTGTTCCTGCTGATGGGTGAGTCCAGAACCAAAGGCCACGGTGTAAGAATAAGGGGTAGGCCATTTAGAATGGAGTGGAGGAAAAACTTTTTCACCCAGAGAGTGGTGGATATATGGAATGCTCTTCCCCAGAAGGCTGTGGAGGCCAAGTCTCTGGATGCTTCCAAGAAAGAGTTGGATAGAGCTCTTAAAGATAGTGGAATCAAAGGTTATGAGGATAAGGCAGGAACTGGATACTGATTGTGGATGATCGCAAACACAAGGAATTCTGCAGATGCTGGAAATTCAAGCAACACACATCAAAGTTGCTGGTGACTGCAGCAGGCCAGGCAGCATGTCTAGGAAGAGGTACAGTCAAAGTTACCTCTTCCTAGAGATGCGGCCTGGCCTTCTGCGTTCACCAGCAACTATGATGTGTGTTGCTTGTGGATGATCAGCCAAGATCACAGTGAATGGCGGTGCTGGCTCGAAGGGCTGAATGACCTACTCCTGCACCTATTGTCTCTTGTCTGTACTTTTGGACTTCCTGAAAATATGAAAAGTGTCATATAATTGCAAATGTTCTCACAGTTACAGATAAGACCCAAAAGAAACAAGTAAAGCAAATTACAGGAATCCATATCCAATTCAGTTTTTCTCATTTCTGTATTCCAAAACCATATGAAGACAGTAGTCTTAGTTTCAGTAGATTTTACACTTTTACAAAAAATATACCGTAATGCAAAAAAAGGACTAGAGGGTCGTCAGTAAGCACACAGGAATTTTGAAGATTATACTTAGTGTAGGAAAATTAACATCCTTCTCTCCGCCCCCTCCAATTTTGATCAGGTAGTTTCTTTGTTGCGCTGTAGCAAGCTGCCTCATCTTTAAAGAGTAACCTTTTTTCCAGATAGAACTTTTATAACCGGTTATCTTGTTCAGAGCCAAAATAAGCATAGCTTTTTAACATCTGCTCTTATCAGTTGGAAGCTGGAAAGTGATTGCACATCACTTCAAGCTGGCAAAATAGTGAGGTAACTGTCGTGTCATCAGACTGGACTGGCTCCAACCAGGTCTCAAGGATAAAAAGTAAAATCACAGTACTTTTATTTTTATAAAGTGACACATTCTGACAACAAATCAGTAACACGTCAGATACCCAAAACAGGCAAGAATGGTTATCACAAATCAGTAAATCATTTTCTGTGCCTAACATTGACAGCTGCTGCTTGCAACCATGCAAAAAAAAAATCAAAGAGTGAATAAAACTCACTCGAAAAAGTGAATTAAACATGCCATTTAATGTGAATGGCAAACAAGAAATGGAGTGATTTCAATCTGGTCCATGGAGGATTTCCTATCTAGCACCAGTCCTGCAACTGATAGTGACATACAAATCCACGATTTAATTACTACCTTTTAATTACTCCACTGGGTCCATTATTCTCTTAACTATGTTTATCTGCATGCTCCAAATGGTATAGGTCAGATAGCAGCATGGCACAGTAAATACTTGTGTATTCTTGAAAAAGACCAGAGCTCAATTATCTGAATGTTTTTCATCTGTCACTACTGACTACACCAAACTCTTACTAAAATAAAAGAGAGCTATAAAAAAGTAACAAAACAGAAAGGAAAAAAAATAGATGGACAATGAGTCAAATGCCACATCTCCCTTCCGTTTTGCCCTTATCTTGCCAAGTTGGTGGAAGTAACCTAAAGGCTAGAAAGTTTTAAAAAATAATGCTGGACCATATACTCGAAAAGATCTAATGTTTCAAGACAAGTGAAGGCTTCAACAATGTTAGGCACACAACTAATGTAAATGTCTTTGATCGCAGATTCAGATGGACAACCAGGAGCAATAAGGTCATCGATTCTCACGAAGTCAGTCTAGACAGACATTCACTAACACTAGCAGCCAACTACTTCTCAGAGCTTCCCATCTGACTAGAAGTTGTTCCTACAGAGATTTAGTGATCAAGTATGCTCCCCAAATTTTGTTCTTTCTCTCTCCCAAGTTGCTGTCACTACAGTCAAAAGCAATGACTACTTCCAGGGGTTTAGTACCAAATAACATCTGCAAGTACCTGGTCTACATGGTCTGATGTGGAATGATGGCGAATCTCTGAAGACTACTGAACAACAGGTGTTTGCTTCAATTCTAACCCAATGTCTGCTCCTTCATACGGTGGGGGTGGGTGTAAGGGGAAGAGAAAGTGGTCAATAATGGTTCAGAACTCTAAACCAAAATAGCCATAAAGACATTTTAAATATAAAAAAATCTATACATAATTCATATTGGCAAATATATTTTAAAAGAAATCTTTACATTTTACATCGCCATCCTTAAGCTTGGTTGCATTCTCATGCAATTGTGCAGACTTCTTTCCTTCTCACTTAAAATCAATTGTGAAACATGCTTCACACTTTAAACAGATTATTTATTTCCCAGCCTTTTTTTTTAAACTGATCTTATTGCAACAAACATTGCTTAACCCTAGGCAACCTTTACAAGATTCTTTCTGTCTGGAATATTGTACACTTCATAGATTGTACACGTGTTTGGCTGATGAATGAGAATGCTAATTTAAACAATTTGGAAGGCTGGCTTTAATGATGGCTTTATAAAGTGTATTGATGTTATTCACAAGCCAGCCACCTTCTATTTCACCCAAAGAAATTCTGACTTGTAGGAATCAGGAGGTGTGGGTGCAAGAAGTATTTTCAAACAGAAACTTCAAAGGATCAGAATCAAGAGCAAAGAACATAAAAAAAAGGAGCAGGTTTAGGCCAGGTAGTTGGTCAAATAAAACAAGCTTTCAATAAACACATGACTGATCTGGCCATAAAATCAGTTCCACCTACCTGCCTTTTCTTCATAACTTTTAACTCCCCTGCCATGCAGGTACCCAACTGTGCCTTAAATAAATTTAATTCCACAGATTCACTATGGTCTGGGAAAAGCAGTTTCTCATCATCTCTGTCCTAAATCCATTCCCCCATATCTTCATTCTGTGTCTCCTAGTTCTCATCTCACTTACCACAGAAAACACTTTCCTACCGCTTATCTTATGTATCCCTTTCATATTTTTATAAGATCATCCCTCATTCTTCTGAATTACAGTGAGTATAATCCCAGATGGCTCACTCTCTCCTCATAAACTTACCCTTTCATCTCCAGAATCAATCTGCTGAACTGTCTCCAAAGCCAATATATCTTTCCTCAAGTAACAATACCAGAAATACATACAGTACTCCAAGTGCAGCCTCACCAGTGCCCTGCATAGTTGCAGCATAAATTCAAATCTTGCCCTTAAATTCAATCACTCTAGCAATGAAGGCTAACATTCCACATGCTTTCTTGCTAACCTGTTGCACTTGCAAGCCAACCTTTTGCAATTCATTCACAAGAACTCCCAGGTCCCCGTGCATAACAGCATGCTGCAATCTTTTGTTATTTAAATCATAATTTAATCTTCTATATTTTCTTCCAAAGTGGATTAACCTCACCTTTACCAACATTGTGCTCCATCTGCCTGACCCTGACCCACTCACTAAACCTTCCTTTGCAGACTCTGTGTCCTCTAGACTATTTTATTTTCCATTCAATTTAGTGTCATCGACAAACTTAAAATACATTACACTTGGTCCCTTCTTCCAAATCCTTAATATATAGTTCAAACGGTTATGAGCCCAGCACCAATGCTGGTGATCCTTCATCTCCACTGATTTCCAAGCAGAGGAACAACCATTTGTCCCAACTCTCTCCCTTCCATTAGTTAGCCAACCCGTTATCCATGCTAATACATTATCCCCAACTGCATGCACCTTTATCTATGGATAATTCTTTTATCTGGCACCTTATCAAATGCCTTCTGGAAATCCAAGAGGAATACAGCATCCGCCTGTTCCTCTCTATCCACTGCACCCATTATATCCCAATGCTTTTGTGGCTGTTACCGGGGATTTTAATCATATTTCTCTTGAGGCAACAATACCAACATTTATCAATATGCCAGCTGCCCTACACGGGACAACAGAACACTGGACCTTCTGTGTGCGAATGTAAAGGACACATACAGAGCCACTGCCCTTCCCCCACTTGGCAGATCCGATCATAGTCTGGTCACCCAGGTACATGTCTCTTGTCCAGCGGCAACCTGTGTCAACAAGGATTGCAAGGAGGTGGCCTCAGGATGTTAATAAAGCAGTGCAGGAATGCTTTGAGAGGACAGACTGGGATGTGTAATGTGAGCCACACAGGAAGGATATTAACAAAATGACTGACTGTATCACAAGCTATATCAAATTCTGTGAGAACACCATCTTGCCAGCCAGGACTGTACATTATTTTCCCAACACCATGCCCTGAAAGAACTTCTGAATATGAAGAAGAAAGCCTTCAGGTCAGGAGATACATAAGTACTGGGGCGAGCACAGAGTGAACTGAGGGCAAAGCTTCGGGAGTGCAAAGACTCCTACAACAGGAAGCTAGAGTACAAGCTCCAACAGAATAGCATAATAGATGCGTGATCAGGCATGAAGCAGATCACTGGCTTCAAGTTTAAAGAAAGGAAGATCGAGGGCTGCCAACAAATTGAACTTGTTTTCAACAGGTTCAGCATGGGACATCCTGCTGTCCCTTCCCCCACCTGCCCATACCACACACCCTCCCTACCCGAGAAGCCTTCTCCCTCCACCCCTCCCTTCCCTCTGTGAGTGTTCTGTTCCAAACGCCCCCCCAACTTTGGAGTATCCTGCCTCCATGGGGATGACCACCTTCCCCCACCTGACTGTGATGGCAGGTCAGGTTAAGAGACAGCTGGAGAGACTACATCAAGGTAAGGCTACTGGACCGGACAGTATCATCCCCAGGGTACTGAAGGCCTGTGCGAGACAGCTGTCTGGTATTTTGAAGCACCTTTACAATCTGAGTTTGAGTTAAGAAAAGATACTGGTGCTATGGAAGATTTCCTGCTCGGTTCCTGTACCCAAGAAGTTGCCTCCATCTGAACTTAATCACTACAGATCAATTGCTCTGACATGTTATGTGATGAAGGTGCTGGAGAGGCTGGTCCTGAATTACCTTGGACCGCAGCTGATAACTTCATTGGACCCTCTACAGTTTGTTTACCAACCTCATGTGGGAGAGGATGATGCCGTCATCTACCTGTTGCAGAGTGCTCACTCCCACTTGGATGATGCTGGTGGCATTGTGAGCATCACATTTTTTGATTTCTCTATTGCCTTTGATACAATCCAGCCAGTTCCTTTGAGTGAGAAGCTGCAAAAGGATGGGCATAGACAAATCCACTATCTCCTGGATTACTGACTACCTAACAGATAGACCCATTACATGGCTGGGTTGTTCTCTGTCTGAGATGGTGGTGAGTGGTAGTGGAGCACCACAAGGGACTGTCTTGTCTCCGTTTCTGTTCACACTGCACACCTCAGACTTTCAGTACAAATCAGAGTCTTGTCACTTGCAGAAGTTCTCTTATGATTCTGCGGTGGTTGGGTGTATCAGAGATGGGCAGGAGTCGGACTACAAAGTACTGGTGGACAAGTTTGTGGAGTGGTGTGGGAGGTATCACCTGCTCCTGAATGTGGCCAAAACCAGGGCGATGGTGATTAATTTTAGGAGGAAGAGAACTGTGACGATTCTGGGAGAAGAAGTGGCAGTAGTGTTGGAGTACAAATACTGGGTGTTCACCTCGACAACAGGACTTGACTGGAAAACTAACACCAAGGTTGTTTAGAAGAAGCAGACTCTATTTTCTAAGGAAGCTGAGATCCTTCAGTGTGTGCTGCAGGATGTTGAAGATCTTTTACCAGTCTGTCATAGTGAGTACAGTCTTCTTTGCGGGTTTATGTTTGGGGAGCAGCGTTGGTGTTGGCGATGCAAAAAGACTAAATAAACTCATAAATGCAGCTGGATCCATCCTTAGCTACAACTTGGACTGTTAGTGGTGGAGAGGAGGTCACTAAACAAACTGTTACTCATCATAGACAATCAGGTACATCCTCCCCATGACCTTCTGAATAAGCAGTGAAGCACTCTTTCAAACAGGCTCATTCAGCTCCACATTCACAAGGATCATTACAGAAAATCTTTCCTACCAAATGCAATAAGCATACACAAGAATTCATCTCTGTGTGACAGGAGAACACACATCATAGTACAATAGTCTCCGTTTTATTATTCCGTACATTATTATTGCACAGCATTACACATTATTGCACATTGATAATTTTTATTGTGTATATTATTATTCTGTACTTTATTAGTTATTATAATTATATTTATTATTATTGCTGTGTGTTTTTAAATGTTGCTGCTGTAACAAAATAATTACCCACTTGGGATCAATAAAGTACTTATTATTATTATTACATCCTCAAAGAATGCCAGTAAGTTTGCTGAACAGGACCTGCCTTCAAGAATCCATACTGTGCCTGCCTGATAGAACTACTTCTATCCAGATATCCTGCTATTTCTTCCTTAATGTTACCTTCAAGCAGTTTCCTGACTACAGACATTAAGCTAACTAGTCTATAATTACCCATGTTTTGCCTACATCTTTTTTTATGCAGTGGTATGACATTCACTGTCTTCTAATCTGCTAGGACTTGCACTGAGTCCAGAGAATTTTTAGTAAGTGATCACAAACATGTCCATTATTTCTTTCAGCACCTTGGGATGCATCCCAGCAGGGGCAGGGGACTTGTCTACCTTGAAGCCCACTAGTTTGTTCATCGCTACTTCTTCGCTGGCAGCATTTGTATCGAGTTCCTCACTTCCCATTGCATCCATAACATCTCTTTGTAGCATGCTAGTCATGTCCTCCACTGTGAAGACCACAAACTTTTATTACCTGCTTTATATTTTGTGCTAGTTTCTTCCCTTCCCTTATTACTTGCTTAGTTGTTCTTTGTTGCTTTCTAAAGTTTTTCCAATCTTCCAGTTTCTCATTGCTCATGGTGACTTTGTATGTATGAGTTTTTAGTTTGATGCTTTGTTTTATTTCCTTGGTTATCCAAGGCTGGCTCTCCCCACCCTTACTGTCTTTGCTTTCAAATGGAAGATACTTTTTTTTGAGCACCACGAACAACCTCTTTGAAAGCCTTCCACTGTTCCCCACCTGTCCTGTCATATGACCTGTGTTCCCAGTCTACTCAAGTCAGTTCCTCCCTCATCTCATTGTAGACCCCATTGTTTAAGGAAAATTCACTGGTTTTAGATCAAACTATTGTACCCTCCATTTTTATAAGACACTCAATCATACTGTGATCACTGTTCCCAAGAGGATCCTGAACTACAAGATCTTTAATTTTACTTGTCTCACTGAACAGGACCAGACCTAAGACAGATCTTTTCCTTGTAGATTCACTAACATGCTGTTCAGGAAAGCCATCACTAGTGCATTCTATGAAGTCCTCCTCAAGACTGTCTTGACCAACTTAATTCGCCAAATTTATGTGCACATTAAAGACCCCAGGGCAACTGCTGTTCCATTCTTACATGCATCAGGCATTTCTTAGCTTATTGCCTCTGCCACTGCAACTGCAATGTTACAATATCAGTGGCCTATAGGCAACCCCCACCAGTGATTTTTTTCTCCTTTACTATTCCTAATCTCTACCCAGATGGACTCAGCATTCTGTGCCTTAGATCTCATTCTTAAATAAGTTTCACTTATGTTTTGAAGGTTCCAGCTACAGATTTAGTTGAATATTATGTGAAATCCATTTGATTATTTCTCTGGATACAAAATTATCATGATCCAATGATATTTCATTTCAAATGCTCGCCAATGCTGATTAAGCTATTTGCAAATCAAAAACACCCTTGTGGTCGAGAAAATATCCATCTCAAAAAAACTAAGCTAGGTCTAACAGCAATTAGCAACAACATGAAAAAAAATCAGAATACCAAAATTTCCTGATCCATTGAATTTTGTTGGAGAAGGAAGATGGAAGGTTTTGTGTGATAGCTTAAGTGGGCTTAGCTCTAATTCTTCACTACTTGCCCCAGTTTTACAGAATTAGCTACCCAAGACCAGGAGGGAGGCAATCAGTCACCTCCACCTTTGCCACTAATCAATTAGTGAACAACTTCTCTATAACTTATCCTCTTACCGTCCTCAACTCAGATTTCCTAAATTTTCTCACCAACAGAAATTTATTAACCTTTATTTTTACCTTTAATCACAATACCATGTTTGGAAAATTAAGAATTAATTGGGTTAGGGGCTGGGAAGGAGGGTAACAGCATGGTAGGACAGAGTTCCAGATATCGAATAATTTTTGTAACAGAAGAAATTTCCATGATATCACTGCTGAAAAGACGAGTTCAAATTTTAACCATCTGTCCAGTAGATCTGGATGCCTCTTACCCAAAGACATAGTGCATTTTGATTTACACCCATTAATCATTTAACCCTATAATAAAATCTGCCCTTTGTCTACACTCAACAAAATGGAAACCCAAAATTAAACTCTCTTTACCTTTCTTCCTGCTGATAATTCTAGCCCATGCTCAAAGATTGCTAATTTATGAAGGTGCAGGAAGATGGCTGGAAAAACTGCCCCCTGCTGAAAGATTCCTTCAGAAGAGGTGAAGTGGAAGGAGGAAGAAGTTGGAGCTAAAACAGTTAAACAGAAGAAAATCATTGCAGTAAGTTCAGCAAATCAAAAAAACATTGATCACCTTATTACTTTTGTGCAACAGTGCCAAGTACCGTACTTGTAAAACACAGCATTGCATTGAGTCCTTCATCATCAGCACATTTCACAGGCAGCAATTATTTTGAAGGGAGGTATTTTTATGCTATGTGTCCATAAATATTTATTGGAAGTGTTCCTTGCTGTGTTAGTTATGCTCTGTTGCTTAACTGACATCATCATCTTTCTCTTTTAACCAAAATGCTCTAAGCATGACAGCAGGCTTGTGAAAGCTGGCCACATGGTGTAGACAGGTTAAGAGTATTCCTGAAAAAAAGGTAATGTTCACACTGTACTGGTGGGCACAGAAACAATATGAAATTAAAATAATTTCTTTAAACCGCCAAAGGACAATGCATGATGGTTCAGTATCGGCTATCTCGACTGATGAAATTAGGTCTGAAATTGTGTGCAAGCAAAATGCTTTCTCCTACACTTAGGGTTCTTCTTCCACCTTCCCCAAATGTGTCAAAAGAAAAAAATCCTTCAGAGTGTGAACATGATTTTCAAATGCAAGCAAAACTTGATCAGATTTATTTTGCTGTGGAATGGGTCCTGAATGCACAACCTTCTGAATCGGAAGCAAGTGTGCTGCCTAATGAGCTACTGCTAACGCCTGCACCAGAAGCCTGTTGTGAAATGATGGCTTGCCACCTCGCTCCATCAGACTATCGCTGCAAGAAGTTTCCATCTGGTTACTGTGACAACTACTCTTACAGTCAGTAAGTGCTCTACTCTGCTCTTAAACACTCCCATTGAAATTTTAAACGTCAGGCAGTAGCAACAGTTGTACTAGTAGGCAGCTGGGATATTCAACCTGATGCAGAGAGAGGCTGGGGCAGAGGAAATTAGTGTTTACAAAAATAATCTCTGACACCTGTCCAATGAATTCCAGGAACAAAAGAAAGCCATTGAGCCCATCGTCCTTGTGTGGATCTTTAATAGAACTAATCACTTAACCCCACTCAATAGCGTTTCGCCAAAACTCTACTTCTTTGTCATGTATATATAGAACTCCTCCTCTGAAAGTTATCATTGCTTCAGCTTCCACCATTGCCGCAAAGAGCAAGCTCAATATTTTAATAGTTCGTTGTGTGTAAAAAAAATATTCATTGCCTATCTGATTTCTTTTTCAATCACCTTATATCTCAATTCTCAATTAACGATCCTTTGACTGGTAGAAATACTTCTCCATATTTACTAGGTCAAAGTGCTTCATATTGTGCATCAAGATATTTCTATTGTACTTGTACAGCTCATTACTTATGATACGCATTTTAAGCATGCTCTTCCTCAGTAGCCAAGCATTCATAATATATGTAATAAAGCTGATGTCCAATTGTTAATGTTCCTTTCTAAATCAGCCCCTTTCCATTGAAATAGCAGCTGCTGGAAATCTGAAATAAGGTCAGAAAATGGTGGAAAACCTCTTTCCGACAAAGATTTTTGATCTGAAGTATTAACTCCATGTCTCTAACCACAAATATTGCCTGGTTTGCTGTTCATCTCACCCTTCTCCTTTGTTTCCTTTTGTGACATAGACAGTTTTATCTGTTTTTCACATTGTCAGATCAGTTTATGAGCAAATGTAGAAAGTTCTATCACTGTTACCTCATAAGACCATAAGACAAAGGAGCAGAAGTTGGCCATTCGGCCCATCGAGTCTGCTCCGCCATTTTATCATGAGCTGATCCATTCTCCCATTTAGTCCTACTCCCCCGCCTTCTCACCATAACCTTTGATGCCCTGGCTACTCGGATACCTATCAATCTCTGCCTTCAATACACCCAATGACTTGGGCTCCACTGCCGCCCGTGGCAACAAATTCCATAGATTCACCACCCTCTGACTACAAAAATTTCTTTGCATTTCTGTTCTGAATGGGTGCCCTTCAATCCTTAAGTCATGCCCTCTCATGCTAGAATCATGCCCTCTCTGACGACCTCATGCTAATGTTATGCCACCACCACCAACACACCCTACACCTCCAGAATCAAACCCTGAAAAAACACATTTTTAATAAACAGAGACTGATAAACTGTCCATTCAACAAAGCTATGCACGGCAGGAAGTCCACTCAAAAGTAATTCATTTCCAAAATGATCTGAAGATAAAGCCAGGAATATAATGTTTTTATAAATACGCAGGGTAATGGGATTAAGCATTAGTAAACATACCCGACGAAAATTCTGGAATTTCTCAACTCAAACCCCTTCAAAAGAGAAGGAAATGAAACAAAACATCAGGACATCTAAATAGAAGGACACACCAAATTTTCTGCAGTATGTGATGGCATGCCATTGATGACATTTTTATGATCCCCAACAGAATTCAAATTACATTTTTGCAAAGAATGGCTTTAATCATGACCATATTTGTACATCCAAAATAATCTTCCAAGTCTGTTCTTAATCAGATATCAGATGCAGCTGCATCTCTCCTTTTAATTAAAGGAATTAATCGGCATAGCAACAACTAGTTCTGGTAAGAGGAACTCATCTTTCCCCCAGTTGGAAGGAAGTATTGAAACTGGGTGCAGAAACTGCAGCGTCATAATGTATGATCAGACAGGGAAACAGCTTGAAAGGAAAAACACCGGACAATTAATAAACTGAATATCATATAAAAAAAAGAAAACAACTCACAACCTTTACCCTGTATTGCATGGTTCAAACTTTAAAATAATTTCTGATCTCATTTCACACAAACTACTAAATTTAGGTATAACATAGCTAACACTTTGGTAAAAAAACAGCTGGCTTATTTTTCTTGTGATAAAGACTCTTATTTACAATTTCTTTATGAATCTATTCAAGTCTTATGATTACAGAATCCAGTTTTACTGCTCCACCATTGTGACTGCTTAACTGAAGAGCAAGAAATTGCTTTGATGTCCCATTAGTATTAAAGCTTGGTGAAGCTGAATTTTAAACACTCGATGCTTGATACTTCTGCCTCTAGCAGCACCTTCTACAAGTTGAAGGGCAACAGGGCTGGTGTCCTTTTTGACTCCAGTCTTATTTCAAATCCTATAGCTTAACCAACACGTTCAGAACATCATCGTTATTAGCTCTAAGAAAACTGTGGGTTTGAGTCTCACCAAGGAGATTTGAATTTAAGCTGGCACATCAGTTTTCCAGTTGAGATGTTAAATCAAGGTTCCACCTGCCCTCTTTTGGTGGCGAAGCTCCCATGAGTAATAATTATTTTTTCAATCAATCCCAGGAAAAGATTATCTGCTCATTAGCACTTTTCTGTTCATGTAACTGCACAAGCTGCAAATTACTTCAGAAGTATTTCACTGTGCTAATAAAATGCTTGGGCCTATATCATAGATTTGTAATAGCATCGATAGAGGCTATTCAGCCCAGTGAATCCCAGTAAAATAATCTTGCTTCCTCACTGATTTCCCTTGGTCTTTATTCTCCTGGAAATTATTTTCTGTTAAGTGTTTATCCAGTTCCTCCACACATTAATTGATTCTGCTCTCACAACCACCGCAGGTAGTGAATTCCAGATCATAACTACTCTGAGTTAAACAAAGTCTTTTCTCAGATCGCCACCACATTTTTCACCAAAGTTTGAAACTCTTGTCCCTTGGTCACTGAACCAACCACCAATAAGCACTCCTTTCCCCTATTACCTAACTTAAATCCTGATTTTATGTAATTTCCCAATAGGCAGCCCAATGAGCACTCTTACATTTTGTCACCCCAGTCTTATTTCTCCAAGGCTGTTAAAATTTTCCCAGTTATCCAGTGACAACTCTCCTTCACTCATGCCCACTGACCTTTCCTGTCTCTGCAACCTTTTGTATATCTGTTTCAAAATCTTCCCTCCTTAAACTTCCTCAAGCAACCAGGCGTCATTCATCCCTGAAACTCTCCCCACCAAAGAGCACATTTATATAAGACACTACCACAAGAAAGCAGCATCCATCGTCAAGGACCCTTGCCATCCCACACTACTAGTTTCAGGAAGTTATTACCCTAAAACCATTAGGCTTCTGAACTAGTACGGATAACTTCATTCACCTCAGTGCTGAAACTGACTCCACAATCTGTTGACTCACATTCAAGAAATCTACAACTCATGTTCTCAATATTATTAATTTACTTTTTTACTTATTATTGGCATGACTTGTCCTTTGTTGCACAATAGAAGTTTGTCAGTCTGAGTTCATGCATAGTTTTTCATAAATTCTATTGTATTTCTTTATTTTCCTGTAAATGCCTGCAAGAAAATGAATTTCAAAGTATGTATATGGTAACATATACGTACTTTGATAATAAGTTTACTTTGACTTTGGCTTTGACAGTTGCAGAGCCTATAGACACTATGAGCAAAACTTGCGAAACACTCTAAAAATTGAGGATGTGGAGAGGTTGATTAAAATTGGTCTATAATAACTTGTCTACCTAGTTGCTCTTTCTGTCTCAATCTGATAGCACACTCCGAACTATGTGATTGTCCCATTTTGTTTGTTTCTCAGGTCAACCTATGAAATCTCATTTGTTGACCTTTCTTGCTTGATACTTCTTCTCTCTCCCCCTTTTGCCCAGTTGTAATTAATTCTTTAACATACAGTGCTACATCTATTCTATTCTTCACCCTAGAGGTTATCCCCAAGCATTCTCTTCAAAAACTGACTCCCTTATCTGAAATCTCTGAAACTGGAGAAATCCCTTGTATGCCAAGTTCCAGAAAATGGAGAGTGGAGAGGGATAGTGACACTTTCCACAGGGATCACTCCCTCCGTGATATCCTTGTCTATTTGTCCTTCCCACTAATCTTCCTCCTGGCACTTTTCGCTGCAAGCAACAGAAGTGCTACACTTGCCCATTCTCCTCCTCCCTCACCTTCAATCAATGCCCAAATGGACCTTCCAGGTGAAGCAACTCTTCACCCGCAAATTTGTTGGGGCCGTCTTCTGTACCCGGTGCTTCCGATGCAGTCTCCCTCTACGTTGGTGAGACCCAACATACACGGGAGAACCACTTTGTAAGCACCTCAGCTCCATTTCCCGGTGACCAGCCATTTCAATTCCTTTCTCCATTCATGTTCTGGCATGTCAGTTCACAGCCTCCTCTTCTGCCACAGTGCAGTCACTCTCAGGTTGAAGTGACATCATCTCATACTCCATCTCAGTAGCCTCCTACCTGATGGCATAAACTCGATTTCAACTTCAGGTAACTTTTCTCCTCCCCGTCTCCTCTTCTTTATGGCCTCTTACTTCTCCTCCTCACCTGCCTATCACCTCCCCCGGTGCCTTTTTGCCTTCACTTTCTCCCGTGATCCACTATGATCTCCTGTCAGATTCTTTCTTCTCCAGCCCTTTGCTTTTTCAACTTATCTCATCCCAGCTTCTTACTTTGATCCCCTCCCACCTAGCTGGCTTTACCAATTACCTTGTCCTCCTTCCCCTTACCCCACCTTATTCTGGCAACTTCCCCCTTCCTTTCCAGCCCTGATGCTGGGTCTCAAACCAAAATGCCAATTCCTTATTCATTTTCGTAGACGCTGCTTGACCTGCTGAATTCCTCCAGCATTCTGTGTGCGTTAATTCGCTACCAAAGCTGATATGGCTACCGGATGTTAATGTATAAAAATTATGGCACTTTTCAAATCAAAACAAACAGCGATTATCTATTTTCAACATTACCAAAATAAAATGTTCAAGCCAACTGTAAACTACAGATTGCCTGTCCCTAGAATTAGCAAGCTGAAATCCATGGTCGGCAGCTGAAGCTGTGGCTGAAACTAGATATCTTTGAAGCAATGTGCAAACACTGATTAAAAGAGGGAAAACTACACTAAACGGTCAGCATTTAATTTTTCACAAATCAGCACTGGAAATTTCCACTGTCCTTCACAAGCAGCCAAAGGTCAGTTCCCACTCCCATGCAAAATAATGTGAGCTTTAACCTGCTGTTTCCTCTGCATTCATCACTTGACCTCTGTTTTCTTTACATAGATAAACCAAGGGCATGTGGAGATTTCAAAAGGTTAATGTGACCCAGATGCTTCTCTTCTTCTCTCCTTAATATCCAACAGTGAGATCACGACTTCAAATTACTAAGGATTATATGCCAAAAGCCTTCATTTTATAAGACGGGAGTAAATGTCAGCATAATTATAATCCAACAGGTGATCAATAAATTACACCCTACTATCTTATTCCCACACTTCATGCTTCTGTTAGGTTAAGTGGCTAATTTTACCACAGTATGACCAAAAATGAGCCAACATCTCTGGCAGAGTGGGTACATTGTCAATGTTTAAAATTGGGCCTGAGAGCACCAGAATATTGAGCTGCAGTGTCACTGAACATAACCCCAACATATGTTTTCTCAATAGCATTTATGCTTGACTAATGGAAAGACAAACCCAACTAACTTGCTTCTCCAAGTGCTAAGACATGAAATAAGTGGATTATAATATGCAAACATTGCTCTGCCTAGGAGCAGTTCAAATTGGCTCACATCCAGCAATATTTTTGTTGCTTACACATATTAGACTTGCAGTGGTGTGTTAGTCAGGATGCAGCACGCAACAAAAAAACAGCATTCAACAATTATAAAGAATAAGGAATAATTTAGAAAATAAAGAAGAGATTAAATGATGAATATGGAATAAAATGCTCATAAAACATAAATAACAATGTAAGCAGCACAATAAAAAGTACAGTGCTGTGACAATATGATAGAGAGGGCTGGCGGGCTCACTACAATGGGTGATCACATTAGCTGGCTGAGGGAAGAAGCTTTTAAGGTACCAGGAAAATTTAATAGT
Source organism: Mobula hypostoma (assembly GCF_963921235.1). NCBI lineage: Eukaryota > Metazoa > Chordata > Chondrichthyes > Myliobatiformes > Myliobatidae > Mobula > Mobula hypostoma. The sequence goes on from NC_086102.1 coordinate 125,473,751, forward strand.
CCTTTCCAGATGGGAGTTTTTGAAAAAGGCAGTTTCAGGGTGGGTAGATGATTTTTCCTGCCTGTTTCTTTGTCCTGGACACATACAAGTCCTGCAGTGATAGTACATTGCAGCCAGTGACATTTTCTGCTGACCCGAGAGTTCTCTGTAGTTTTTTTACATTGTGACAGGAGGCTGCTGTATCAAACAAGACTGCAATAGCTAAGGTGAGGATACTCTATATGAGGGCAGTGTAGAATTACACCAGCATGTCTTTGGAAGATGGAATTTTACCAAATGCTGCCAGAAGTTCAAGCCTTCATCACATTATTCAATACGCCTGAAGCTTACCTTGCTGATGTATATGCTAATGCTCCAAGGATGTGGTGCAAAACAAAACTGTTCACAAAAAAAGTAAGATAGGCAGAAAGCATACAAAGGTATTTATATATCCAAGTCTTGAAGCTGAGGGAATGAAGATCTTGAAGATGAGTGTCTTCCTAAAAAGATCATTGTGAGGATAACAATCATAAGTTGTGATTCACTGAGTAGTTGAGGACTATCACATCTGCAAAGGATCATGCCCACATGTCTAGAAACAGAGAGGAATATCTCTCTGAAAAACTACAGTTTATTAAAGCTCTGAAAGTGGCAAAAGACACTTACCAGGATCGGCTGGGGTGAGCCTTCAACAACAATAGCCTGGCAGTGTCTGAAATTCCCTGCAAAGTCTTCCCAGGTTCAGACAGAAAGGCTTCCAAGACTCCCTGTCCCCTACCTTGGCCAATCAGCTTAATTAGTTTTATTGCTGGTTTGGTAAGAACAATCAATATTTATCTCTCCTCACTTCCTCTGATCCTTATATGGTGAGCTCCTACCCCCCCCTTCACAACCAATATCACCACCCCCCTTCACCCCAGCCACAATGATTTTCTTCAGCTCCCTCCCTCCATCCCACCCTATACTTTCTATGAAGCAAGAAGACATTTGCAAACTATTTGGAAAATAGAATATTAGGTAAGCTGCAGGCCCTGATGGTGTCTCACCTGGTACTCTAAGGCACGTGCGGATTAGCTAGCACTTGTCTTCACTGGGGTACTTAAACATCCCTGCGATTATCTGGGGTTCTGGACTGTTTTAAAGTTGCTACAGTTGTTCCAGTTCCCAAGAAAGGCAAGATCACTGGACAACGATTATAGGCCAGTCGCCCTGAATTCAGTAATTATGAAACCTTTTGAACATCTGATGTTGGCCTACCTTAACTTCATTACTGATCCTCTTCTTGGCCCATTAGTTTGCTTATAGAGCAAATTGCTCGGTTGAAAACGCAGTTAACTTGTGCCTTCATTACATTCTTCAACATTTGTACTCCCCATCACCTATGTGAGAATCTTGTTTGTGGATTCTAGCTCCGCCCTCAATACCATTTTCCAGAGTTGCTCCACAGTAAGCAAAGTCAGCTAGCTGTACCCTATGGTATCTATCAGTGGATTATGCAATTCCTGACCGGAAGGAAGCAGTAAGGCTGGGCTCTTACTTGTGCAACCCAATGTCTATAAGCACAGGCTCTCCCCAAGGTTGTGTTCTTTCACCCCTCCTGTTCTCACTTTCTACAAATGACTGTACCTTCACAGACAAATCCATTAAAATCCTAAAGTTCACAGATGACAAGACTGTAGTTGGTCTCATCTCTAGTAATGATGAGACCTGATATCAAACAGAGGTAGACCATCTTGCAGCATGGTGCACTTGTAACAACTTGGAGTAAAATGCTTTTAAGACAGTGGATTTCTGCCAACAACCCCCTACCTGCCCCTGCTTAGAAATTCCTGGGGACTACCATTACCAATCCATTAAGTTCACCACTAGGAAAGCCCAGCAGAGATTGTTCTACTTATGCCAATTTAGGAAACTTAACATCTCAGGGCATAGCCTGATTAATTTTTACTCAGCCATCTTTGAGAGTGTTGTGACCATCTCTATCAAAATCTGGTTTCCTGTCGCCTCTTTCCTCTCCAAGTCCAGGTTGCAGTGAGTGGTCCACTCAGTGGTGAAGATCATTGGCTGTCAGCTACCAACAATAAAAAACCTCTTCATCACCAGAGTGAAGAAGAGTGCTAAAAATATTACTGCTGACTCCACCCACCCTAGCAGTCACCTATTCACCAAATTACCATCAGGGAGACACTACATCCATTATCAGCATGACTACACAACATCTCTGAAGCTTCTTTCCCTGTAGCTATCCAACTTTTCAACAATACTCACTCAAGTTTAATACCCTAACTGTTATTAGCATCCACTACTTAGTCTTTCGTGCTCTTCTTGTTCTGTTGACAATTATTGAGTCTGTTCATATGTTCACATTTATTTAAGTTTGATTATTGACGTTTGCACATGTGACCTTTCTCTTAAATGTTGATTGCTCATGGCTGTTTGCACTATTGTCTTGAAAATTGTTGATTGCTAATGTGTTATCTGTCGTGGTATTGTCCTGTGTTTTTTGCTTGGCGCTGATTCATAATCAAATCTGGTTTGTTTCACATACTGGCAATAAAGTAATTCTGATTCTGATTCTGAACTACAACAATGTCTAAACCAGTTTCCCAGGTTCAGTAGATTGAACAAATGCATATTGAAGTGAGCGGACTTCATTGAGCTTGTTGTTCAGACTTTATATTCACTAGATCCCAGACACCACTGACAGTGTGGCCAGCTACTACTTGAAGCTGAGGTATAAAGGCAGGTGTGTGCACAGCAGTAAGTTTAGCTCAACATGAATTGTGGGAGCAAAATTCAAGTAAAGACTAACAAAAGCGATGTCTACTTACTGGCTTTCAGTGCCGAGGGGGTAACTTCAATTTCTCCTGTAATAGGCTGAAAAGCCGCAAGCTGTGCTGCGAGCTCACTCTCAAATGTGTCCGGGCTATGTCTGTCACTCACATTGCCATCGGCGACTTCATCTGCACGCTGCGCCTCTTGTTCTTCATATACTGCAACAAGCTTTAGGACAACAAACAGAATGTCAAAGAACATATGCCAGAGTTATTTACTTTACAACTTGTATAATCATAGCACCTAAAGCAACCTTTATGTTCACCTTGCTGCTTTTCATTGACATACTCGAGAATCAATTTTTGGAGACACTAAATTAACCCATGGAGCTTTGAGATTATTGCAGGTGACACTTTCAACACCCATACACCATTATCCTTTGCTTACTCCTGTAAATCAATTATAGATCCAATTTGCCATTTTCCCTTGGATCTCGTAGCCTTTTAGTTTTACTTTTCGAGTTGTCCTATGGAACCTTGTCAATAGATTTGCTGAAATCCAAGCTGATTACACAATGGTCTTATTTGCTGAAATCCAAGCTGATTACACAATGGTCTTATTGGCCCTCTAGTTAAAGGAACTAGTGAAAAACTGAATGATGCCAGGATTAAATAGATCTATGTATTAGGATCCCCTATGTTTTAAAAGTAGTAATTTTTAAAAAAAATGTTGGAATGGTTCAGCAGTTCAGACAGCATTCATGAAAAGAGAGTCAACATTTCAGTCTAAGTCTCTTCATCAGTTCTAAAGAAGGGTATCAGACTTGAGACATTAACTCCATTCTTCTTTCTGCAGGGTCCCCATGTTAAATGTCTCCAGTGTTTGTTGTGTTTCTTTTAAATTGTTCATTTTGTTTTAATGTTCAGCCTCATTTTATCCATCCTATTCTCCTTCAGGTGCAGATGTTACAGATTAAGTTAATTTACTCTGATAGTTTGTTATCAGATTACCTGGAAATTCTAGTGGTTTGCAATCTGCTACACTTGGTGATATTTCAAACACTACCCTGCAACTCTGAGGTCCTGTTTCCTCTGCTCCCTTGAAACTCTCCAGGGCCTCTTTTTCCAGAAACTCCTTAAATCTCATGGGATTCACTGGAAAGTTTATGACACTTGTGTAACATCTTTTTAAGAAAGTGACTTAAAATTATGTTGGGTATAACAAGTTCCAATAGTCCACCAGAATTTGCCTGTCCAGCACCACAAAGTCCCCAGTAAGGTGAGTCAATAGAGTCGTACCGTATACAGCACCAGATGAGCTTCAGATTAAATATAATGAATAAAGGTGGTATTTCCAGAGTGGGATAAACAAATTCCATTCATAAAGTTGCGGAACTGAAGTAGAAAAATATATTTCATGTATAATGTATCACAGAGCTGTGTTCATACACAGTAAGTTACCTGTGTGTTGTTTTCAGATGAACCCTGCAATGCATAGCAAGTTTCAGCCATTTTGATCACCAGCCATAAATCTTAACAAATCATAAATCAATCCTCACTTTGGGTTTGTCAAGAGAATCTGTTAAGGAAGCTGTTCAAGAGAAGATCCAATGGCAACCCTTCCCTGGTTTTCTATTTCTTATAGGCAAGTATTTTTTTTCAGATACATTTCAAAACTATGCAACTATGTAATCCTCTCAAAGACACAGTTTTCTCTCTTACAGAAGTACAATTTTGATATGAAAATCAGTAGAGTTCTGTATAACTCTACTGGTTCATATTTTTTACTGTTATGCTGTATGTATTGCATTTTTTGCTATTCTGTGCAAGCTGCTTGTTTTCAGCTTATGTTTGGGCTATTGTTGAAGATAAGACAGAGGAGAAATGTGTGCCATCCAATTAGGATGGTCCAATTAAGGGGAGGTTTCTCTGGTGAGGGTCACTAAGGTTGGGCTTGGGGCTGTTGTTCGACAGGAGATGAAGAGAGAAGATGCTGGGGAGAACCGGTCGTAGCATATGATCCGGTGAGAGACCAGTTTGTTCGAGATGGATTGAGAGCGACGTTCGGAAGGCAGTGTGTGCTTTCACACTGACCGAGGACCCAGCGCGTGAGTGACAGAGAAATTCAAGATGAGCTCCGACTTGTGCACATTTGACTGTTTAATTAGATGGGCCCTTTTCTTTCTGTTATTCTTTACTAACCCTTTAGTTAAGATTTATAAATATAATTCCTATGCAGTGTACTGTCCGTTATTTTGTGGCATTAATTTGTAACAGGGTAGCAAATGACACAGCATCCACACAAACCGGGGTTTGGGGTGAGACCGAGTGTGCCTCAATCTCGAGAGTTTGGCAGAGCCGAAGGTTGTCTTCTCTAGACTTATGCAGCCAAGGAAACCAGGATGTTTCACACGAAAAACTGTTGAAGGACACAGCATGATGTAGATCAATCGGAAACTTAGGCAGAGAAAAAAAATTATGAAATTTAATCCAGTTAAATGTAATGTGTTGCATTTTGGAAGGTCAAATGCAAGAAGTAGTATGCAGTAACATATCTGGAAGAGCACTGATACACAGAGGGTCTTGGATTGCAAGACTAGAATGTGTATGATATTCTTGCCTTTGTTGGTCAAGGTATTGGTCATGAAAGTTGACAATCCACATTGCTGCTGCATAAAACTTTAGGTGGGGCACGTTTGGACTGTGGTGTGCTGTTTTGATCGCCATATTATTGAAAAGACGAGGGGCATTTGGTGAGGACACAGAAGAGTTTCACCAGGATGTTGTACAGACTGGAGTATATGAGCTATAAGGAGAGGGTGGACAAACTTGGATTGTTTTCTCTGGAGCATCAAAGGTTGAGGAGCAACCTGATAGAAGTTTATAAAATTAAGAGAAGCACAGATAAGGTAGAATTGAATTGAATGTTGATAGTCAGTCTTTTTCCCAGGGTGGAAATCTCAAATACTGGAGGGCATAGTTTTGAAATGAGAAGGGAGAAATTTAAAGAAGTTTTGTGAGGGAAGTTTATTTTTATGTAACTGATGACTAGAACATGGTGCCAGGGAAAGTGGTAAAATAAGGTAAATTTCAGAGTTTTCAGGGGCATTTAGGCAGGGAATAGAAGGACATGGACAATGAACGGGCAAATTGGATTTGTGTAATTTTGCATCACGGTCTGTATAGACATGATAGGCTGAAGGGCCACAGTACTCAAATTTTCTACGTTGTTTGACCTACGTATGTTCTAATTTTCCACAGTTACCAACTCTATCCAAATGCTTATCAAGTCCAATTGAAATTAAGTCAAAATTATGGTCACGTATAACTGACACAAGCTAACCAGTTTCCCAGAGCTCCAGACAAACTCTTGAAGGCTTTCTAGCACATCAAAGCAAAACTAAAAGTAACAGGACAAATCAATGAGACAAAACAGCATGGATGTGCATGATGATGTGGACAGTGACAAACCAGACTGTGTGGGATGAAGGTTCAATTATCGCTGTAGGATCCAAAGCTAGCTGTGAACAAAGTGAAGCATGAACCATTCCCCAAATCATTACCATTTACATCCTACTGCTCAAACAGTGAGGCTGTGAAGCTGCAGGTCCTCTGCTGAATCATTTTTAAGGAAATTCTGTTAAAACCAACTGCAGCTCAGGAAATCATTTGGCTACCTAGTCACAACATTTTTGTACTTATATTACATTTTTAGTGTTGTAGAATGTCTCAGAAAGCTTTACATAATTTGACCAAGCCACATGAGATCTATTACAAAATGAAAACAACAGGAATCCTGCAGATGCTGGAAATTCAAGCAACACACATCAAAGTTGCCGGTGAACGCAGCAGGCCAGGCAGCATCTGTAGGAAGAGGTGCAGTCGACGTTTCAGGAACGCAGCAGGCCAGCAGCATCTCAGCGTCGACTGCACCTCTTCCTACAGATGCTGCCTGGCCTGCTGCGTTCACCAGCAACTTTGATGTGTATTACAAAATGAGGCAGGTTTTGCAGGATGCGAAAGGCAGAGAAATGGAGAGGTTTCAGGAGGATTTTCCAAGCTTGGAAACAAGACATATCTTAGAAATTCAAATCTGCTAATGGTGAAGCAACAAACAGGGAGAGTGCAAAGACCCTAAAGAGTGATAGGGATGGTGGAAAGTTCAGAGGACGTGAGTGGGTTAAACATACTCCCCATGAGAGTCTGTGGATTTCCTCCAGGTGCCGCGCTTTGTTCTCACAGTACAAATATGTACCAGTTAGTTGATTAATTGGGATCAATAGGTGGATTGGTGGGTAGTGAGCTCATTGGGCCAGCAGGGCCGGTTCTACACTGTATCTGAATAATAAAAAAAAGAAATAAACATAACCTTAAGATAAGAAGCAGGCCAACAAAGTGATGTTGTCAAAAGGTAGCTCTTCACAAATTGTGGAGGGAAATGAGGAACTATTTTCTCCAAGAAAGCCAATGTTAGAGTTAATTGCAAACTTCAATTTTTGTTGTTAGTTGGGGAGTTTAGGTAGGTAATGGAATTGATGTCAATCAGCTGACTGAATGGCCCCCAAGTAGATTAGCATGACAAGCATACTCTCAGCAAGACAGGTGATATTAGCAAACAGTATGCAGCCTCCTCAAAAGAGGGAGCAATTCTGCCTAGAGTGATGTACACCATCTGGACAGATTAAAGTTATATAAATAGGAAAAAAAATCACTACTTTCCTGACTTGTGAAATAACAGATGCTGACTTTATTGGGTTGATTGGGAGTGCATCATTGCTCACAGAAAGAAAAATTAAATCCTTTTACTTATGAGGTTGTTCAAGTTTATTATTGCCATTGGCGTACATACACATGGTATAAATACATGAAAATGAGTTGCTTGCAGCAGCAGCATTATGGTACATTATAGAGCAAGGACAAACATAAGTTAACATTAACTTAAATTAACATAAGTTTTCATAAATCACACGTGTGCAAAATAAACAACATAATCATATCAGTGCAGGATTGAGAGGTTAAAATTACATTCCGAGCTAGTGTTAAGTTTCTTCAAATCAGTTGAACTTCAAGTCAACAGCAGCATTGAACAGAGGGCATGGTCTGGATGGTGGAAATGCCTGATGACAGAGGTTACCTTTTTGAGACATTGCCTGTTGTAGATGTCTATAGTGAAGTGTGTAGAGCTGTTCCCATAATGGAACTAGTGAGTCCACTAGTCTCTGTAGTCTTCAGCACTCCTGTGTACTGGAATTTCCGTACCAGGTCGTAATGAAACTAGTCAGTATTCTTTCTACTGTACATATGTAAAAGTTTGTCACGATTCTTCAACGACAAAGTAAATCTCCACATTCTTCTAACAGAGATGTGGTTACAACTTCTTGTGTCTGACCCAGGATAGATTCTCTGAGATGTTGACACCCAGGAATTTGAAGTTGCTCACATTTTCTGCCGAAAGATTACTGGTGTGTGTTTACCTGACTTCCTCTTCCTAGAGTCCACAATCAGTTCCTTGGCCTTGTTGACATTGAATGCAAGTCTGTTGTTAAGACAGCACTCAACCAGCTGACTTATCTCTTTCGTGTACGTCATCTCATCACCATCTGTGATTCTGCCAACAAGTGGTGTTATCAGCAAATTTGTAGATGGAACTACAGCTGTGCCTAGCCGCACGGTAGTCAGCATAGAGAGAGTAGAGCAGCCCTGAGGTATGTCTGTGGTGTTGGTCAATGCTGAGAAGATGATGTTACTGATCTACACCGATTCTGGTCTCCCAATGGGGAAGTCAAGTGTCAAATTGGAGAGGTAGGTCAGAGGTTGAGTTGGAGTTTGATAATATGTATGGAGGAGATAATGGTATTGAATGGCCAGCTGTAGTTAATGAACAACAGCCTGATTGGTGTACATGTTCTGGTTGTCGAAGTGATCCAGAGCGGAGTGCAGAGTGAGTGAGTAATGTCTGCTATAGACCTATAGTGTCGATCAGCAAACTGAAGTGGGTTGTGGATAGCTATCTAATTTTATGAGGGGAGAATAAGCTTAAGTTATAAAAAGCTATAAAATATAGTGTACAACAAATATGTACTCTCTACAGGTGAAAACATTTAAGCTTTTGTTTCTTTGATGCTTAGAGAAATCATACAGCTTCTTCTGTTTTAATGGTTCACTTAAGGGTAGTTTCCTCAATCGAATGATTTGAAGTGCAGAAAATCCATGACAATGTATAAATGTATTGAGTTTAAAGAAGGCAACATGCACAAATTGGTTTCTATGTTTTTCATGTTTTTCTTCTCTTGCAGCTTTCCTCTCCCGTGGCATTCCCAGTTTTGCAGACAGACTAAATGCCATTATCTCAGCTCTACTGAAATTCCCTCAAAAACAAATCCCCAAAGGAACAATGCAAACCAAAATTTCAACTCTCCTTTTTTCCCCTACAGGCAGGCTACTAATTGGGTTCATTTACAGAGACAATTTTCACAGGAATGTCAAAAATTTATTCAACTGACGTCATGTATGATGTGCAGCCATATTGAGGTCACTGTACATTTGTGAAGTTTTGAGAAACCACACTGAAAAATCATTATGTTTTAGAGGGCAGGTTAAGGCTGGGCTTTCATCAGCTTGTCACATATGCTTCCTTTTAGAGTATTTAACTTTAAGTGCTGCTACTCTAGACATCCTCCGGGAGCAGATTTCTTTTTAAGACAAATAATCCCATGCAGTACCCACCTGAAATAAAGCAGTATGAGTGCAGAGTTTGACCTGTTACTCCTCTTTTAGGAATACTTCATAGGCAAACAATGTAAAATTTAAAACTAACTATCACTGATGGCTGTTTTCACTTTTGCTTGCCCATCCTGAAACAAGCAAAGGTGATTAACAGCACCAATTACCCAACAGAATCAGGCAGTCAATTCACCCAGCCCATCAGGCATCACTACTACATCGAGCCCAAAATATATAAAGGAGAACGCCCTCAACTCCGAGTGGAGTTATCCAGACACCGTCATGATGGCGTTTTTTTCTCAGGCTTTCTTATTTATTGAGTCAATGGTGTAATGTAGGAAACATGACAGCCAAGATGCACCCTATAAAATTCCACAAGTACTAATGAGGTAAATAACCAATTACATCTATATTTTGAGATTGGGAGATGACCAGGAGGAGTGCCATGTTTTTCTTCAAAAAGTGTGTCATAGCATACTTAATACATTCCAATTAGATGGCACCTCAAACTATGCACCACTCCCTCACCATTGCTCGAGTGTGAGCACAGCTAATAGGCTGGATGGTGAGACGGTGATTTTCCAGTGTAAGGAGGTGTACACAAGAAAATGCTGCCGACTGTGAGGTACAGGAGTATGTGCTGGGAGGTGCACTGTATCTTGGTGCAGCCACAGTAGAGTCCACAGGGAAAGACCATAGTCAAGGGTTCTGCCAATACTGGACAATGAAGGGCTGGGTCCTATTTAACAGACTCTCAAATGCTTCAAGTTGCTCATTTAAAGTTGAAAGAAGAATGCTGTTGTCACCCTGCAAGGGAATGCAGGGAACTGATAGTACAACGAACGTAGAGAGTTATGACCTGATTTACTGCAAATATTATGAATAATACGTGCAAAACATGGTAGCATAGAGGTTAGCATAACAATTTACAGTGCCAGCTATAAGATCAGGGTTCAATTTCCACTATTGTCTAAAATAAGTTTGTACGTTCCTCCCGGTATCATGTGGATGCTCTGGTTTCCTCCCATAATACAAAGACATACAGTTAGAGGTTTGTAAATTGTTGGCATGGAATGTTTGCATTGGAAGCACGTTGCCAGCTAAGGCCTCCAGCACATCTTGGGCTGCATTAGTCACTGAAACGCCGCATTTTATTGTACATTTTGGTGTACATGTGACAAATAAAGCTAAACTTTAAAAAAAATCTTTCTCTTTATCTTTATAAAATATATTTTTGAAATGCAGAAATATTACCTCTTGCTGCTGATGGTTCAATAGCCATATTCAGTTTGAGTCAGCTTGTCTCTGCAAACAGCAAGTACACATTGTAAAGCACAGGCCTGAACCTTAGAAGCCTGACAGGACAGTGCAGTTCCCGTCAGTGCAATCTTCTTCTCAAGTACTTACGCAGTCCAGTGTTAGAACTCTATTACGCTGCAAAGAAAGCAAGTAAACAAATGCATACCATGGCCCATGCCCTCCACAGAGTGCTGTATCTGTCATTGAAGAGAAAACACAAGAGATTCTACAGATACTGGAAATCCAGAGCATTATGCACAAAATGCCAAAGAAACTCAGAAGGTCAGGAAGAATCTAAGGAGAGGAATAAACAGTTGAAGTTTCAGGCCAAGACCCTTCATCAGGACTGAAATGAATGGAGAACAACCCAGAATGAAAACAGAAGAGAAAGAATTTCCTTCACCAAGTACAAGCAAAATTTCTTTTAAATAATGACATTGAGAAGTCATTCCCCAAGCCTAATAGAGTGCCCTGACCTTTGCTTAGCTGGAGTCCTACTTTGAGCCCAGGGAAATTGCTTTCACGTATCCGAGGGCAAATTCATAGCCATCCGCTGCACCAGTACAGATCTAGCTACTGTGGGCAAGCCTTCCAGAATCTCAATGGACTCATTCCACAAAGCAACAAAAGATAAAATGCAGCTACAGAAAACAGAGAGAGAGAGAGAGCAAACTGGTCCAAGCATGATCTGGGCCTGCCTGTTCAAAATCACTTGCTCTACTTATGGCCTTCCACAATCCCTATAAAGTAGCCAACTGCACACAGCAAGCCAAATGAATATGGAACCTCAAATAAGAAAGTTTCTCCTCCCAGAACTGATGATTCTTACTTTTTATGAGCATTAACAAGATTTCTATGAGGGGTCTGAAAGTACATCATAAAGCAGCCCTTACACATGTATGGTATCTTTTAATGCTTTTGTCTACAATTCCTGTGACTGTAGATTTAACCAATATAAAAGGCAATAGAGTAGAGGTCATAGGGTCACAGAAGCAGCATTGAAACAGTTCCTTTGGCCCAATTCATCCAACTGTCCAACTTGTCTACCTGTGCTAATTCCATTTGCCTGTGTTTGGCCCATATACGTTTAAACCTTTCCTATCCATGTACCTGTCTAATGCCTTTTCTACCACCTGTAATTCTACCACCTCTACAGCCTCCTCTGCCAGCTTGTTCCATATACCTATCAGCCTTGACCAGGGGCATATCTACGGGAAAAAGCGCCTATGGCAAGCACTGAAATTGCACCCCTGTCCAAACATCTGATACCCATCTTTTAGATAACCTTACCATAATATCAGCTCAAAAATACAAGTCAAGCTCATTAATCTTTTAATTAACAAATTATGGCACTACTGAAAATTATAACTGCACCTTCTTTGCTTTCACTGATGCAAATTGGTCTATGATGTGATCAAAGTCAGTTTTTTCAGTTTCTTCTCTTTCTACACTCAGCAGAGCAAGATCACAGAGTCTGCCTTGAACCATGGAGGCTCTCAAATACGAAAGTATAAGTTTTAACTTGCTGAATGATCTCTCACAGCTGGTGATGGAAACTGCGATGGTCCGCATTATCTGAATAGCAATGCGAAGATTGAGGGAGACACTCTCATCACCATACTGAACAATAAATTCAAGAAGCTCTTCAGGTCTTGATATTTTCATGTTGACCCGCCTTGATAGCAACATTCTGCAATCCAAAATTTCTTCATATAGCTGCTGTCCATCAACATCAGAGCTGTACAATTTGCCCAAATTTCGCACTTCTTCTTTAGGTCGTTACTGTCGGCACCGTAACACAGTCCCTCGACATTGAGAAGGAGCCCAGACTTGGCGTCATTGTCGTGCAAACGAGCGAACCTTTCGTCCATTTCTCTGTGAAGAAAGTCGGTGTTCCCTTCATGACCCTTTCCATTTCCTCCTTAGCTGTTAACTCAGCATCTCTTGAATTCTCATCAGCCATTTGTTTCTTTCGTCTCTGACATCTTTCAATTCAATATTCCAATCTTGACAGAGACGGACTTCTTTGAGTGACTCACTGACCAACACTTCTCCTTCATCATAAAAATGATCTCGGAGGGCTTTCAAGTCCAGGGAAGCATCGTGAAAGTTCATGCTAAGATCCTGCAGCCTCTTTTGAATATGGTTAATGCGAATGAGTACTTTATTCCAAAATCCTAGCAAAATCAGAAAATCGTAACTCAACATGCAGTTGTTAAGCTGCCTTGTGCCACTTCTTGTTTCACTGGTCTCGTGTTCATTGTCTATCATATCCTGGAGAACTTGAAGCATTTCCTCAAGGTACTTGTTGACAGGCTTCATTGTTTCTGTCCTTGCACTCCACCCGGTTTTGGACTCAGACTTAACAACCACAGGCACGGCGTTTTTGAGTTTTTCCCAGCGCTGTGTTGAACAAGAGAAAAACACGTAGACAGCTTCGATGGTTCCAAAAAACGTGACCATCATTGTATCCTGCTTGGCTGCATGTACACCCAAGTTGAGTGAGTGACTGTCGCAATTCACCAACACTGCCAGGTTGTTTTTCTAACTTATTCTTTGATGAACACCACTTCTGTGTCCAGCCATCAAAGCAGCATTGTCATAGCACTGTGACCAACAATCTTGTAGCTCCATTTTGTCCTTCTCTAGCTGTTTCAAGATGTCTTCAACCAAGCTCTCAGCATCCTTCTGGCTTATCTGGATAAAACCAAGGAAGGACTCTCTGACACGGACTGTTTTCCTCTCAGAATCAACTTCCACATACTTCACTATTTCTGACATCTGCTCACGGTGTGCCTGATCAGGAGTCGAGTTGAACATGAGACCACAGTACTTGGCTTTACAAATGCTTCTCAGTAAACTCTGGTGAACAGTGGATGCCATCATGTGGATGAATTCGTTCTGGACACCCAGTGAAAGATAAGATGTGGATCCAGGATGACTTCCCAAATGAGTGAGCTGTTCTTTTATGACAGGGTCAAAGATGGCCAGTAGTTTCAGTAAGCCAAGGAAATTTCCCACATTGGAGTCATCATCTAGCTGAAGTGACTCCTTGTGTCCTCGCAAAGCCAGGTTCGGAGTCGCAAGGAATTTTATGCAGTGAAGGATTCTCGTCAAGATATCACACCACTTCGGTTTTTCCCTCTCAATCTGTGACTGAAATACCGCGTCAATAACTCCTCTGTTTCCAGCTAAATTTCTTTCCATTTCTTTCCACTGTGTGAAGCATTCCCGATGATTCTTGGCACTTTCATGAACACTAATCCTTTCAGGTGCTTTCCACTGGTTAAGTCCACTTTCCTGCTCAATGAGGATTGATGGTCTGACCGGGAACAGAGAAGACAACAGATACAAAATGCAGACTTTTTAGAAGGGGAATAGACCAGCCATGAGCGATTCACTTCCTCACCACAATTTCCTCTTGAACCAAGTTCATTGAGCGGTTATTTGTTGGTAGGAAAGGCCCCTCACTGTTCTGGAAATACTTCGAACCCAGCTTTATTATTTGTTCTCAACGCGTTAGGCAGAATTTCTTTTCCAGTATCCTTGTCGAACTTCAGAAGTCCAATGTCAGGCTGTTCAATCAATTCTGGTATGACAGTTCGAGGCTCTTTGACACCATCCAGTTCACTAGGTTCAGTGTCGTCACATTCAATCTCGTCAATAAACTCAACATCACCACCACTACCATTATCTTCCCCTCCTGTCATGTCCACGTTCTCTGTGATAGCCTCACTTAATCTCATCATACTCGGATATATCTGACTTGACTTCCTCCTTGGCTTGGGACGCATTTGTACTTGATCCACCTTCGGATTCTAACAAACTTGTAGCAGGTGCAGGTGACTCCATGAAACATGTCAAACTACTTGTTCCAGGCTTTTCAAAGAAGGGCATGAAGAACTAGCTCGACTTCTTGGCTTCCTCCGCCTCCAACTTTCGTCTCTTCCATCCTCCAGCTCCACTTTCCTTCTTCTTCGTGAAGAAACGTTTCATGGTCTTCTTACACAATGCTCTGAAATAAGGCCACCCTCGTGCTTCTCACCCATGATAATCAAAGACAGATCATACATCTGAAGAAAATCCTTTTTTCACTATCCGAGGATGGCTTGTCTGACTTTAATAGAAACTGCTCAGTGGCGCCCCCCTTCAAGTGGGGCCCAGGGCACGTGTCATACCTGCCATAACTTAGATACGCCACTGGCCTTGACGTGGAAAAATGTGTTCTTCAGGTCCCTATTAAGTCCTTCTGTGCAGAAGTACAATGATGATGAGTGGTAAAGGAGGAAAACTAGCATTGTCTCCAACAAATATTCAATTATCACCAACTATGCAAAGACTATCAGAACAAAGGACAAGGGCAGTGTTCTTCCTTGGTAGAATCAGACCGCCTCTTAGTACTCCTTTTCTCTTTAAGGAGCTCATGGATGTAAGGTACTAAACTGACATATATTATTGCTGTAACAAAATTAGTGACAGTTGGTACAAATAGGTAACACCTACAAACTTATATGACTTTGGGATTCATTTACTTATGGCCCTATCTAACTCAGCACTATCAATATTCACCAGAGCAATGATATTCAAGGAATAACTAAAAGTACAGACCATCCCTGGGTAATGAACAGGTTCGATGTTTACAGATGTCCTTAAGTATATTTTGTCCACAAATGAAAAAAATACATGAAAATTACTTGCTATGGTAACCATTCCTGCACAGTATTGTAATGAATGGCACACAAGACAGATAAGAACAATACTGAAAGGAGAAAGGAGGAAAGGGAGACAGGGAGGGAGGGAAAGGGAAGGGGAGGAAGGGGCGGGAGGGGGAGGGAGGGAGAGAGGGAGAGAATGAGAACTAGTTCATAGGAATGAATGTGTGTGTGTATACATTAATCAGATTCTTGAATTATATATTATTATGGGAACTCACTCACATCCACAGGCATCCATAAGTTCAAAGGTTCAAAGATTCAGTTATTATCAAAACATGTACCCGTACACAAACTCTGAAATTTGTCTTCTCCAGTTAGCCATGAAACAAAAAGAAAATAAAAGTCGCTCAGAGAAGAATATCAGACCCACCCCTCTGCCCAAAAAAGAACAGCATCCCGATCATCAACCCCCAAAACCCCTTCTCCCCGCACAAATACGGAGCAAGAACATCAACCCCCCCAAAAAGTAACCCCTCCTCTGCACAAAAAATAACAAACAGAACATCAACCCTCAGACACCTTCCCATCATACAACAAAATGGAAAAGGAAGGGGCTATAAAAACACAGAATATAAAAACCATAATTCTGAAGAAGTCCACAGTCCATAAAGGCAATAGTGTAATCAATGAACGCAGAACCATGATACCATTCTCCGCTGTCGCCAACATTCATCGAAAGAGAGGGATACCACACGAGCACAGAGGCCTACCCGCCTGCCACAGCGAGCCACACAGCAACAGGCCACTCACAGATTCCTTCTGGGCAGCGATCAAAGGGAATTCAGTCAGCACTGAATTCTTGCTCGCCTTCCCTATTCCCCTCGATGTCTCAATCTTCCTCGATGCTTTAATAGCTGATTAATGGATGCTTTAAAAGGCAAAATAGATTTGAACATCAGCTCATCGGCCTCGTCCTGTAGTTTCTTTGCCTCGAGGCCATCTGAGTATATGTATGCTTTCTGCGATCTTCTCAGAGACAGCGAAGTGCTGGGTCACTCAAACGATCTCCAAACTGTAAATTGCCAGCTCTAACAGCCCCAGAAACACACTTAACAAACGCAAGAAAGTAAAAAGAAATTTTTGTGGGCCACCTGGAAGATGTCGGCCGTGGGAGCAATGTTTGTTGGCACCATCTTGACCTGAAGTTAAATCAGGCACATGTGACCTGGGAATGGCCAGTATATTTAGCACAGTCACTGTATCAAACTACCAGACTTCATCTCAAGCTTGTGCTCAAATGATCAATTGGAATGCTGTTGCAAAAGCCAGAAACAGGTAATTTCAGGTTTCATTACTCTTCTAAAGCAAAACGAGAAAAACACATTTCCCAAAAGAAAGGAAATTACTTAAAATAGAAGTGTGATGTAAATTCTCAAACCAGAAGAATTTTTCAACAACTTCATATATTTATGTAGTAGGCAAAGACAGTAACTAGCATTTATACCGCTCTTCTAAAATAAGGAAATGTCTAATGGCAGCTCACAGAGACCAATGAGTCAAATGAGCAAAGACTGGATGGAATTTAAAAAGGTTTGTGATAGATGAGATTATAGAGTTCAGGGCACAGATCACCAAAGGCAGTTATAACTGGGACACAGAATAGGTTAGAATGGAAGGTCACAGGTATCTCAGACCTTGTATAAGTGGAGATAGTTACGGTGGGAGGGTGGAGCAGGTCCATGAATGGATTTAAAAATGAATGGTGCGACTTTTAAAAATGAAACACTACCAGATCAACAACCAAAGTATGTCAGTGAGCTTTGGCGGGAGGGTTTAATAAGAGATCACAGCAAGATCACAGCAAAATCACAGGACAACTATAATGAATACTGAGGCTACTACCTTGCACATCAAGCTGCTATACAGCACATCCAGTGGGCCTAACATTTTCCACTCGTTCAGAGGCTAAAATGCATAATCCACAGGCCTCTTGCTGCCAGGCTATCCAGAAATGTAACCGTATTTCCAATCTCTTCACCGCGGCTATAGTCACACAGCTACTGACTCTGCACTAAATTCAGTCAAAAGACTGCAGCTTCGAAGCTACTGTGCATGTCCAGAGGCTGCTGACTCACAACAGCAGTTCACATTGTGCTCTTTTTAACTCTCGGTAACGTTGCTGATTTAGCAGAGGTACTGTCTAGCATTTTGCTTTATTCCACCAGACAATTAGTAATTATCTAATAAAAGACACTGCAAATTTTTCACAGAAGGCCATTGCAGGATTTATGAATTAAAATAAACTCGCTTTGGTATATTTTATTATGTTCCATTTAAAATCCCATAACTTTTTAGCTGATTAATAAGCATAAACCAAATTCTCTGTCACCAGATCACCCATTCACACCATTTTAAAGATAGACAATGGCAGAACGCTTCAAAGAAAAGAACAAACACAGATGCATTTGTGTAGCATCTCTTAGAGTATATTTCAACACTCTTGACATTTAATGATGAAGTATTTCTGAATGTTGTATTAGGGGAAGTTTAGCAAGCAATTTATGCAAAGCAATGACCTACAACAGCAATCAAAGAAGGCACTCTGGTTGGAGAGGTAAGTATCTGCCAGGAGACCAAGAACCTCCTAATCTTCTTCAAGTAACAGAATAATGGACAAGATGCATAAACATCTGTTTGAAAAGTGAGGACTTTGAATTGTTTTATTCTCTGCACTGCACTGAATTGTCAGTTTGGATCATACACAGTAAAACTCCAGTAACCTATTATCTGATTTCAGAAATCAAGTTCAAGTTACTGTTTACTTTTTAACTTGAGTCATAAGTGGACCTTAATATTCGTTAATTTATATGTGGTAACATTATTTCAGGTGTTATGTGTGTGAGTTAAATGTACTGTGTTATGGACCTTGGTCCGGAGGAATGTTGTTTCATTTGATGGTATACATCTGTACAGTTGAATGACAATAAACTTGAACTTGAACTCACCAGTTTCACTGGAGAACTTTAGAATTTTGGGCAACACCACTGGTCACAGGTTTCCAATGACAAAAGTAGTTAAAAATGAATTTAAATATTATTGACTTACATCTAATATGTGGAAAAATATGCCAATCTAACACCACTAAACTTCCCAGATTATCAAAGGTTTAATCCAAGTGGATTAGCATAATCATGTTTCTGGATGGGGCATGAGTGCAGAACTGTCTGATTCAGGGAACAATACAGCAAGCTGAGCCGTGGTCATTATCAATAGGCTCAGAATGCACCAGATTCTGTACAGCAAATATACTGACAGTACCCATTTCAATTCTAAATTGTAATGGCATTGAAAAATTCATCAAAGAAGCAGGAGAAATGTGGCAATTTAAACTAGACAGTTCCCAAATAAGCAATCCCACAATTCTATGTTCTTTAATTTAAGATTTTGTACCAGTTAAATAATACTTGTGACAAATGCATTGTTTAAAATCATTTTATCAGAAAACTATGTAATTTAGTAGGCTTACTACTATATTATTATTTCAGAAATTGCTGGTTATCCACAGTGACCTACAGGTTGTGACCCTGGTTTCACTTGTATAAACATGGATTTACTGATCACACTCAACATTCAATCAGATTTAAAAATGGAAAAGAAAAAGCCAACTAGTTCAAGACATAGAAATAACTTCTTGTTCCTTCTAGAGATGGACTTTAGATACAACATTGTGTCATGTCATCTACAGAAATTCTCTGATGACTCAGCAATAGTTGGGTGTATAAAGGGAGGACGGAAGGATGAATAAAAGGGACATTGGGTGGAGGACAGTGTCAAATGGTGCAGCTGAATCATCTGAGATCAACCTTAGTTAGACAAAGGAGATGACGACAGTCTTTAGAAAGTCTAAGCTTGCATTGCTCTCTGTTACTGTTGATGGTGAGGACATGGTTGTGGTGAGGGCCTAAGAGTACTTGGGGTGCACCTGGATGACAGACTTGAGTGGAGCACCAACAGATAGATAGATAGATATACTTTATTAATCCCAAGGGAAATTTGGTTTCGTTGCAGCCCCACCAACCAAGAGTCTGTGTTCAAGAAGGGCTGGAGGTGTCTCTACTTCCTGCGGAGACTGAAGTTCTTTGTTGTATGCACACCTCTCCTCCACATGTTCTACCAGTTTGTTGTCACCAGTACAATCTTCTATGCGGTGGAGTGCTGGGGCAATGGCATCGAGATGGATGATGCCAACAGGCTCAATAAATTGATTAGAAAGACTGGCTCTGTTATTGGAATCAAACTGGACACACTGGAGGCTGTAGAAGAATAAAGGACCTAACAGAAAATCCTGGCAATTCTGGACAATGTTGCTCGCCCTCTGCATCCCACCTTGGCCGAACAGAGGAGCACTTTAGTAATAGACTAAGACAACTGCGCTGTTCCAAAGAGCGCGATATGAGGTCATTCTTACCCTCGGCCATTAGGCTCTATAATGAGTCAACCTATAGCCAGGGAAGTGATGACCCCTTCCCGTGAGACTGTTTGTGGTAACATTTTTTTAATTCTTTCTTCCTTTCTTCCAATATTTGTATATCTGTGCACTTACAGTGCTACTGTGACACTGTAATTTCCTTTGGGATCAATAAAGTATTTATCTAACTATATCCCCTTGGAGATGTATTAAATGTACATTCCTGAATAATTATCACATCAAAATGGAACAAGTGCTGGGGGTGGGGTAAGGAAGTGCTAGAAGTGCATTCTCATCTTGCTTTTAACACACTGCTATGCAATTCCTCCTAAAACAACACAGAGAAGCACGGGCCACTTCAGCCAGCACACTGTTTTTGCAGAGTCTCTGACCACATTCTGTTCTTAATTTTTTTTCATAGGTGCTGGGCATCACAAGAAAAGCTTACTTCAATTCAATGATTGTTGTGATGGTAATGAGCCACATACTTGGTACGAGATGGTAAATATAAGCTCACAGTACTGCTGTTAGGTAGTTCCCAAGAATTTGGCACAATGTCCATGCAGAGACAAGTTGAGATGATATAATGTTTGAAGAGGAAACTGCAATTGATGATACTTAGGTGTACCCACTGTCCTTGTCCTCTTAAGTGCTGGAGGTAACATCTTTGAAGGTCTTTTTCTGCGATTCCACCCCCCCCCCCCATACCTTAAGCATGCTTAAACTCTGATTGTAATTAAAAAGTTCTTTTTCTACCCAACTTGAAGAAAAAGGGCTCAAACAAAATTGGTTAAAATTGAGCAACACACACAAAAAATGCTGGTGAACGCAGCAGGCCAGGCAGCATCTATGGGAAGAGGTACAGTCGACGTTTCGGGCCAGGACCCTCCGTCAGGACTACGCTGTCTCGTGTCTGCGTTGGTTAAATATGAATTGTTTCCTACTCCTGGTTAGAATCCTGTGATGACTAAGATATTGCTAAACAAAGAGCAAAAGCAAATTCAAGCCCCATAGTGATGCTCTCAATTCTTATGCTATAAATTGTCGTTAATTCAAGTTTGGGCAAATCAGCCACTATCACCCCAAATCAGTAGCGCTCCAAAGTAGTGTCAAGCCTTCAGGGAAGATGGAACATTAAAAAAACTGGCTGAATGTTACAATATTATCCAAGAATTAGATTAAGCAGCTCAGAATACAAAAATCTGTTGTACCTTAGCGATACTATTAATCTTCTAATGTTTTGATCTAAGAAAATTAAGAAATAATTGCAGAATTTATATTTTTCACTGCTTAGGAAAATCAGCACACCACAGGTTTATATTAACAGCAGGATGTGCAACTTAAGTCTACATTAATTATCTGCCATCCCTTATTACATAAAATGGTACTAAACTGCTATTTGTAAGTTTTTCCCAATGGGCTTATTACAAAATTTTTGTTCTAATTCTTTCTGTTAGCATAAGTGCTGATCATGATGGCAAGTGATGGGAAACTGGAAAATTTTTTCAGCACCTCTTCACAATACACAATAGAATAAAATTGTTTTCCAACTTCCTATAAATGAACAATTGAACATAAATGTGATTATAAATGCAGACATCCCACCCTGCAAAAACTCATTTCAGGGAGGTAGCACCATCAATTTGCGGGAGACTTCCAGGAGAGGTGGGATGTCTGCAATAGAGTAGCTCCTTAGCAGCTAGCCAGCTAGTTTAAATAACGTTAACTATGCTAATGAATGAATGACACCTGTTAAACTCACCTCAACATGTCTTTTACAGTCTTAACCCACCATGGGCAATAGAAAAGTCACTGTTGCAAACAGTGCAGCGAGCAACACTATCATTATTTTGACCCCTATTAGGCAGGGGTACACTTTAGTATAGTCTGGAGTGACGTACGTTTTATATTTTTTTTGGAACACTCTGCCATGGTGCGCTCTCTCTCTCTCTCTCCTGGTCGCTCGCGCGCTCTCAACGCTCTCGCTTGCTTTCTCACTCTCTCTCTCGCTCATGGTCGCTCTCGCACTCTCTCTTGCTTTTCTCTTGCTCGCTCTCAAAAAAATTGATTTCCGTGGTATTGTATATAATTTGCGGGCATCAGGGAGCCACTATTAATATGCGGGAGACTCCCGGAAGTTGTGGGAGACTCCCGGAAGTTCCAGGAGAGGTGGGATGTCTGTAAATGGTGACATTTTCCTCTATCCATTTCATACACATGAACTCTAATAGCGATTGTAAATATACAACCATACAGTATTGAGTTTCATGGTCCTTTAGGAACCAATCTATTTGTAGCAACAGTAGGAAAAACATGGCACAGCTGAATGAACTGTTGACTCTTTGAAAGTCATGTATGATAAAGGGTATGATAATTAGAGATGCTTTGAAAAATAGGGAGAAAGATTGATAAGCAAAGGATGCAGAGTCAAAAGCAAGGTTTTTATTATCTATAATTTGCAAAACGTGAGGAGCGGCAATGTGAAGCTTTAACTGGTGATCTTCTGGACAGCAAGCACAAAGGGCCAATAGAATCTGCCTATGTTGGAAGCAATCAGGATCTGGATTTTTGTTTCAAATGGGTTATAGGAAGGAAAGGGTGGCAGGATTTCACAGCAAACACAGAAGTGTAAATAGTTCCCAATAGAGCAAGTCTTTTTTTTCTTTCCCCATTTAGATTTGCAACATATTCTCTCCCACATGCCTACCAACTCCCCCTTTGAGTCTATTTGCCATTAACCCACAGTCGGAATAATTCACAGTAGCCAAACCTATTGACCTATCTTTGCAAGCCACCATGCCATACATGTGGCTGCTTATACCTTTTGATAATGCACAAACCTCTGACCAGGTATCCAACTCTGCCTACAAAGGCTTTTTCAAGTAGCTGAGATAGCTTTGACTGGGTAACAAGGCTCCTTCTCTCATCCCTCTACCCACTCTTTCCTCAATATGTGGTCTAACTGAGGAATGCACAATTAAATCAAATGAACTCTCTAAAACAAAACAGGGATAAGATTCAGCACCTCAGACAGGAACCCTGGACAAGAAATTGAACGGTTTTAACTTTTCTACAAGTAGTTAATTTAAGACGTTCATAAATTTCAAATGCAATTTTCCTGTATTTTTCTTACTCTTTTATAATGTTGCATCTCTTTCTCAATCCAATCTTACTTAACCTACCTTCCTCCCTCAGTTTTGACTAATTATACCCACTTGCTT
This sequence comes from Mobula hypostoma, assembly GCF_963921235.1. NCBI lineage: Eukaryota > Metazoa > Chordata > Chondrichthyes > Myliobatiformes > Myliobatidae > Mobula > Mobula hypostoma. The sequence goes on from NC_086102.1 coordinate 125,496,870, forward strand.
CTCTGGTTCTATCCTAGCATTGAAATCTTACTGGCTAAGCAGCTGGTATTAGACACCCAGGTTTCAGATACTCTGTTTCCTACACTACATCGGTCCACACTGAGCAATTTACATAGAAAATGGCCTGACTAAAAGTTTAACTAACAACCCGGCTAACAGATGACATGTTCTAGAAGATTCTGGGCTAAAAAAAGGCAGATTAATTAATATCCTACTGCACTGTTAAGAGGTAAGGTGCAATGTCATAGAAGTAGCTTTATAACACAATTTCTGGAGAGAATTGTTGTCAATGCATTTTTTGTGCATGTTCCTTGTAAAAATAGGAAAGCGATAGAAAAAAACTCATCTGTGTCTTTAATGAACAATCTGGAGAGACGCCCTGCAGTAAAGGAAGACCTGTGCTCATGTCTCCTACCTGCCTGAAATGATTTGCAGCTACCACAAACAGGTGGACTGCTGAGAGATGATGGTGGGGGAGGCATGGGGATCTCTCACACACTCACGCAAGGATCGTGGCACAAAATAAGGGAATCTGATTAGCTGTAAATTGTATCTGACAAGGGAATCAAAATGCTGTCAAATGCAATGACACGGCTAAGGCATCCATTCGCAAAGAGCTTACCCCACTGGCAAGGCGACAAGCAGATGTATAATGCCGTCCGCATGGTAAATTAATTCATTTACTTATGATAAAAAAAATCAAAGCCTTCCACACCACAATTCCCATTTAAAAGATTGTCAATCTCCCAGTGAAACAAGTCAGGATACAACATGGCTGACACTGGGGATTGCAAACACTTTAAATCACCTGTATTATTTCATTCAATTTAATACCCACCATGTTTAGTTTAGTCTGCAGGTGCTCCTGTACCAACTTATTCATTAATTGTGGCTGGTGTTCTGACTAGATCAGAAAAAAAAATCCACATATCTTTGTTCATCTCTGGTTCATTTTTGAAAAATATTCATAGAATTCCTCGAGGTGCTCCAAAAACTGTTCTGCTCTGCCCTCTTATGATTGGCTTTAGTCCTATTTCTTTTAAAGCTCCTTGCAGTCACTCCTGGGTTGAAGAGAGGCCAACTTGTTGCCACTATTGGCTTGGCCATCAGTTAGCACCGAGAATAGCCAGTTCTGTATAACACAGCTACCCTCTAATCAACATGATTTTCTACTTCCCATCTCCCATGGACACATTTTACCCATCAGTACCCACACCCATGCGTCACCCTCCTCCCCAGAAGTAAGACAGCATGAATTGGACAACAACTGGACAACAGAAGACTAAAAATGTCTCCCTATTGTGTCAGCGCAGCCTTCGATCCACACATGCAAATACTATTCCCTATTAAATATCAAGTGTTATCAACAGATATGCACACATTCTAGCAAGCTGTACAACTTGTTCCTAAAAATCAATTTATTTACTCTGTTTGAGACACAAATCAAAACATGACATCATTGAAAATATATTTTCCATTTACATTTCATTGACTTGTGTTTTTGGAGTCCCAAATGCCTTCAATCATAAAATTATCTACACACTTACCAATTTCCCACAACATAAAGCATCGCCTAGGTCTCCCTATGTTTTTGACAGTAAACACAAAGGAGTTACTTCCCGAGTTTTTGGTTATTAGTAGTTAAAGTAACTCTCTGACGCTAAGAGTCTACAAGTACACAATTCTACAGAGTATCAACTATTCAGAGATACAGAAAAGATCAATTTTATCATCACAAATTGACCTTTCTTCAGCCCAGAGGAGACTGCAAGGAGCTTTAAAAATAAATAGAAAGATTAAAGCCAATCATAGAGAACAGCTTTTGTTGCATCTCAAGAAGGATTATAGAAATACTTCTCAATAACTAGAGATGTGTCGAAATAGGTTCCTACATACTCTGATCTACAAATTGTGCCTGATTCAGAAGTAGATGGTGTACCGTGAAAGGCCAAGATCTTATAAACTGGATAAAAGTAAAGACAAGTGTACGAGTGATGACTTGAGAGCAAACAAGCTTTCCAAATACTTTGCATGGAAAAATACTGTTTTGTTTGTTGCGGCTGAACTGCATCAAGGAGTAAAATTACATTTCGAATGGTTAATATTCCATGATATCCTTGCTATGAGACATAAAGGCAATTTGCATTCATATCATCTCCATACTAATAGGATCGATTATGACTGATGTATTGCCCTGTCACCAACTTTAAGCTAATCAAATTAAATAGAAGCACACAGATGGAGTAAGCCCATTAAAGTGTATTGTTTTAATATAAACAGGCGTGCAAAAGCACATCACTGAGATTGAAATAACTAAAAGCCTGTCACAGTCAAGTACCATGGCCAGCAAAAAAAAACTGACAGCCTGCAGGACACGACTAACCATCAAGAAAGTACAATTCCTTCTGATTGCTGTTTCACTGAACGTCAAATGCAATTTATGCCTTAAACCCATGAACAGATCTCTTGGTTGGGTTGAAGTGGAATCCTGTTATAAGCAGTAGATCAGGACAGACAAAAGAAGCTTCTGATGAGGAGGCAACTATGGCATTGGGTAGTTACAAATAAAGCACAAGTAAGGCTTTGCAGTAATGTTCACATGCTGCGTAATTGCTAGAAATCTTGCAGCATTAAAAGTGTGTTGCTTGAGGTCTATTTAACTGGTATATTTATTTAACTACATTTTACTACAAAACTCCTTTGTTACTGTGCATGGTTCAATAAACACAACATTCTGCTCTGAATACATATTTAGTTTAAATATAAAATGTAATAACTTAGTTAAGGCTCATTTCCATCAGCTAAACAAGATAACAAGGCCTCATAATTGAATCCATAACAAACCAGTTAGTCCAAATTTTCTAATAACCAGTCTAATTTTATTACGTTAGCATTTAGATTGGCACAGTGCTGCAGCAGTCAGTACTGCTGCCTCAAAGCTCCAGGAACCCAACTTCAATCCTATTTGTTAACTGCAGTTTCTGTGGAGTTTTTACACATGCTTCATGACCACATGGGTTTCCTCACATACCCTAAAAATATGCTGGTAGGTTAATTAATACAGTAAATTACCGCTTAGTGTAGGTAGGTGAGGAAAAAAGATTCAGAGTGGAGATGATGAGAGAGAGTTGATAAATTGAAGTAATACTAGTCATGGGAATAATGGGCTTATTCTCTTGAGAACTGGAGCTGGAATCCCTAAGGCAGTCCTACGTTGAGTTCAACGCAGACTGGCCACTCCTGCGATGCTGCTGGCGCTAAATTGTACCAGTCTCTGCCATTCCTTTGGTTTACCAGATGCATGGAAAGGGGGACCTCGTTCTCCATATTGTACAGCCCTGGCTTGCGTACCTAGACAGTTAGGGTGCAATATCCATGGTCGATCCCGACCAAAGGAGGACCCCCATTCTTCTTGGCATACCAAATAGAAGGAGAAGATCCAAGATGATCCAGGTTTATGTCGAAAAACTGTGTGATTACTAAAGTTCCTCGATTACTTCTGCGCAGTGAAGATATTAAAGAAACCAGTTAGAGATTGGAGGTGGATTTTGTGAGATAAAACCTCCTGGAGGACATAGTAGGCATATTGTTAACATTTACCTACACTAAAATGACAGCAGTGAAATAAAAGGGAATTTGCAAAATGCATGCTGGATCAAAAATAATGAACCTTCTTCCTCTGCCAACTACCACAATTGGGAATCTGCAACTTCATTTGCACAGCATTAGCACAAAGTGTGTCTCGCAAACAGCTGTAATAATGACCCACCAGCATCAAGCTACATATTGCCCAAACCATTTGGCAGAAAGCGTCATTGCTAGATCTCACCAACAAGCACCAAGACCTTGCTTGGCAAGATCTCTGTAAGAAATGCTGCAGATCAGCAGATTCCAGGCTGCAGGATTTTGTGCTGAGAGACACACTAAAACTCAATGCAGCCAATGCGAAGGCTCTGTGGGGAAGGACCACAGTTTCTGCGCCTTCTGTAGGGAAGCTCCTCAAACAATGAGAACGGCATACCACCCCAAGGGGCACACAGGTGGCCTGGTGTTATGTTTGTTCTTCTGAACACCCTGCTACCATCCAGTGGACATTATTTACGCTAGAGCCAACAGCAGTATCACTGTTGTACATTTAACTATATGTCATTTATGCACTTTATATCAACTTCTCATCTACAGAATTTTTTTAAAAAATGTCAATATCATCTTGTTAATATTATCTTACGTACTGTTTGTGACAAATGCCCTGTGTTTATCACCTTGGCTTGTGAGAAACTTTATTTTGTTAGCTGTATACATGTGCACAGATGAATGACAATAAACTTGAACTTGTTTGTGTTTTTCTTTTTAAAAGTTTGCACTACTGAAGGTGATGGTCATGAATGGTTAAGATTCGTTTTTTTGTATATCTTTTACTATGAATAAAGTTTATTTTTGAAATGAAAATGCTACATGTTTAAAATCTCACCTCTCTGAATGGGACCTTCTAACCCCTCTGGGGAAGAGTATCTTCAACCAACAGCCATTTAATCCATTGTTTTTTAACCCACCACAAATCAATTATACAGAAGACAAAGCACAGCTAAGGGTGCTTTTGTTGTGCCAGATCCAAGATAAATGCACAATTTTGTGTCCATTAAACTGCAGCTGATGTTTTTATAATTTATGTATTTCCATTACACAGTCGCTAAGATAAACAGGCCATTCATCGTATGAGCAGGGCTCAGCCAAGAATCTACAGTCAGGAGCAAATAGTTGGTGAATTGCACAGTGATACCTCAGGAGGTTAATGATGTCGACCCGCAACAAATTAATATTGTGATTAAATTTAAAGGGCCATGCGCAGCAGGACAGCACAATCGAGTGCAGTGAAAAGAGTGAAACATGTTGCAGGATAGATTTGCCAAGTTCTTATCACTAACTGTCCAACAGTGGGCAGGTGGTGGAGAAGTGCTACTGTCGTGAATACTACTATCACTTTGACTACCAGGATTACAACAGACGAAGGAAGGTTTGAGAAGGAAACAATAGCACTGGGGGAAGCTGCAATATGGTTTGAAAGAACTGTGGAAGAGTACTAGGCAAGTTTTAAGGCGCAGGAGGACTTCAAACAACAATAATACAAGGCACATGGCAAGTAGTAGTGACTGTAGGACAACAATATTTTAAGAAACTCAAAAAGGTGAAACAATCCTCTGCATGGAATGGAAAATAAAGGCAAGGCTGGCAGTATATTGCAAATGGAAGAAGCACCAGTAGAGAGCTCTGGTAAACCACAACTCTTCTGAAGCACCTGGCATCTCTTCCATAATTTGATAGACATTCACTTTCCAGGGCTTGAGAAGCTTATTGCTAACCTCTGCTTTCTAGTACAGCAGCATGACCTTTCCAAAGGTCATTATAGAACTTGTAACAAACATTCCTTCTCAACTTCTTGTTCTTAATGAAAATTTCAAACATTAACTTGTTGGATGTTAAAAGGACAATCGGGCTGGCTGCTAAGAGATGTAGTATGCAAGTGAAGTGACCATGAAACTTCCTGTCTGTATTAGCCGAATACAGAACAATTAGGCTATGTTAAAAGGTCTACATTAAACCAAGCAACTACAGCTAAGTTATTTGCACCATTATCCCCAAAAGCTTTTAGACTAACTGTGTTAAGTTACTTTGTCCCAGCAAAGGTATCTGGAAAACATCACATGCAGATGATGTCATCCAGTAGCAAGCGATATAAATATCAGAAAGCATTGGGGATTGCTGGGAATGGTAGAAAGACAAGGAGACCAAAGGAAGAACTAGAATTCATTCCTCAGCCTTCAGTTTCTGCAATGGACAACTCATTCTTCTATAACTCATTGGTATATTCTTTTAGTTCATAAGATTTGTACCTGTGTTTGGAAATCCATTGTAGCTTGTAAACGTTTTGACATTCGGATATCTTTTATAAAACAGAAATCCTCTGTGAGTGTTAAAGGAGTGTTAAGAGCTATTTGTCTAAGATTACACCTGTATCATTAAAAAAAATAAACTGTTGAAACCACTTTGTTAATTGGAAGTATTTCCTCCTTGGAAGGGAGGGCGGCCCAACACTTAAGCAGTGGTTATTGGCAGCTACATCTTGCTGCAGAGACTAGACAGAGAAGTAAACTGGTCCTTGAAGAGTAGGTAGGTACAGAATAATGTCCCTATAGATAGGGTTCCATAGATATCTAAATCGGGAAAGGCTTAAGAATTTCTTTTGAGTTTAGGGCTTTGACAGTGAACCGAACAGCACCACATTAACATGAGATGGATTTTATCACTCTTATTTTTAAACATGCATTTCTTCTTGTTTAATCAATGAAGGTATTAGAACAGTTAATAACGAGAATTAAAGTGATACAAAAATTGATTGCTACCTGCTCAGTAAGTATGGTTTATGCAATCATTTCTGAGTCACAAGTTTATGGATTGCTATTGATTCCGCTCTATAATTTTCAGTGCATAACTGATGCTAACACTACAGTTGAATACTGAGTGAGTGGTGCATTGTTGGAGATATAACTTTCCAGATGAAGAATTAAATCAAAATACTTGACACATTATAATAGTGTTTTGAGATCCAATTATGTCAGAGTCACAGAGACCTCCCTTGGTTTCTCACCCAAGATTTAGCTCACGACCAACCATTTGAAAAAAAACTGATCATCTGTAGAATCAGACTGTAATAAAGTTGTCAGGTTGCTGCATTGATACATTGATTGCACTTCAAACCATTGGTTGTAAAATCACATGAAACATCATAAGGTCATGAAAGATGTAGCTGCAATGTGAATTCTTGCCTGTTCCATGTCAACAATACATTTATGTTAGAAGCAATCTGATAGCCAACTGGGACAGGTCCATCAAAGGGGCAGAAAGAAGAAAAAGATGAAAAAAAAACATTATGCCTTTGCTCAGCATCTGGTTTCTTACACTGGGGAGATCACATGTAGATTAGGTAACCGCCGCGCAGGTCACTTGCTTTCAGTAACAAGCATCATCCTAAGGTTTTATCCGCCTGTTACTTCAATTGTCCTACCCTTGCTTCCTCTTATACCTTAGCCATTGGTCTCCTCTAAAGCTCCAGGGAAGCTTGGCATATGTTAGACGGGTAATGTTTCATCGTTTGGTTAAGTATTTTACAGCTTTTTCTAACTAAACACCGTCTTCAATTATTTCATATAATATTCTTCCATTCCCAGATACATCATCTTGAGATGCATTAATTTTCATTATGCCCCTTAATTATCCCTTCTACCTTGCACTATTATTCCTTTTATCATTTAAATCTTGTGCTTTCCACCCTATTACAAAGCTTCTCCTTTTGTTACTTTCTCCTCTCCCTTTGATCTACATATAAAATATTGGTCTTACTTCTGACATATTCCAGTTCTGACTAAAACCCGTCAAAAAGAAAAGCTGAATTCTATATCCCTCTCAAACGCTGCATGTCCTAAGTTTTGCACTATTTTCTCATTTTAAATTTCAAAATTCCAACAATTGCAACATTATACTTAATTCAATTCCTTCATTACAACTACCCCACCCTGTGAACGTACATTTATGGAGACCCAAAACTATCAGTTCTTTCCGAAAGCAAGCCAAAACAGGCAGTCTCTGAGTTACACAAAGCTATCCGTATCCTATCACCTCTACTCCTTTAATTGTATTGAATATCCACCCAACACAATCCATAATTACATTAAAGGAATATACCCAGCAGTTACTGAATACCACAAAGCATCTATTATTATTTTTCTCTCAGCCTAAGTGGTAAAACCTGAGATATGGGCACAGCCAAGCACACTCATTTCTCAGTTGCTAGGAACTTTTGGTCTATTCTGGTGGTGTTTAGTATTAGGGCTTTCAAAATCAGAATCAGGTTTATTATCACCAGCATGTGTTGTGAAATTTGTTAACTTAGCAGCAACAGTTCAATGCAATACGTAACATAGAAGAAAAATAAAATAAAATAATAATAAGTCAATCAATTACAGTATATATATTGAATAGATTAAAAATCATGCAAAACAGAAATAATATATATTAAAAAAGTGAGGTAGTGTTCACGGGTTTAATATATATTTAGGAATTGGATGGCAGAGGGGAAGAAGCTGTTCCTGAATCGCTGAGTGTGTGCTTTCAGGCTTCTGAACCTCCTACCTGATGGTAACAGTGAAAAAAGGGCATGCCCTGGGTGCTGGGAGTCTTTAATAATGGACACTGCCTTTCTGAGACACTGCTCCTTGAAGATGTCCTGGGTACTTTGTAGGCTAGTACTCCAGATGGAGTGAACTAAATTTACAATCCTCTGCAGCTTCTTTCGGTCCTGTGCAGTAGCACCCCCCACCCCCCATACCAGACAGTGATGCAACATGTCACAATGCTCTCCACGGTACATCTACAGAAGTTTTTGAAGTGTTTTTGCTGACATACCAAATCTCTTCAAACTCCTAATGAAAAGTAGTCACTGTCTTGCCTTCTTTATAGCTGCCTCGATATGTTGGGGCCAGGTTAGGTCCTCAGAGACCTTGACACCCAGGAACTTGAAATGGCTCACTCACTCCACTTCTGATCTATGAGGATTGGTATGTGTTCCTTCGCCTTACCCTTCCTGAAGTCCACAATAAGCTCTTTCGCCCTAGTGACGTTGAGTACAAGGTTGTTGCTGCAACACCACTCCACTAATTGGTATATCTCGCTCCTGTAAGCCTTCTCATCTCCATCTCAGATTCTACCAACAATGATTGTATCATCTGCAAATTTAAAGATGGTACTTGAGCTATGCCTAGCCACACAGTCACGGGTGTAGAAAGAGTAAAGCAGTGGGCTAAGCACACACCCTTGAGGTGCACCAGTGTTGATCAGCAGCAAAGCGGAGATATTATCACCAATCTGCACAAATAGTGATCTTCCAGTTCGGAAGTCGAGGATCCAATTGCAGAGGGAGGTACAGAGGCCCAGGTTCTGTAACTTATCAATCAGGATTGTGGGAAAGATGGTGTTAAGTGCTAAGCTATAGTCAATGAACAGCATCCTGACATGGGTGTTTGTATTGTCCAGGTCATCGAAAGCCACGTGAAGAGCCATTGATATTGCATCTGTTGTTGACCTATTGTGGCAATAGGCAAGTTTGCAGTGGGTCCAGGTCAGGAGTTCAGTCTAGTCAGGACCAACTAGATGGAGGTATACATAAATTATGGTGTGTAGGCCTAATGTTTAATGCTATTGTGTAGTGACACTGGGAATTGATACCAGTGGTAGATATTACTATTGGGATAATGTATATGCTGTTCATGTTCCGTAGTCTTTAAATTTCCTCTTTTAATTCCGCATATTTCTAGTGTTTTTCACTTACTGATTTCAGTATGTTGTGTGTGTTTGGAATGGCTATATCTATTAAGTAAGTTGGTCTTGCTTATTTATCCTGTAATACTATATCCAGACAGTTATTATGGATTGGTCGTAATATAATTTATAGGACTCTGATAATAAAAATGGATCAGGCTTGTATTTATAGTGAGGTATGGTGTATTTTATGAGTTTGTATTTTAAAACAAGATTTTGATGAAATCTTGTTTTAAAATGTCCCTGTAAGTAATCAGATTAAGTTAAACTGTTGCAGAATCCTGTAACGTGTTGAAATGTGTTTGGATTCTCTTGACATTTTCTGCATTTATCATCTTGAATTTGTTGGTCCTTTATTATGTACATTTATAATTTTTTGTGTTAACCACCTGGTCCTGTATTGCCACAAGGAACCTTTCTGTTTCTGGGATGAGGTCTTGCTCTTTTAACTTTTTCTTTTTTCTTCTGCAGTGATGATTTCTCCATTTTTCTGGGTTATGCTTTAATTTAAGTTTTGTCATGTGCACTTCTTAACAGAATTGTATATGCTCACGTGGAGTGCTGAATTCTGTTTTTGTTGATGAAATAATATCCTTAGAGTTTCATCTGACTGTTCTGTAAATTTTTTATGTCTGTTATTCCTCTTTCTCCTTGTGTCCTCGGTAGCGTTAATCTAAATGTGTTCGATTGCATATAGTGGTTTCTAAAATTTGTCATTTCATTTCTTGTTTTCCTTTGTAAATACTCCAGATTGGTTTCGGACCAAGATATAATGCCAAAAGAACATGTTAGTATGGGTATAGTAAAAGTGCTTATTGCCTTTGTTATATTTTTACTATGGCGCTCTGTTTGGCAGATTTTCTTAAGCCTGGAACTAAAATCTGTTGAAAGATTCTCCTTTATCTCAATATGATGCATTTTCCCTGCTTGTTGATATCCCAGATACTTATACGTTTCATATTCATCCATCAGTTGTATTGTATCCTGCTGCTCTGTTACATATTCTACCAGTTCTATTGCACCTTTCTTTATGTTTAATGTTCTGCACTAATCTAGTCCAAAGTTCATCTTTAATTCGGTATAATTCATTATATATAGTTATATATTTGGTATAATCGTGTGGGCACGTGGCCAAGTGGTTAAGGCATTGGACTAGCGACCTGAAGGTTGTGAGTTTGAGCCCCAGCCGAGGGAACGTGTTGTGTCCTTGAGCAAGGCACTTAATCACACATGGCTCTGCGATGACACTGGTGCCAAGCTGTATGGGTCCTAATGCCCTTCCCTTGGACAACATTGGTGTCGTGGAGAGGGGGGACTTGCAGCATGGGCAACTGCCGGTCTTCCATACAACCTTGCCCAGGCCTGGGCCTTGGAGAGTGAAGACTTTCCAGGCGCAGATCCATGGTCTCGCAAGACTAACGGATGCCTAAAAAATTGGTATAATCATAATAATAATATTATCATTACTCCTATCTTGAAAACTTCTAAAAATTCACAGAAGAGTTTGAGTGAAGTTGGAGTTCTGTAAATCAGGTCTTTGATAGCTTGAAAAGCCCCTGTGTTTCTTTCTCTTCCAACAGGAATACTGGATAGAATACTCTTCAATGAACACTTTCTGATCAATATCAGCCTCTCCTCCCTCCATACCAACTTCAGGCCAGATGTCTGGTAGTGATAGTTGGAATCAAATCTCTTTCACCTGGCACACTGAGAATCAGAAACCACACAACATTAAATGTGTGAGTGAGTCACCAATCTGCCAGGTCTCTCTGCCAGATTGTGTAAAGAGAAACTGTTTAAAATCAGGATGACAGTGATAAATGTAACTAATGTAACAACAAAAATGTAATTAAAATGTAAAACCATCCCAGAATGAGATTGGGAGCTCATCACATTAGGAAATCATGGGGGAGAGCTGCAGTTTACCAATACCAGACACAGTTGGGTTCCTACATCAGCAGACTTGTGTCACCACACTATCATGCAAATTTTTTTTTACTTCAGGGGCACTCATTAAAATAATGAGCTCTTGAAATAATTTATTTTAAATGAGTCACTTTAATTTTGAAGATGTATGATTTTAAAAATTAAAAGAAAACATAATTGTGTTTGATTTATGAATCCACTGATCCAATCTTTCAAGAGTGTATGCAACAGTCTAACTTAGAATAGAGTACTTAGCAGAAAAGAAGAATGTAACCAAAGGAGCAAGAGCTTCTCTTCATCTTTAAGTACAAAAAAAGAGCTTAATTTGACTACAGAGAATTACACTGTAAAAGGAAACAACACAAAATTGACGAGGAAGAAAACAACAGATATCAAGAACTTTATTTTGACTGACTTTTCACAAGGACACACCATCACTGAAAGAGAAGTGCTTATCAGGCGAGTGGGGTAAGGGGTTAAGAAGAGGGGTAAGGGGGGAAGAAGAGGGTTAAGGAGGGAAGAAAGGGACTGGGAGAAAGGGGAGTGGGGGGGAAGAGGCATGGGGAGAGGAGGGGGAGAGAAGGAGGGAAGTGGAGGAGGAGGAAGGGGAAAGCGGGAGAGAAGGGGGAGTGGAGGGGGAAAGGAGGGGAGGGGAGGGGAGAAACGGCTAGGGATGAAAGGGGAGAGTGAGAGAAGAAGAGGCATAGGCTCTACCAAAATAAAAATAGTAAGAGGAAGGAGTTGACGCCTTTCATGATAATAAAATATATTTGAGTGCATTGTATATCGCTTTAAAACGCAACAAAAATTTAATTGAACTCTCATCTACCTAAGCTAAGGAATGAAAGGCTGTATGGAGATATCTGGGAGATGAAAGAAGTGAGAGGCCTGCAGGAATATTTTAAATAGTCCTTCAGGTAAAACTTTTGACAAAATAAATCACTTCCTGAAGTCCATACAAAGCAAACCAACCTTGTTCTGTTAAATGCAGAACTAGGCCAAATTGACAATGACAGTAATTTGTGTGGTTCAAGTAGATTTGTGTGTTCCATATGGTGTCCATCTATGCAATGTAACGATGCTACTCAGTATATTTGTTTTATGATTATACTACATTCGTAAATGACAAACTGCAGGATTATGTTCAGTTAGAAAAGCTCACCACTGGTCTCGATACTTTTAACCCCTTTTTCAGTTTGAATTTTAACACAATTTTTCATATGACTCATTCTTTTTGGAAGATGCATTTCTAGGTTTGCATATCTTTATTTTTCTGACTTGCCCTTCGTGGGTAGCACAGATTTTACTAGCCACAAGGAGCCAAAGCTCTGGAATAGGATTAAATTACCTTTTCTTTGCAATAAAAGGGCACGAGTTCTTGTCCCCAAGGTTTATCAGTGTGAGATCAGTGTGAGTTAGCCAATATCCATCTGTTTCTTTTTAACGGGAGCTTTTTTGTTCTCTCTTATATCCTTCTCAATTTCTCATGCTGCTTACAAACCTCTTCACCTTCTTTACCTCTGTACCTTGAAGAGCAAGTAAGCAACCCGATCCCAGCCAGATCTCCTTAAAACTATAGCCATATATCAAGAAACGCAGTGACCAGAGTTGCCCTGGTTGACTTACTGCCTTTACAAATAATACTGAAATTTTTGTTATCATGAAACTTGAAAAACTGGAAACTCTCACAGCTCTCCCTTATAAAATGTAAGAATATGAACTTTAGTTGCCCATTTCTATAAGGTTCATTTGCAGAAGAGAACATTAAAAACCTGATGGTGCTTTTTATGTTCTCAGGTCATCAAAGAGCACTTTACAACCATGCTGCGCAGTGTTGCTTAACTGCAGATACCATTGTAACTCAAGATACAATACAAGCACTTTCACACAGCAAGATCCAAAGGTAAATAATTAGGTAATCTGCTTTTTGCTGATATTGATTAAAAATTAGTTAAAATTTGGGAGAGGCCTTGCTGCTATCAGAATCAGCAATGTACCACTTGCCTGTATTAAATTCCATCTCTCTCTTTGTCTGTCTCATTCAAGTCCCTGTCAAGGCACCTCAAGTGCAGGAACCTGTCAAGATTCTGACTTCCACCCCTTTTGCAGTTCATTCTAAATGCTAACAACTATTAGAGTCAAAAGTCTACCCCTCACATTCCCTTTAAACAGTCTCATTCACCTTAACCCATGCCCTCTAGTTTTAGACTCCCGTATCCTGGGAAACAGACACTGGCTATCTGCTCTATGTCTCTCAGGCACCGTTGTTCCAGGAAAAACAAACGTAGCCTATCTAAAGTCTCCTACTAACTGATGCCCTCCATTCCAAGCAACAGATTTGTGGTGACCAGAATTGCACCCAATACTCAGGTTATAGCCAAAACAATGTTTTCTACAACCATAATGAGGTCCTCAGCCAATTAAAGCAAACTCACCATGCACCTTCATTACCACCTTGTCTACTTGTGGTTCCAACTTCACTGTGGTACAATACCAGCAATCTTGGCGTTATCCATAAACGAACTAATCAGGTCACCTACATTCTCATCCAAATCATTAATATGTATGGCAAACAACCACAATCTGTTCATAAGCCTCTAACCTGAAAAACTGCTTTTCCCTACATCCTCTGGCCCTAATTTTGTGGCCAATTTAGAAACTCACCCTAGATCCCATGTGTTCTAATTTCTAGACCAGTTTATCAAGTGAGACCTTGTCAAAAGCCTTAGTAAGATCCATGTACACAATGTTGTCCAGCTTGCTTTCATCAATGCCCTTGATCACCTCTTCAAAAAAACACAATCAAATTCACAAAGCATGATTTTTCATACATGATTTCCCTAATCAGTCCTTATACAAGTAAATCCTGTCCCTCAGAATCACTTCCAATAACATCCCATGGCTGATGTAAGTTTTGCCAGCCTGCAGCTTCCTGGTTTACCCTGGTTATTCTTTCAACATTAAGCTACACACCAGTTTTCCAGTACGCTGAACAATGATACTAAGGTCACTTCTGAGAATGACCCACCCCCCCCATACTTCTTCCACAACACACTTCTTAAAGTAAAGCCATGGATTATTTTAAAGTCTGTTCCAGAGAGTAGACATGAATTTGTCAGTCGCATCAAAATTGCACAAGAAAAAGTTACACATCTTCAAATTTGGCCATCAAAACAATGGACTTGGACTGAGACATGTCCCATTCCCATTCCGATATGTCAGTCCACGGCCTCCTTCACTGCTGCGGTGAGGCCACACTCAGGCTGGAGGAGCAACACTTTACACTTGTCTGCATAACCTCCAACCTGATGGCATGAACATCGATTTCTCAAACTTCTGGTAATGCCCCACTCCCCTTCATCATTCCTCATTCCCATTTCCCTCTCTCACCTTATCTCCTTACCTGCCCATCACCTCCCTCTGGTGCTCCTCCCCCTTTCCCTTTCTTCCATGGCCCTCTGTCCTCTCCTATCAGATTCCTCCTTCTCCAGCCCTTTATCTCTTTCACCAATTATCTTCCCAGCTCTTTACTTAACTCTCCCCTGCCAGTTTCACCTATCATCTATTACCTTGTATTTCTTCCTCCCCTCCCCCCAACCTTCTTACTCTGCTCTCACCTTTTTTCTCCCAGTCCTGATGAAGGGTCTCGGTGCAAAATGTCGACTGTTTATTCTTTTCCATAGATGCTGCCTGGCCTGCTGAGTTCCCCCTGCATTTTGTGTGTGTTGCTTGGATCGTGAGTCAATTTTGATTAAGGACACCTTTTACCTGCAGAACTTGGTGCTCAAATGGAGTTCAGTTATATGAACAGAAGTCTGGTTGCAAAAGTTCTACATTGAAATCATTTCAAGTGCTATCCTTCTTCTGTTGAACTTCAGCCTGATGCAACTAGTCTGACCGGTTGCGACATGGTCTGGTAGAGCACTTTGAATCGCAGGAGTGCAGAAGCTGCAGAGAGCAGTGGACTTTGCCCCATAAATCACAGACACCTCCCTCCCCATCATCAAAAGTGTCTACACAAGGCACTGCCTCAAGAAGGTAATACCTACCATCAAAGATCCCCACCATCAGGACAATGCCACCTTCTCACAGCTGCCTTCAGGCAGAAGGTACAGAAGCCTGAAGTCCCACACCTCCAGGTTCAAGAACAGCTACTTCCCTTCAAACATTCATTTCTTGAATCAACCTGCACAACCCTCATCACTATCTCAGCATAGCAATACCATGGCCACTTTGCACAACAGACTATTATATTTTTCTTCTAATTGTGGTCCTTTTGCAAAATTTATGTTTAATTATTTTGTGAACGTTGTGTCTCATGCTATGTGCTTGTGATGCTGCTGTGGCAGGGAAATTTTTCACTGAACTGTGCATTCATGTATTTGTGCATATGACAATAAACTCAACTTTGACTTTGCATGTAGTTTTCAACTCAGTAACAATAGCAGTGTTACTAAGAAGGTCAAATGCAAAATAAATGCAAGGGGAGAGAACACTGTACAGACTCAGCATAAGATTGACAAATGAGGTGTAACGTGTGGAAGTAGTTGTATTCTGTGGCCATCTGTCCTCATACCAGACAGGAGAGACAGTGTGGATGTTGGACAGCTCCTCATGAAGAACTGGTCCATCCCACCCACCAGGTTTCCACCTATGCAGGTGACCACAGTTGAAAGAAAAGCACCAAAATTATAAATTAAAAATGTCATTAAAAAATACTACATGCACTTCTGTATAAAAGCAATGCGAATGCACGCTGTGCATGCGTGTACACATCACCATGGCAACTGTTTCTCACATTCAAACCCTTTTGTTTCAAAGGAATTAAATGTCACGGTTTTAAGCCCCTTCTAACACCACCGTTCTGTGCTGCATTACTTTCCAACTTTGATATTTAAATATATCACTGATTTCCTGCAGGCTGGTTAAGGGCACAATGGCTTCAGCACCTGTATAATGCATCCCTTTCAAGTGTGGCATGTCACAGAGTTTGGCAGCATACTGCTGATGTCCTTTATATCAATGCTTATCTTTCCTAACTCCCGCAGCAACATGAAGCAGTACAAACACTTGAGGCTACCACCCATTTTGGCCTAAAAACATTTTACCCTCATCTTGATTTAAAACTATTTTGCAATACCAATTTAATCTCGGCATGCACAGGAAAGGCCCAAATATGGAGCATGCAATTGAAACACTCTTATTTCCACCCCAGCAATTCAATTTTACAGTAACAAGGTGGAGGTGTGTGTTTCATGATAAACTCTCAGTGGTGCTCTGATGTGGCGGTTTTGTCGAACTCGTGTTCCCCTGACCTTGAACAGCTAACGGGTCAAATGCCATCTATTCTATTTACCTAGGGAATTCTCCTCCATAATCTTGACCGTAGTTTGCATGACACCAGCGGCCAACTATAATCAAGCACTCGCGATATTGCATGATGTCATCTCCAAACAGAAACAGCCTATCCTGAAGCATTTCAAATCATAGTTGGGGACTTCAACCAGGCCTGTTTGAAGAAAACCCCGCCCAATTACCATCCTATAGCCTGTGGCAGCAGAGGTCCCAACACACTAGACAACTGTTATACTATGATAAGAAATGCCTACCATTCCATGCCCAGACCGCATTTTGGTAAATCTGATCGCTTGTCTGTCCTTCTTCTATTTGTACACAGGCAGGGGCTAAAGAGATTAGGACAACAAAGAGGTAGTCACAGGACGCAGAGCAGCGACTACCTGATTGCTTTGAGTCAGCGGACTGGGTCATATTCAAGGACTCATCTGTGGATCTGAATGAATGCACCATGGTTGTCACAGACTTAATTAAAACAGTTGCAGATGAGCGTGTCCCCACAAAATCATTCAGAGTCTTCCCCAACCAGAAGCCCTGAGTGAACCATGAGATCTGCAATTCACTGAAGGCCAGATCAGAGGCAGTCAAGTCTGGTGACCAAGAAAGTTACAAGAGGTCTAGGTACAGATCCTGGAAAACCATCTCAATGTTGAGGTGGAAATTCTGGACTACAACTGAATCATCGAAGAATGCTCAACAGTTGTGGCAGGTCTTGAACACTATCAGCTCTTACAAAGTTAAATCAATTGACATAGGTGACAAGAGAGCTTCGCTTCCAGATGAGCTCAATGTCTTCTATGCTCGCTTTGATTTAACTTTAGAAGAGGTCAAAACATGTTAAAACCATCACAAGCTCCCACAACCCCCAATGACCCAGTGATTTCAGTCTCGGAGGCCGACGTGTGAGCAGTCTTCAGGAAGGTGAACCCATGAAAAGCATATGGCCCAGACAGGGTACCTAGCCAACAAGTACCAAAAACCTGCACTGATCAACTGGCTGGAATGTTCACTGAGATCTTTAACCTCTCACTTCAGCAGTCTGGTATATCCATCTGCTTCAAGCAGGCTTCAATTATACCTGTGGCTAAGAAGAAGGTGGTAATGTGTCTCAATGACTCATCTAGAAGTCCTCACATTCACAGTTATTAAGTGTTTTGAGAACTTGGTGATGAAACAATACAACTCCTGTCTGAGAAGCAACTGGGATCCGCTCCAATTTGACTACCAGCTCAACAGGTCCACAGCAGATGCTGTCTCATTGGCTTTTCACTCAACTGTGGAACATATAGACAGCAAAGGTGCATATATCAGAATGCTCTTTATCGACTACAGTTCAGCATTGAATACTATCATCCTGTCAAAACTAATCAATAAGCTTCAAGACCTTGGCCTCAATACATCCTTGTGTAACTGGATTTTTGATTTCCTCACTTATAGACAGACCTCAGTCAGTTCAGATTGACAAAAGCATCTCCACAAACTCTATGAACACAGATGCACCACAAGGCTGTGTGCTTAGCCCCTGCTCTACTCGCTTTGCACTTATGACTGCGTGGCTATGCATAGCTCGAATGCCATACTCAAGTTTGCTGATGACACCACTGCCATCGTCCAAATCAGAGATGGTAATAAATCAGCATATAGGAGGAAGATTAAAAATCTGGCACGGAGGTACCATAACAACAACCTTTTACTCAATATCATCAAGACCAAAGAGCTGATTACTGACTTCAGAAGGAGGAAGCCAGAGGTCCATGAGCCAGTCCTCGTTAAAAGATCAGAGGTGGAGAGGGTCAGCAACTTTAAATTCCTTGGTGTTATCATTTCAGAAGACCTGTCCTGGGCCCAGCATGTAAAGACGATTACAGAGAAAGCACTGCAGCACTTCTATTTCCTTAGGAGTTTGAGAAGATTCAGCATGATATCTAAAACTCTGAAAAGCTTCTAAAGATGTGCAGTGGAGTATATATTGACTGGCTGCTGGGTATGGAAACACTAATACTCTTGAACAGAAAATCCTACAAAAAGTAGTAGATACAGCGCAGTCAATCATGGGTAAAACACTCCCACCATTGAGTATATCTACACAAAGTTTTGTTGCGGGAAAGCAGCATCCATCATCAGGGACCACCACCAGGCAGTTCATGCTCTCGTCTCACTGTTGCCGTCTGGAAGAAGGTTCGGAAGCCTCAGGACTCACACCACCAGGTTTAGGAATAGTTATTACATCTCACCCATCAGGCTCTTGAACCAAAAAGAATAACTTAACTCAACTTTTCTTGCCCCATCATTAAAATGTTCCTACAACCTATGGACTCACTTTCAAGGGCTCTTCATCTCATGCTCTCAGTATCTACTGCTTATTTACTCATTATTATTAGTGCTTTCTTTTTGTATTTGCACAGTTTGTTGTCTTTTGCACACTGTTTGAACACCCATGTTGGTGCTGTCTTTCATTGATTCTATTATGGTATTATTCTATTACGGATTTATCGAGTATGCCCACAAGAAAATGAATCTCAGGGTTGTATATGGTGACATATATGTACTTAGATAATATATTTACTTTGAACTTAGAAATGGAAGCACAACAATGAACCTATACACCATCAAAAGTGCATTACTTGGATAAAATGTTACACGGAAATGTTATACCAACTTGGGTAGAAAAGCAAAGGAGATGCAAGAGGCTGCAGATGCTGGATAAGGAGCAAATAAACCAGCTGTTTGGAGAAAGTAGTGGGCCAGACAGTATCCGTAGAGGGAAATGGCAGTTGAGACCCTTCATCTGGAGTCCTGAAGAGCAGGGGAATTTCCCTAATAGTCTCAAATCAATAGTTATCCTTAGACTGGCATCATTGCAAAGATATCATTTGTGGTCTTTTGATTTAAGCAAAGGAGTTGTGCTTCTTACAAACAACAGTGATTATACTTCAAAAGCAATTCACTGATTCAACTTTGAGAAGTCCTAAGGCCAAGGAGATGACAAATAAATGCAAGTTATTCCTTTCACTCACAGGAAGCTGAATAAAGGCACTATTCTAAAAATAGGACCAAAAGACCAAACAGAAAATTAAGAGTGTTTTGGAGAAACACTGTTCACATTGAGAAAAGATGCTGACAGCAGCCAACTGCAAAGTATGCAATTAAAAACAACAAACCATAAGTCACCGAGATTTATGTCGCAAATTGGTAAGTT